>NC_045973.1:32352267-32655322 GCF_010909765.2 Amblyraja radiata
TCCTTATCATGTATCTATACACTGACTCAATTATAATCGCGCATTGTCTTTCTGGTGACTGGATAGCCCGCAACAAAAGCTTTTCACTGTACCTCGGTACACTTGACATTGAAACTAAACTGAAACTGAACTAAACTAAACGTGCTCCCTCGTGGAATTTTTGACATCTTGTCAGGAGGACCAGGCAGAAGAGTCTCAGTCCTTATAGAAAGGTGCATCCAAATGGACTAATGAGAGCACTCCACCCCACCGCACCATTCCCAAACAATCAATTAAATGCCAATCATTGGGAATTACTATCATCCATCTTGACCTAAAAAATATAACTTACTTTACATCTGTCATTTCAACAATATAAATACAGCTCTGTATCTTTAAACAGGTTTGTAATAAGCATCAGGTTTAGCGATCAAAAATGTCATTGGTGACAGTCACCCTTCCTCCCCGTGCTAGTTGTCAGGCAGATTCATTTATCACTGTCAGTTGCTTTATTCAGGCAGTCAACTGCCATCGAAAGCCGGTGACCAGTTGGGTAGAATATCATCCATGAAACGTATTGCATTTGCGCTGTGTGGTTAACCCTTTGAATGCCGTTACAGTCTCAAGAGAGTCATGAGCGTCAAGAGAATCAAGTAAGTGTTTTATTGTCATTCATCCGTAATATGTGTAAGTATGTATGTACATGTATATAATGTGTATAGTTAGATAGGGCTCTTACTGATAGCGGAGTCAAGGGATATGGGAGAAGGCAGGAACGGGGTACTGATTGTGGATGATCAGCCATGATCACAGTGAGTGGTGGTGCTGGCTCGAAGGGCCGAATGGCCTACTCCTGCACCTATTGTCTATTGTCCATTGAGTACACACACAAACACACACACATATGTACATGTATACACATATACAGAATATATATGTGTCAAACAAACAATGGTTTAAAGTAAAAACCAATGGCCCCATCTACAGTATGTAGTTCAACGCCTATATAATAATAATAATTTAAAATTTTTTTTTTTTTTTTTTTCCGGGCTTTCAAATCTCAAAGTCACCTTACAAAGATTAAAGAGAAGAGAAAAAAAACATATAGTCGGAGAAAAATAAATAATAAGGACATCATCAATACACAAATTAAAGATAGAAATCGCTCCAAAGACACAAAATCAAAAAAATAAAATGTGAAGAGAGAGCAGCGGCAGCTAAAGCGCGCCAGCGTCCACTCTCTCTTCCGACAGCCATCTTGGACACAGTTTAACAAAGTACCTTACACACAGAAAAATCATCCCCCCACAGTGGTTACCACTGTGGAGGAAGGCACAATGTCCAGTCCCCATTCCCAGTACTCCCAAACGTCAGGCCTATTAAGGCCACCGCTGTTGCCTCAACGGAGGACCGATGTTCCTGGCCGTTCTGGCCGGTTGGTCTTGCCCCGGCGTCGGGAGAGTCCTCACAGCGGCTGGGCCACCTGGAACGGCCGCTTCCTAGCAGGGGATTGTCGGCTTCCGAAGCCGACAAGGACGCACCGAGTTGGAGCTCCCAGGCTCCCGATGTTAATGTCGGCGCCGCCCGCTCCGCTCCGCAGACCCGCAGCCCGGAGGTGTTGCTCTCGGCGGTCCAGCTCACCGGAGCTCCAGCGCGTCGATCCAGTGCGGCGACCCAGGCAAGGCATCGCCCGCTCCGCTCCGCGATGGCGCTCCAGCGCTGTGCCGCCACCGAAGCCGAGGTGCTGGGCGGTCCCCACCAGGAAACAGCGCTCCAAGCCCGCTGGTAGGCCACGAGGACGGGTCGACGGGCAGCCCAGAGAAAAAGCTGCCTCACCGACCAGGTTAGGGACCTAGAAGTAAGGTTACCTCCTTCCCCCCACAATAAGAAGTCCATTTCTCCGAAAAAACAACGAACAAAACTAACTAAAAACTGAAAAAAAATGAATTAACCGGACGGCTGCTGGTTAGCAGCCGTTCCCCAAGATGGCTCCTCCTCCACTGGTTGTAGTATTTAATAATCTGCTGGTTGTAGGGAAGAAGCTGCTCTTGAACCTGGATGTTACAGTTTTGGGGCTCCAGTACCTTCTTCCCGATGACAGGAATGAAATTTGAGAGTGGCCAGGGTGGTGTGGGTCCCTGATGATGCTGGCCTGCTGCTATGAGGCAACGACTCCTGTAGATCCCTTTGATGGTGGGGAAGTCAGTACCTGTAGTGGACTGGGCAGTGTTCACCACTTTTTGCAATCTTCTTTGTTCCTGGTTGTTCAAGTTGCCGAACCAGGCCATGATGCAACCAGTCAATATGCTTTCAAATCGGTCTTTAGAGTCATCGAGTTATAAAACACAGTAACAGGCCCTTGGTGCTCTTTGCCCATGTCAAATGTCAAGTACCTATCTAAACTAATCTCATTTCCTGGCACCTATGTCTTGGTGAGTCCAGAATAAATGTTGTACAAGTACCTTCCTCCATCACCTTTTCTGACAGTACGTTCAGGATTACAACCTCCTTTTGAGTTAGGAAATTTTTACCTCAGATTTTATTTTTTTTTCGAGATAGAACTTGGAAACAGGCCCTTCTGCCCACCGAGTCGCCGCCAACAAATGAACACCCATACACTAGTTCTGTGCTATCCCAGTTTCGCATCTACATATCAGAGGCAATTTACAGAAGCCAATTAGCCTACAAACCTGCACATCTTTGGGATGTGGGAGGAAACCAAAGCATCCAAAGAAAACCCACTTGGTCACAGGGAGAACGTACAAACTCTGTACAAACAGAACCCGTAGCGCGGATCGAACCCAGGTTCTGGCACTGCAAGGCAGCAACTCTACTGCGCTACTGTGCCATCCCAAATCTCTTCTCAATACCCTTTCTCCTCACCCGAAACTATGCTCTGTACTTTTAGACAGTTGTGGAAAGTGGAGGATGTACCATGTGAACAATACAATATGGATGCAACAGCAACATGCAAGAGGCATTTACGTTAAAATTGCCTAAAATTGCCAGTTTTAATCCATCCTTTTCCTGCACCTCTTTCTAACGTCTTGTTATCAAACTGAATAAGGGTCCCGACCCAAAACGTCATCTGTCCATTCCCTCCACAGAAGCTGCCTCGCCTGCTGAGTTCCTCCAGCACTTTATTTTTTTGATTCTGATTCCAGCATCTGCAGTCCCCTGTGTCTCCATTCTCCCTCTGCTTAGATTTGTTCTGTGTGTCGAGAGAGCAGGGGAATAAAGTGGAAAAATATAATAATGGAAGAAATGTGTTGATTTTTATGGATCAATAAAAGTTAATATTTCCTGCACCTGAGGGAAATTATTTTATCAATAACTTTGCTGCAGTGATGTTCAATTCATTTCTTGTTTTGGCAAGTCATTTATTATTGGGCGGCAAGTTAACTGTCTCTGGGTTTGTTAAGCTTTCAGCCATCCTAGAGCACTGGCTGCATGCATTAAATGGAGAACCTGTAGAATTGTAGAATATAAAAATCTGTGTGCACACCTACTTCTTCCCAAATTCCCTCCCTGAAATAATTAAAAACTAGCAGCAAGCAACGGTTAAAAATAAAGTAATCGCTTTCCAGTGGGCCAGGCAATTTTTGTTTTGGATGCCTTGACAGATTATTGAACTGCATTCATCTGTTATCTATGTAATGTATCCAGTGGAGACAGAGAAAACTGCAGATTTAAGGGGCTGTCCCACTGTACGAGCTAGTTCAAGAGTTCTCCCGAGTTTCCCCAGATTTGAACTCGGAAAATTACAGTAATAGCCGCTCGTAGGTACTCGGGGCTCTCGTGGACATTTTTCAACATGTTGAAAAATCTTCACGAGTCTTCACGAGCTTACCGCGTTTTCCGAGTACCTGCCGTTAGCGTTACAAGCCGCTAAGAGACGTCCCGTGCTCCGACGTACCTGCTACGTACATTCTACGTGCTTACTACGAGTTTGATTTTTTTTTAAACTCGGGAGAGCTCTTGAATTAGCTCGTACAGTGGGAAAGCCCCTTTAGACTTTACTTTAGAATTTAGAGATACAATGTGGAAACAGGACCTCCAGCCCACCGAGGCCGCGCTGACCAGCGATCCCCGTACACTAGCACTATCCTACACACTAGAGATAATTTCCAATTTTACCGAAGCCAATTGACCTATAAGTGTGTATGACTTTGGAGTGTGGGAGGAAACTGGAGCACCCGGAGAAAACCCACACGGTCACTGATCTCACCAAATCGTGTATCTCTACTTAAATAAACATCGTTTAATAAACTTTAACAATAGATTTCTAAGCCATTGTGTTACTGAATAAAATTCTGCAGAGAAGCTTCTTATCGATTTTTGCATCATCCTTTTAAAATGTATCAAGGACAGATCTGCCTTTAACTTACAATTGATTTCATACTGTCATAGAGTCATACAGCACAGAAATAATAATAATAATAATACATTTTATTTATGGGCGCCTTTCAAGAGTCTCAAGGACATCTTACAAAAATTTAGCAGGTAGAGGAAAAACATGTAAGGGAAATGAAATAAATAGTAGAGACATGACTAGTACACAAAGTAAAGACAGAATTCAATACAAAACACAATATGAGGCAATTAATGCACAGATGAAAAGGGAGGGGGACGTGGGGCTAAGGATAGGCAGAGGTGAAGAGATGGGTCTTGAGGCGGGACTGGAAGATGGTGAGGGACACGGAATTGCGGATCAGTTGGGGGAGGGAGTTCCAGAGCCTGGGAGCTGCCCTGGAGAAGGCTCTGTCCCCAAAACTGCGGAGGTTGGACTTGTGGATGGAGAGGAGACCGGCTGATGTGGATCTGAGGGACCGTGAGGGTTGGTAGGGGGAGAGGAGGTCAGTGAGATATGGGGGGACCAGATGGTGGAGGGCTTTGTAGGTGAGGATCAGGATTTTGTAGTTGATCCGGTGGGAGATGGGAAGCCAGTGAAGTTGTTTGAGGACTGGAGTGATGTGATGCCAGGATTTGGTGTGGGTGATGAGTCGGGCGGCTGCGTTCTGGACCAGTTGGAGTCGGTTGATGTAGGTGGAGCTGATGCCAAGGAGAAGTGAGTTGCAGTAGTCCAGTCGGGAGGAGATGAAGGCATGGATGAGTCTTTCAGCAGCGGGAGGTGTAAGAGAGGGTCTAAGTTTGGCGATGTTGCGGAGATGAAAGAAGGAGGTTTTAATGACATGGCGGATGTGAGGCTCAAGGGAGAGGGTGGAATCAAAGATCATGCCAAGGTTGCGGGCCTGGGGAGATGGGGAGACAGTGGTGCCGTCGATAGTGAGAGTGGGGTTATTGATTTTGCTGAGTGTGGCTTTGGAGCCTATGAGGAGGAATTCTGTCTTATCGCTGTTGAGTTTGAGGAAATTATGTTGCATCCAGGTTTTTATAGCAGACAAACAGGAGTTGCTATGGGAGAGGGGGGGGTTGTGGGGGGATTTGGTGCCGAGGTAGATCTGGGTGTCATCAGCGTAACAGTGGAAGTCCAGGTTGAAGTGGCGGAGTATCTGACCAAGGGGGAGGATGTAGATGATGAAGAGGAGGGGGCCGAGTACGGAGCCTTGGGGAACGCCTTGAGTGACTGTGGCTGTAGCAGAGGTGTGGTTGTGGAGAGAGATGAAGTGGGATCTGTTGGAAAGGTAGGAACGGAGCCAGCTGAGTGCAGAGCCTTCAATGCCGAGGTCTTTGAGTCTGGTGAGCAGGATGTTATGGTTCACTGTATCGAAGGCTGCGCTCAGGTCGAGGAGGATGAGGATGTTGAGGGTACCAGTGTCAGCAGAGGTGAGGAGGTCGTTGAGGACTTTGAGGAGAGCAGTTTCTGTGCTATGGAGGGGGCGAAAGCCAGATTGGAGGGGTTCAAGTAGGTTATACGCAAGGAGGTGGGAATGAAGTTGCGACGCAACGATACGCTCCAGGGTTTTTGAAAGAAAGGGGAGGTTTGAGATTGGGCGGTAGTTAATGAGAGAGGAGGGATCAAGACCAGGTTTCTTTAAGGTTGGTGTAACAGCAGCAGTTTTGAAAGCGGAGGGGACAATTCCTTGGGACAATGAGGAGTTGAAGAGATTAGTGAGGTAGGGGCAGAGAACGGGGAGGCAGGACTTCAGCAGGGGAGTGGGGAGAGGGTCGAGGGAGCAGGTAGTGGGTTTGGAAGAGCTGATGAGTTTGGAGATTTCAATAGGGGTGACCAGGTCAAACTGGGAGAGGAAGCAGTGTGGAGGAGGGGTAAGGAGGTCAGTGGAGATGTTGAAAGGAGGGGCCTTGGTAGGTGGTGGAGTAGATGCTGGGGAGTCGGGTACAGGGGATAAAGATTGATAGATGGTGCTGATTTTATCAGCGAAAAAGTGGAGGAATGAGTTGCAGAGATCCGGAGTAGAGGTAGGGAGAGTGTTGGCTCGAGGCTTGAGGAGGTTGCCCACTGTGGAGAAGAGGGTTCTGTGGTTTAGGCAGGGATCGGTGAATATGGAGGAGAGGTAGGCAGATTTTGCAGCAATGAGGGCATCTTTGTAGTCAGTGAGGTGGAGTTTGTAAGCTTCAAGGTGGACTGTGAGAGATGATTTCTTTGTGAGTCGTTCAAGTCGGCGACCAGTCTGTTTCAGTTTACAAACTTCAATTAATAGACCCTTCAGCCACTGAGGTGACCATTAGGTACCTATCCCTTCCAACCCCAGAGTCTTCAGCCTATTATGATTCAAGTGCCTGGATAGATACTATTGTGAGAGTGTCTCCCTCCATCCCCCTTTCCACCCCACCACTCCCTGCAATGCATTCCTGATTCCAAGCTATGGCCTCCAGCTTTTGATACATCTGCTATGGGGAAAACATCCCATTATCTACCCTGTCAATGTCCCCTACTTTTATAGTCTCTCAATAAGGTGATTCCCCACAACCATCTTCTTTCCAAGGCAAACAAACCCAGTATATCCAGTCTCTCCTCGTATATGGATGGCACGTATGGAGAGCTGCTGCCTCGCAGCGCGAGAGAGCCTGGTTCAATCCTGACCTCGGGTGCTGTCTGTGTGGAATTTACATGTTTTCCCTTCGTCCATGTGGGAAAACATAGTGTGAACAGGGGATCGATTATCAGTGTGTGGACATAGTGGGTGAAAGGTCTGTTTCCATGCTGTACCTTTCAATTAATTAATCAATATAACTGAAACTGTCCTCACCGTTGCGGAAGCCCATTACCCTGCAAAAACGGATGTTCAGCCAAATCATTTCATCCCTGGCAACATCCTCGTGAACCTTCTCTGCACCCTCTCCAGTGCAATCATATCCTCCCTCTGGTGAAGTAGCCCATACAGCTGCAATATTCCAAAGAATGACACAAAATGCTGGAGTAACTCAGCGTCTCTGGAGAAAATGGATGGGTGACGTTTAGGTGACGTTTCAGACTGAAGGAGGGTTCCAACCCGAAACATCAACTACCCATGTTATCCAAAGATGCTGCCTGACCCGTTGAGTTACTCCATGATTTTTTTGTTCATTTTTGGTATAAACCAGATCCAGTAGTTCATTTTTATAACAATATTCCAACTCTGGTTTAACTGATGTTTTGTATTGTTGATCTTACGTACTGAGTCTGATCTAAAATATCTTATGATGAAAGAATGGGTCAACTGGGCTAGTATTCACTGGAATTTAGCAGGATGAGAGGGTATCTTATAGAGACATATAACATTTTTAAGGGATTGGGCTGGCTTGATGCAGGAAACATGTTCCAGATGTTGGGGGAGTCCAGAATCAGGGGTCACAGTTTAAGAATAAGGGGTAGGCCATTTAGGACTGAGATGAGGAAAAACCTTTTAACCCAGAGAGTTGTGAATCTGTGGAATTCTCTGCCACAGAAGGCAGTGGAGGCCAATTCACTGGATGTTTTCAAGAGAGAGTTACATTTAGCTCTTAGGGCTAACGGAATCGAGGGATATGGGGAAAAAGCAGGAACGAGGTACTCTGCCCCCTTTCCAGCTTAACGTCTTTCCTATAACAAGGTGACCAAAACACGGCAGGCTTCCAATCACAAAAATAGCCCTCCAACATCACCTTGTGCCTTCCAATACCAAGCCAATATGCAGCATGCCCTGAATCCCATGGACTCCAACCTTTCGTGTCAGCCTTTCACCTTGTCAAAAGCTTCACTGAACTCCATCAACCACGCTGCACTCATCACTACATTTCAATGGTTCAATGGTACTTTATTATCACGTACAGTGAAATTCATTTTTCTGTACAGTTCAGTACAAGTATCACTATACATTAGCACTGAAATACATCTTAGATAAGCATCTCAGCTACAGTACAAGTGTATCATAGCAGTACACTGAGACAGTATGCAGAGACTCTAGATTTAGTGACATTTTCAAGTCCCAGTTGGTGTGAGTGCAGGGCCTGACCACGAAGGCCCGTTGTCCTGGCAACGTTGCGGATCAGCCTCTTTGTAAAATTCAATCAAATTGGTCAGTCATGAGCTCATTATAAAGCCAACTTATCCATGCCTTTCCCAAGTACAAATAAAATCCTATATTTCAGAATATTTTCCAACACGTTTTCTACATTGCCATTTGTTTCATAAGGGTGTTGTTGCATTATCCCTGTGGCCCATCTTGAATAAGGGTGTCCTCCAGTCATTTGGCACTACACTAATGAACAGTGAATGTTTCAAAATCTGTTAAAAGCCCAGCAATCTCGCCCCATAGGGCAGCATTGTGGTGCAGCTTTAGAGTTGCTACCTTACAGCGCCAGAGACCCAGGTTCGATCCTGACTAAGGGTGCCGTATTCACGGAGTTTGTACGTTCTTCCCGGGATTGCATGTGTTTACACCGGGTGGTCCGGTTTCCTCCCGCACTCCAAGGACATACAGCTTTGTAGGCTTTGGTAAAATTGTAAATTGTCCCTAATGCGTGGGATAGTGTTGGTGTATGTGGTGATCACTGGTCGGTGCGGACTCGGTGGGCCAAAGGGCTTGTTTCCCCATTGAATCTCTAAAGTCTAGTGGCTTGGGATACATCTCATCAGGCCTTGAGGATTTATCCCTCTGAACTCGTTAAGACTAATAACTTCTTTATCTGGAACTCCTGAAGCACATCTCCGAATGCACAGAAAGAAATAGCCACAAAACTGTTCATCAATATCCCTGTTCAGCAATATCACTGACACATTCAGACATCATTACAACTTAACAGCTTTCACCAAGTCTGAGAAGCCACTTAACAATCCAGATCTCATGTCCCACTGCCTTGCAGTCAATAACTCATAATGACATGAGAGGGAATGAGAGGTATATCACAGAGTTATGCTTACTATTTCAGTGTAGAATTAGTAGCAATAATTCATTTTAATAATGAACTAGTCATACAGAGAAAGTTATGCAGTATGGAAACAGGCCCTTTGGCCTAATTTGCCCATGCTGACCAAGGTGCCCCATCTACACCAGTCCCACCTGGCTGTGTTTTGCCCGTCTAAACCTACCCATTCCATGTACCCATTCAAATGTCTTTTAAATGTTGCTATAATACCTGCCTCGACAAATCTGCCTGGCAACTTGTTCCATACACCCACCATGTGAAAAGGTGGCCCCTCAGGTTCCGAAACCTGTGTCTCTGGCGCTCCGAGGCTCTACTAACTGCGCCACTGCACAACTAATTGTAAATATCAGAGCTATGCCCACCCAAACATTTAATTGTGTAAAATATCACACAAACTTATTCAGAACAGAAAAAGCTCACTCACTGTTGGACCGGACACAAGCTGCCAAATACATGGAGCCAAACACAATGCAAGCAATCACTGTATTGCATTGCACCCAAATGGCGGGCAGTCGGTGTAAACTATGAGATGTATCTGTGAATCTTGAAGAAGTGCTAACTATGTGATACTGAGTTGAAGCATATGAAAGTTATATATAAAACCTGATTAATAGAGCTAGTTCCTGGGTGAGTAGTGAGAAAGTGACAAATTGTGCACAAGCTTAGGGTCATTGAGAGGTTAATAGTCCATAGCAATGATGATGCAGACACTGATTTATATTAAATGCTATAAAATTATGAAAATTGGTAATGCAGCAGCAATATATTCTTCACTCCATACATCTAAAAGAATCCTTCAGCGTTGAAATTGTTTTTTGTGTGTAGTTACTTTTTCTTACACTGAATTTTGATTTTTTTTTGCTTTACAACCTTTTATTTATCTGAAGAGCCGATCCGTTCTTTTACTATTAAGTACCTGGCAGCACTGCCTCAAAGTCTGTGGAGCCTGATGCCTGGCATTAACCCCTGGCACAGTGGCACAGCTGTAGAGTTGCTGCCTTTGTGCCTGAGACCTCGGTTCGATGCTGACTACAGTTTCTTCCCAGGTGTCATCAGGCAACTGAACCATCCTATCAAGTACCACCCTCAACTACTTCCTCTGGCCGCTTGTTCCATATATCCACCACCCTCTGAAGTTGCCTCTCAGGTTCCTATTAGATCTTTCCCCTCTCACCTTAAAGCTATGTCCTTTGGTTGTTGATTCCCCCTACCCTGGGTAAAAGACACAGTGCATTCCTGTGCTCCAAGGACTAAAGTCCTAGCTTGCCCAATCTCTCCCTATAACCCAGGTTCTGACCACATCCTCATAAAGCTTCTCTGCACTTTTTCCAGGTTAATAACTTCCTTCCGATAGCAGGGTGATCAAAACCGAACACAATACTCCAAATGCGGCACTCATTCATATTAATCTGTTGAAGCAAATGGGAAAAAACACCATGGCTTCTGTGCCTTGGGAAGACTTCACTCTTTGAACTCGGCAGCTCTGACGTTGGGAGAAGGTACCGATCGATGCTTAAAGTGGGGAACTCAAGCATCTGAATCTTCCCTATGTCCCTCTCCCCCTTCCCACCCACACACCCCCTCCTCCCAACAATAGAGATGATTGAGAACACAGAGCAGAGCAGGAGATAGAAAAGACACCCTGGTAAATCTGGAAATGCCTTCACAGAAAAAGCAAAATGCCGCAGAAGCTGGAAATATGAAATAAAAGAATAATGAGCCCGAACTATGCTAGCGGCAGCAAGGTGGTGCAGCGGGTAGAGCTGCTGCCTTACATCACCCGGGTTCGATCCTGACCATGAGTGCTTCCTGTACGTAGTTTATACTCTTCCCCTGTGACCGCGTGGGTTTTCTCTGGGTGCTCGGTTTCCTCCCACAAAGTAAAGACATGCAGGTTTGTAGGTTAATTGGATAGTGCTAGTGTACAGGGTGATCACTGGTTGGTACAGACTCGGTGGGCCGAAGGGCCTGTTTCCACCGAAGGTCCTGTTTAGTCTAAAATAAAATAAAATAAACTGATCAGCAAGTGGGACAGTGCCTTTTAAAGTTATCTTATAAACTTATCTCTTCCCTTGCCACTGTCAAGTTGCCCGAACACTATTGTTCTGACTAAAACAATGGTTTCTAACCCACAGCCTGTTTCCATGCCGTATGATTCTATGATTCTCTGTTAAGGGAATCGAGAGATACGAGACATGTACAGGAAGCTGGTGCTAAAGGGAATGATTTCCCATCAAAATACAAAGTGTTGGAGGAACTTGTGAGGCAACATCTGTGGGGGAAGTGGACAGGTAATGTTTCAGGTCAGGACCCTTCTTCAGACTGAGATAGAAGGGGGAGAAAGCTCGAAAAGACAGGTGGGAGCATGATCAAGCCTGGTGAGTGATAGGTGGATACAAGTGATAGGTAGATCAGTCTGACTTAAGGACCCGACCCAAAACATTGTCTGTCCATTTTCTCCACAGATGCTGTCTGAACTAGTGATTTTTCTTCAGAACTTTGTGTTTTGCTCAAGATTCCAGTATCTGCAGGTCCTTGTGTCTCGGAAGATCTTCCATGATTGTACTCAATGGCCGAGCAGGTTTGAGGAGCTGAATCACCAACTGTTCCGAGAATGGCCAATGAAATATCAATTTTTGTAAGTGTGGACAGCTAAGTAACTGCAGCCCAGGTGATTTTAAAATGTGTGTGGTAAGGGAAGTACATATTATGATGCTCAATGAAACTGATATTTATATAGTTTAGTATAGTTTTGTTTAGTTTAGAGATACAGCGTGGAAACAGGCCCTTCAGCCCACCGAGTCCTCGCCGTCCTATCCTACACACACTAGGAACAATTTACACTTATACCAAGCCAATGAACCTACAAACCTGTAGGTCTTTGGAGTGTGGGTGGAAACCGAAGATCTCGGAGAAAACCCACGCGGTCACGAGAAGAACGTACAAACTCTGTACCGACAGCACCCGGAGTCAGGATCGAACCCGGTTCTCTGATGCTGAAAGCGCTGTAAGGCAGCAACTCTACTGCTGTGCCACCGTGGCCACCCTGTGCTTAGATAAAGCACAGATATAGATAGGCAAACACTGTGGACTGTGCCAACTATCCCTGCATACAGCATTGCTTCAGTATGAATGGCAGAAAATCTATCAGAATAGCACCATTCTGTCATTCCCATAACGTTGCCATTTAACTATCTGTATACAGGTGGACATATTTCCTTCCCCAATCATGTCCAGGGAGATAATCTATTTATATTCTTGTTACTTGATTTTTTAAGTTTAGTTTAGAGATACAACATGGCAGCAGGCTGTTCTGCCCTCCCACGCAGATACTGGAATCTGGAGGAGAAAGCAAACTGCTGGACGAGCTCAGTGAATCAGTCAGCATCTGTGGAGGCAGAGAGACAATTGGCATTTCAGGTAAAAAAATAAGTCTGTTTTACCTATGAAACCACATCCCTTGGTTGTGCTTTTATGCTGCACTGTAACTTTTAGCTGATGAAAAGCTGTGTTTCCGTGGTAACATGTCTTGCAAGGGATTGCAAC
Source organism: Amblyraja radiata (assembly GCF_010909765.2). Classification (NCBI taxonomy): domain Eukaryota; kingdom Metazoa; phylum Chordata; class Chondrichthyes; order Rajiformes; family Rajidae; genus Amblyraja; species Amblyraja radiata. Next base: position 32,365,102 of record NC_045973.1, read on the forward strand.
AGTAAAGAGGTCAAAAATTATGAGTAGGATTAGTAATGGGTGTCACAGCATTTAAAGTTACCATCAGCATGCTTTAGTCAGAGGTTGATGAACCCGTGGAATTCATTGCCACAGACGGCTGTGGTGGCCAAGCCAATGGATATTTTTAAGACGGAGATTGACAAATTCTTGATTAGTACGGGTGTCAGGGGTTATGGGGAGAAGGCAGGAGAATGGGGTTGAGAAGGAAAGATAGATCTGCCACGATTGAATGGAAGAGTAGACTTGATGGGCCGAATGGCCCAATTCTGCTCCTACAACTTATGAATTTATGAACTTATTGTGGGCCAGAGGATGTGTTCCTGTGCTGTAAATTTGTACATTCTGCCCGTGACGTTGTAGGTACTCCAGTTTCCCCTCACATTCCAAAACCATGCAGGTTTGTAGGTTGTTTAAGAAGGAACTGCAGATGCTGGAAAATCGAAGGTACACAAAAATGCTGGAGAAACTCAGTGGGTGCAACAGCATCTATGGAGCGAAGGAAATAGGCAATGTCTGAAGAAGGGTTTCGGCCCGAAACGTTGCCTATTTCCTTCGCTCCATAGGTGCTGCTCCACCCGCTGAGTTTCTCCAGCATTTTTGTGTACCTTCAGGTTTGTAGGTTAATTGGCTTCTGTAAATTGTCTCTAGTGTGTAGGATAGACCTCGTCTACAGGTGATTGTTGGTCAGCGCCGACTCGGTGGGACCAAAGGACCTGTTTCCACGCTGTATCTCTAAACTAAAACCTGCCATGTACAGCCTACAGCCTACATTGAACAGACTTATATCAGATATGGAAGACTCACAAGGGCAGCTTAGTTACTGTCATGTTTGTTAACCGTGGAAAAAACTCCCACCGGAGTTTCCAACTGATAAAATGTTTCCCTGCTGGTGAGACTGTTCAGAAAGATAAATGAAACTATCGCCCGGAGCCTAGCAAGAACCTTGCGCCAGGGCAAATGATCTACAGCTGATGGAATAGGGAGCTCCACTGCAACATAGGAGACTGAATGGCATTGTAGCAATTCCATCAAACGGAGCCCAGAACAGCAGTCAACATAGTAACACACGGATGAGACGGAAAGAGCAAAAAGGGGTGAATCACGGCGAGTTATTCAGATGTCCGATGCTTAGCCCAGAACGGGCTGATGCGTTTGTGTTTACAAATGCCAGTCCCCAATGGAAGGGATTCAGTTCTCTTCTGCAGCTGCCGATTCTTAGTATAACGCTCCAGTACTGTCAAATGATTATTGCAGATGAATTACAACTAATTGTGCAACTTTGACATCCTTAATAACAATCAGCCAGCTTCATATATATTTCTTTCTTTACTAGCCCAATGAGATTACATTAATATTTTGTCTCTTCCGATTGTAATTTGGCCCTCAGGATTGGAAAGTCTGTGAAGTGATAGCTTAATGTTATTTATCACTGCAAATTGCACCAACTAATGGCACAATAGCGGATAGACACCGAGAACCGGGAACAAATTATGATTTTAATGGGATCCATGTGACGGCAATGTTACTGAGTGCATGCAAATTGATGTACTAATCTGCATTTTAATCCAATCTTTATCAATCCCTGACAATCTCGGCTAAAGTCCAGTGCAAAATTAGTCACTATTATGAGAACCTTCAGAGATCAAAATTGAGGTTCACCGCACAAGTGTGTGTAAGTTGTGGTCATGAATTGCATGGGAGGCCTCATCAGAAATGGTCATAGAGTCAGAGAGTCTTATGGTGTGGAAACAGGCCCTTCGGCCCAACTTGCCCACACCGGCCAACATGTCCCATCTGCACTCGGCCTCTGTTTGGTGGGTGCTGCGCTATGTTCGGTTGGGGAATTGAGGGAGTAGTAAGCTGTGTCAGTCGGGGGTGAGGTTAGGGTGCTTAACATTTAACATCTAGTTCTTGAGTAGCAGACATTATGTTTAAAAGCCCCCCGAAGGGGAGGGGGACTTGATAGAAGCATGTAAAACTATGAAGCATAGGTAAGGTAGCAGTCAGAACCTTTTTCCCAGGATATAATACTGTATGGAGGGCATATCATTAAGATGAGAACGGCAATGTTTAAAGGTGATGGGCGGGATAGTTTTTTTTATACAGAGTTTTTTGGGGAGGGGAGGGGAGAGGGGGATGGCGGGGGTGCCTGGAGCGTGCTGCTGGGAAGTGATGGCGAAGGCAGATACAATGAATAGATACATGGAGGGATATCGATACCATGCAGGCAGGTAAGAGTTTAGTTTAAGATAGACACAAAGTGCTGGAGTAACTCAGCGGTTCAGGCAGCATCTCTGGAGAAAATGGACAGGTGACGTTTCGGGTCGGGACCCTTCTTCAGACTCTTCAAACTCTTCAAAGAGTTTAATTTAGTTTAGTGTAATTTAGTTGAGTTTAGTTTAGTTTAGTTTAGTTTATCGTCGTGTGTACCGGAAAAACTTTTTTATTGCGTGCTATCCTGTCAGCAAAAATAAATTATACATGAATACATTCTTGTTATCACGTTGGGGCACAGTCGTTATGGGCTGAAGGGCCTGTTTCTGTGCTGCACTCTTCGATGTTACTTAATTACTATGTTACTTCTATGTCCTATGCACTCCAAAGACGTACAGATTTGTAGACTAATTGGCTTGGTATAATTGTAAATTGTCCCTAGTGTGTGTAGGATAGCATTAGTGTGCTGGTCGGTGCAGACTCGGTGGGCCGAAGGTTGCAGACTGGTTGCCGCTCAGTATCTCTAAACTAAACTAAACACTCCATCCATCTTGGTGCCTGACCTTCTCACAACCTAATCACAACGTAACCTTAATTGGACATTTCACCCCCTGCAGCCTTGGCTCTGCACCCAACTGTTCTCCCCCCTACACTCCGACCATTTGTCATTGCATCTGCATTGTTCATCCACCCAGGCCACCATTTTAGTACATCATTCAAAAAGGAATAGATTCTGCATTATCCTACAGAATAATTGTCAGACCCATCTTTTCCTCCATCCCTGGTCTGATAGTGGTATGAGTCACGAAAGAAAGAAACTAAATTCAATCATTTTTTTATTGCCTCAATTTTATTTTCCTCTCTTGGATTGCTTGCAGCAGTGTTCTGGAAATTAGTTGTTTCCACCAGGAGATTTGATGATGAATGGTAAAAAACGAAACGGCTTCAAGCTAGGTTACAATTGTTTGGATTTTTATAAGGGAAGGAGGAGAGGAAACAGTGAGGGAGACAGAACATAGAGTCATAGAGTGATACAGTGTGGAAACAGGCCCTTCGACCCAACTTGCCCACACCGGCCAACATGTCCCAACTACACTAATCCCACCTGCCTGCACTTGGTCCATACCCCTCCTAACCTGTCATATCCATATACCTGTCTAACTATTTCTAAAATTATGGGATAGTCCCAGCCTCAACTACCTCCTTTGGCAGCTTGTTCCATACATCCCCCACCCTTTGTGTGATAAAGTAATTAAACGTTTTAATTTTCCCCCTCACCTTGAACCTATGACCTCTGGTCCTCGATTCCCCAACTCTGAGCAAGCGACTCTGTGCATCTACCCGATACATTCCTCTCATGATCTTATACGCCTCTATGAGATCACCCCTCATCCTCCTGTGCTCCAAGGAACAGAGACACCTCACTGCTTTTTGTATCAAACTGGCAAGAATCACTTAGATGTTAAGCACATTTTAAATGTTAAGTAATACTCAGAAACCTGGGCCTTAGGTGGTGGTGGTGGAAGTAGATGTGAAAGTGGCATTTAAGTGGGTGTTAGATAGGCATAATGATATGCAGGGAATGGAGGGATATGGATCACGAGCATGTCGAGATTTGTTTAACTTGGCATCATGTTCGGCACAGCTAGCATGTGCCAAAAGGCCTGTTCTTGAGCCAAACCTAATATTTCAACCCTTTATTGGCGACACGGTGGCACAGCGGTAGAGTTGCTGCCTCAGCGCCAGAAACCCAGGTTTGATTACGGGTGCTGTGTGTACAGAGTTTGTACATTCTCCCAGTGGGTTTTCTCCAGGTGCTCTGGTTTCCGCCCACACTCCAAAGACGTAGAGGTTTGAAGGTTAATTGGCTTTGGTAAAAGATTGTAAATTGTCCCTAGTATGTGTCGAATAGTGCATGTGTATGGGGATCGCTGGTTGACATGTACTCGGTGGGCCGAAGAGCCTGTATCCATGCTGAATCTCTAAACTAAATTAAACTAAGCTTTTTTTACTATACAATGGTATTTTGATTGTTTTTAGCCATCTCTATTAAAGACATTTAAAAAGTTCAAAAAGCTGTTGACACAACTCATCGCTTGGGGCCCACCCTGTATTGTTAGACCTCTCACATATGGAACATTCAAAGCCTATTAAGTGGGATTAGTTTTGGGTAGTGGGCCTTAATCAAGCAAGGAATCTCTACCTGTGCCATTAAATATTTTCACTTTAGTTCCATCTGCATTCCATATTAGTTTAGTTTGGTTTTATTTAGTTTAGTTTTATTTAGTTTACTTTACTTTAATGTAATTTTATTTAGAGATACAGGGTGAAAACAAGCACTTTGCCCCAGAGTTCACCACGCCCAATGATCACCCGTACATTAGTTCTCTCCTACACCCTAGGGACAATTTACAGAAGCTAATTAACCTACAAACCTGCACTTCTTTGGAATGTGGGAGGAAACTGGAGCACCCAGAGAAAACCCACGTGGTCACAGGGAGAACATACAAACTCCAAACAGACAGCACCCTTACTCAGGATTGATCCCGGGCCTCTGACGCTGTAAGGCAGCAACTTTACCGCTGCACTACTGTACCACCCCTGCATATACCCCAGTGAATGAATTTTACATTGCTACATTTTAACCTGGAGAGGTTCAATTCAGAGGCATGCAATACATCAGCCAGTTGTACAACAAACTGCAAATTTATTAAATATTCAGAGATAGGTCATTGTATTTTTCCCCAAAGCCTTTTACCAAGAAGGAGTGTATTGGGAGTCATAATATTTATCCAGTTAATGCAGTCAATTCCCTTCTGTCCTATATATCCTAATGGAATCCAGCAAATTACTTCAGCGCTCTTTCACAGTCAGGATGTGAATCCAGATCACACTGTGTACTGGGACCTTGCCAGAAAGAAGGTAAATGAAGGAAGTAAATAAATAAACGGAGTCAACCTGCAACAGGTCCACAGAAATATCCATGTTAAAGTAATGTTTCGAAACCTTTCTGTTATTGTTGATTTCCTAAATTAATCTCATTCTATTTCATAAGGTTGAGACTGTCTGGTTTCCATAAAGAAAACAAATTGCCAACAGTTTGGGGCGGCCTGGTGGTGCAGCGGTTGAGTTGCTGCCTTACAGCGCCAGAGACCCGGGTTCAATCCTGACTATCGGGTGCTGTCGGTATGGAGTTTGTACATATTTCCCTGTGACTTGCGTGAGTTTCCTCCGGGTGCTCCGGTTTCCTCCCACACTCCAAAGACGTGCAAGTTTGTAGGTTAATTGGCTTCGGTAAAATTGTAAATTGTCCCTAGTTTGTGTAGGATAGTGTTAGTGTGCGGGGATCACTAGTCAGCGGAGACTCGGTGGGCCGAAAGGGCCTGTTTCAGCACTGTATCTCTACACTAAACTAAATTATACAGAAAATACATGTTAGTCTAAAGTATAAAGAATCTAGATAGAAAATAATTTTCACTGTGATAAATAAGGTGTTTAATAGATTAAGGCTTAGAGAGTAGCACACAATCCAGCTTGTAGATTTGTGTGGAGATCAATAATCTTTGCTCATTTATTTAAATTCAGTGAGTGATTTGGAACATGAATTTGAATGATCAATACTCCATTCCATTACTGGCGAAAAAATAAACAGGTGAAGGGCCTTTACTCAAGGAAAATATTTCCCTCTGTGCGTTAGTGTCAAATTGTGTTCGATATCACTCATAATAGAGCTACAAGCTGAACTGCAATCAAAGTCATTTGGCTTGAGGCATGAAAGCCGTTTTAGTAAGTCATAATCAGCAAATGATGAATAAAACGTTACCACTCGAACTTGTGTGGGGAGATTCGGACCGAAGCATCTACAAAGGATTGAGTCTATATTTTGGGAAACGTATAAGCTGGGTAACAGAGTGATGCAGGTAAGCTGCCTCACAACTCTATTGTTCCAGGTTCAATCCTGAACGATGCTTCTGTAAGCTAGGGAGCTAGAGTACAGTTCTATTCACCGAACCGACGCGCTACAATGCTGATAACTTTATCCTGCACTATGTATCTTCCCCTTGGCTCTACCTATTGATCTTGGAGAGGCATAGAATCATAAAGTCAAACAGTGCAGAAACAGGCCCTTCGGCCCAACTTGCCCACATCGACCAACATCTCATCTGCAGTAGGCCCACTTGTCTGCATTTGACACATATCCTTCTCAACCTGTCCTATCCATGCACCTGTCTAATTGCTTCGTGATGTTTGCGATAGTCCCTTCCTCAGCTATCTTCTCCCCCGGCAGCTCGTTCTATAACTGGTTGTATTCATGTAGAGTTTCATCTGATTTGATTGGATAGCATGCAAAACAAAGCAGTCCGCTGTACCTCATGACAATAATAAACCTAAACCCAAACATAATCCCTTTCAGTTTCCGAAGATGGACACAAAAGGCTGGAGTAACTCAGAGGGTCAGGCAGCATCTCTGGAGAATAGAAATAGGTGACATTTCGGGTCGAGACGTCAGGGGAGAGTCTAAGTCAGAGAGAGCCCCTGACTCTCTGTCTGAAGAAGGGTCTCGACCCGAAACGTCACCTATTCCTTTTCTCCATAAAAGTGCTCCCTGACCCGCTAAGTTTCTCCAGCATACCCCGTTGTCTGTTGCCGCCCCTTTACCCATTTGCCATATCACCCGCCGTTACACAAGGCGCCACTTTAACTCATTCATTAATACAGTTCAGCTAAGTCAGTCACAATTTGACAAATAGAGCCCAGACTCAGTCGCAGGCAGCTCGTCACATTCTCTCTGTCTGTGTATCTGGCAGCTGGTCAAACACGTGAAAATGTTGTGTTGACGTCTGAAGTGTTGGCTTGGGAGGAAAGAATCCTGTTCACGAGAACTTAGTCGCTAATGGATCTTTGAGTGAATGTCGCTGCATTTTGTTTATTAATAAACAGAGGAAATGATTCTTTCCCACTCAGCTCATAAATGAGATTATTAATAGATATGTGGCCAGATATTACCATTCCGTAGGGACCTGTGTTAAACATGAATCTGTGGTTTCTTGTTGAGCCTATTTATTATTTGTGCTTGTTAGAACTGACAGATGGTTCCACTTCACCACACTGCTAAACAAATGAACGTGTTTCCTTTCGTAATAATTTGAGCAGCTTGAGCTAAGCATGCCTGACAATATGCCGTGCAATGTGACATCCAATGCTCGAGCAACATTCAATGTTATGGGACAATTATGAAGATAGATGGAAGTTTAACCTAACCCAGTTATCAAATATCCATTTACTTGACAGATTCGCCACCCTCTGACGAAAGACATTCATTCTCATCTCTTTTCTAAAGGTGCTTACTTTTATTCTGAGACTGTGCCCTCTGGTCCTAGACTCTCCCACTAGTGGAAACATCCTCTCCACATCCACTCTATCCAGGCCTTTCACTATTCGGTAAGTTTCAATGAGATCCTCCCTTGGAAACTTCCAATCATAATGTTCCTGCGCGCCTGCTTCCCTTCACTTTCCTGACGGGAAAGATTCTAGAAATTTCCCAGTTGGAAAATAAGCGGCTGAGAAGAGACAGGAGAGCAGTGGCTGTTTTGTGAAACTATCAAATGTATGGGACGGAACTGCAGATGTTGGTTTACACCGAAGATAGACACAAAAATGCTGGAGTAACTCAGCGGAACAGGCAGCATCTCTGGAGAGAATGAATGGGTGATGTTTCGGGTCGAGACTCTGAAGAAGGGTTTCGACCCGAAACGACACCCACTCCTTCTATCCAGAGATGCTGCCTGTCCCTGCTAGAAACAGAGTGAAGATAGACGGACTAGCTTTAAACTACACTCAATTGTATTCATGGCTGCATGTAGAGGATTGTGTTCAGTTCTGGCCACCATGTTGTAGGAAAATGTCGTCAAGCTGGAAAGGGTGCAGGGAAAATTTACAAAGAAGTTGCCAGGCTCTAGGGTCTGAGCTATAGGGAAAGGATGAGCAGGATTATATTCCAGGAAGCAAAGGAGGATGAGGGATGAACTTATAGAGGTGCACAAAATAATGAGACACAGAAATCTGAAAAAAAAACAGAAAATGCCACAACTACTCAATAGACCTTGCAATGCCACAACTACTCAATGTGTCTACTTAATAGTAGTTTTACTTTTCTTTATGGCTTGGAAGAAGGCCATTTGGCCCACTGAGTCTATGGTGGCTCTAAGAGTATTCCCATCAATTCTATTGTTCCAATGTAACCTACTATAAAATGGAATATGCTGAACATGATGCCCAAAATAATCTAATCTCATCTGCCTGCATAAGATCCATATCACTGCATATCCATGTACCTATCTAAATGCCTCCTAAATGCTAGAGAGTCATAAAGTCATACAACATGGAAACAGGCCCTTTGGCGGCCTCATCAACGTCTTATATAACTGCAACATGACCTCCCAATTTCTATACTCAAAACTCTGAATGATGAAGGCCAATGTGTCAAAAGTCTTTTTGACCACCCTTTCTACATGTGGTGTCACTTTCAATGAACTATGTACCTGTACACGAAGATCCCTCTACAACACTCCCCAGAGGCCTACCATCTATTGTGTAAGCCCTGCCTATGTTAGACTTCCTAAAACGCAACACCTCACATTTCTCTGTATGAAATTCCATCAACCATTCCTTAGCCCACCCGACCAATCAATCAAGATCCTACTGCAATTTTTCACAACCATTTTTTCTGCAAAACCACCCACTTTTGTATTTTCAGCAAACTTGCTAATCTTGCCGTGTTGGTTCTCATCCAAATCAATGACATAGATGACAAACAGTAAAGAGCCCAGCACCGAACCCTGAGGCACACCACTAGTCACAGACCTCCAGTCCAAGAAGCAATCTTCCACCATCACACTCTGTTTCCTTCCATGAAGCCAATTTTCTATCCATTCAGCCATCTCTCCTTGCATCCCATACCATCTAACCTTACAGAGCAGCCTGCCATGTGGACCCTTGTTGCATGTTTTGATAACGTCCATTTATACAACATCTACAGCTTTGCCCTCATCAACCTTCTTGGTCACGTCTTCAAAAAACTATCATATCTGCCTCCACTAGCACCCCTGGCAGCTATTATCTATGTGAAGTTTGCACATCCTTCCTGTGACTGTGTGGGTTTCCTCTGATTCAGATTCAGATTCAGATTCAATTTTAATTGTCATTGTCAGTGTACAGTACAGAGACAACGAAATGCATTTAGCATCTCCCTGGAAGAGCGACATAGCAAATGATTTAAATAAATAATAATAAGTGATAATAAGTGTCCGGGGGGTGGGGGGGGGGTGATTGGCAGTCACCGAGGTACGTTGTTGAGTAGAGTGACAGCCGCCGGGAAGAAGCTGTTCCTGGACCTGCTGGTTCGGCAACGGAGAGACCTGTAGCGCCTCCCGGATGGTAGGAGGGTAAACAGTCCATGGTTGGGGTGAGAGCAGTCCTTGGCGATGCTGAGCGCCCTCCGCAGATAACGCTTGCTTTGGACAGACTCAATGGAGGGGAGCGAGGAACCGGTGATGCGTTGGGCAATTTTCACCACCCTCTGCAATGCCTTCCGGTCGGAGACAGAGCAGTTGCCATACCATACTGTGATGCAGTTGGTAAGGATGCTCTCGATGGTGCAGCGGTAGAAGTTCACCAGGATCTGAGGAGACAGATGGACCTTCTTCAGTCTCCTCAGGAAGAAGAGACGCTGGTGAGCCTTCTTGATCAGAGTTGAGGTATTGTGGGTCCAAGAGAGGTCATCGGAGATGTTGACTCCCAGGAACCTGAAGCTAGAAACACGTTCCACCTCCGTCCCGTTAATGTGGATGGGGGTGTGCGTGCTGCCCCTGGACTTCCTGAAGTCTACAATGAGCTCCTTGGTCTTCTTGGAGTTAAGGGCCAGGTTGTTGTCAGCGCACCATGCTGCTAAGTGCTGGACCTCCTCCCTGTAGGCCGACTCATCGTTGTTGCTGATGAGGCCAATCACCGTTGTATCATCTGCATACTTGATGATGGTGTTAGTACCATGTACAGGTGTGCAGTCATAGGTGAAGAGGGAGTAGAGGAGGGGGCTCAGCACACAGCCCTGTGGAACGCCGGTGTTCAGGGTGAGGGTTGAAGAGGTGTGCTTGTCTAACCTAACAGACTGGGGTCTGTTGGTTAGAAAGTCTAGTATCCAGTTGCAGAGGGAGGGGTCGATGCCCAGGTTACCGAGTTTGGTGATCAGTTTTGATGGTATAATGGTGTTGAATGCTGAGCTGTAATCGATGAACAGCATTCTTACGTAAGTGTCTCTGTTGTCGATGTGGGAGAGGGCGGAGTGAAGTGCCGTTGAGATGGCATCCTCCGTACTCCTGTTCTTGCGGTAGGCAAACTGATAGGGATCCAGTGTGGGAGGTAGGCAGCTTTTGAGGTGTGCCAGGACCAGCCTCTCGAAGCACTTGGTGATGATGGGGGTAAGTGCAACTGGGCGGAAGTCGTTGAGGCTTGCCGCAGTGGAGTGTTTTGGCACTGGCACGATGGAGGTGGTTTTAAGGCACGTGGGGACAACTGCTTGGGCAAGTGACAGGTTGAAGATGTCAGTCCAGATGTCTGTCAGCTGCGCAGCACAGGCCCTGAGCACGCGCCCGGGGATGCCGTCAGGGCCAGCAGCTTTACGTGCATTAGTCCTACTCAGTGCCACAAATACGTCGTAGGGGGTGAGTGTGAGGGGTTGGTGATCGGCAGGTAGCACAGCCTTGATGGCTGTCTCTAGATTGTCCCTGTCGAAGCGGCCATAGAAGTGGTTAAGCTCCTCAAGGAAGGAGGCGTCGCTGGATGTGGGGGTGGTGTTGGAGGGTCTGTAGTCCGTGATGGCCTGGATGCCTTGCCACATGCGTCGGGGGTCGGAGTTGTTGTTGAAGTGCTCCTCAATCCTGAGCTTATGGCAGTGCTTGGCCTTCTTGATGCCCCTCTTCAGGTTAGCCCTGGCTGAACTGTAGGCTCGAGCATCGCCTGACCTGAAAGCGGTGTCCCGTGCTTTCAGCAGTAGCCTGACCTCGCTGTTCATCCATGGCTTCTGATTCGGGAATATGGTCACCTGTTTGAGGGAGGTGACACTATTGATGGTGGAGTTTATAAAGTCCAGAACAGAGGATGTGTAGGAATCAATGTCCGTGTGGGAGTCAAGGGTGGCCTGGGCTGCAAACGCCTTCCAGTCAGTGTTTCCAAAACACTGCTGAAGTGTGAAGTCCGCTTCCTCTGACCAGACTTTAACTGTCCTCACAGTTGGTTTAACCCGTCTGATGAGTGGGGAGTACTTAGGGAGCAGGAACAACGAGACGTGATCAGACTGACCAAGGTGGGGGAGGGGGATGACTTTGTAAGCTTCAGCCATGTTGGTGTAGACTTTGTCCAGTGTCTTGTCTACTCTAGTGGGGAAGGAGACATGTTGGTGGAATTTGGGGAGTACAGTCTTCAGGTTAGAGTCCTCTGAGTGCCCCAGTTCCTGATAACAATTGTAAATTGTCCCTGATGGGTAGGATGGTGCTAGTGAACGGGGATTGCTGATCATTGCGGACTCGGTGGGCTGAAGGGCCTGTTTCTATGCTGTATTTCTAAACTAAACTAAACTAAACTAAACTAAACTAAACTAAACTACAAGTTAATGCAGAGCAATTGTCAGGCCAAGCATTTGGATTGGATGCATTCTATGAAGCATGTGTAGAATTTGGTTCAGAATCCAAGAATGATTAAGGATAAATTTTCAGAGGCATTGAGAAAGGGGAAATCAGGTGGATGGGGAGAGGAGCTACGGGAGTTAGTATTGCCTCAGTAATAAACTGTGCAATTTATGTGATCACTGCTTTGTTAATTTACATAGCTGTAGGCTCACAAATTTACTCAGTAAGATATGACTAGCAATAGCCTGGGGGAGTTGCTGTATAATTCTGACAAGCTCCCATTAATGCAAACACAGGAAAGGGAATCAAACAGATTGTTTGAAGAGTGCCTCAGTGGAATGCATCCAGTTAGCACGGCTCAGTCTTAGCTGAACAGCAGCAACTGATGACATATCACATTGTCCCAGCTTGCACACCTATCACTGTCCCATCTCATCATCTTGTCTGAATCCAGAAACCCCAAACAATAAGGTGACTGCCTAACACTGTACAAACAGATGCTAAAAAATCTTATGCGCTAGCCATAGGCAACATCCATTACTTTCGCAAAAGAATGATTGCTTTGGAAAGGGTGCAGAGGATGTTTAGTGGGATGATGCCTGGATTAAGAGGTATTAGCTATAGAGAGAGGTTGGACTTGGATTGCTTTCTCTGGATCAGTAGAGGTGTTTAGTTTGGAGATACAGCGTGGAAACAGGCCCTTCGGCCCACCAAGTCCGTGCTGACCAGCGATCCCTGCACACTAACACTATCCTCGTGACCATTTACAATTATACCAAGCCAATTAACCTACAAACCTGTACGTCTTTGGAGTGTGGGAGGAAACCGAAGATCTCGGAGATAACCCACGCGGTCACGGGGAGAACGTACAAACTCCGTACAGACAGCACCCGTCGTCGGGATCGAACTTGGGTTTCTGGCGCTGCAAGCGCTCTAAAGCAGCAACTCTACTGCTGCGCCACCATTCCGCCCATAAATAGAAGTATATTAAATTATGAGAGCCTGTCAGAGGAGTAGGCAGTCAGAATATTTTACCCAAGATGGAAAAATCAAATAGTAGAGGGCATAGATTTCAGATGAGAGGGACAAAGTTTAAAAGAGATGAGCGGGGCAGGTTTTTTTACACAGAGAGTGGTGAGTACCAGCAATGCGTGGTGGTAGGCAGGGGTGGTAGTTGAAACAGATACATTAGTGGCATTTAAACATACTTTTGGATAGGCATGTGGATATATGTAGGTGATTGAAGGTTATGGGTTAGGTGCTTGTAGATCAGTGATGGTCTTGGCATCATGTACAGCATAGACATTGTGTGCTGAAGGGCCTGTTCTTGTGCTGTACTGTTCTATGCTCTATTGTTACAGGTTCTCAAAATACTAAAATATGACTTCATAACCCTTTAAACTTTGTATCACTTTCAACAGGAATATTTTATGTAATTAGTTCCAATTCTGAATCCATGACACATAATAATAATAATAATGGATGGGATTTATATAGCGCCTTTCTAATACTCAAGGCGCTTTACATCGCATTATTCATTCACTCCTCAGTCACACTCGGTGGTGGTAAGCTACTTCTGTAGCCACAGCTGCCCTGGGGCAGACTGACGGAAGCGTGGCTGCCATTCTGCACCTACGGCCCCTCCGACCACCACCAATCACTCACACACATTCACACACATTCACACACAGGCAAAGGTGGGTGAAGTGTCTTGCCCAAGGACACAACGACAGTATGCACTCCAAGCGGGATTCGAACCGGCTACCTTCCGGTCGCCAGCCAAACACTTAGCACATTGTGCCATCTGTCGTCCCTACATAGACCAAACTCTCCTCGAGATCTCAATTCCTAGATTTATACACTGTGAACATAATAATTTCCACTGAAGGGTTTGCCTGGTTTTCAGCATGTAATCATCACCCTCTGGCATGTCCATTGATTACTATGAATATCCTCAGTGCCAATGCTGGAGCGTGTACTGAGGAATTGTGATGGTCTTATTCTTTTTCAAGCACAAGAGACTGCAGATGTTGGAATCTGTAGCAAACAAAAGAGTGCATTTGGAGGAAATCAGTGGGGGGGAAACTTCTTCAAAGAGGGCCAGAGACCCAGGTTCGATCCTGACTTCGGGTGCTGTCAGTGTGGAGTTTGCACATTCTTCCTGTGACTGCGTGGGTTTACTCCGGGTACTCTGGTTTCCTCTCACATTCTTAAAACATGCAGGTTTGTAGATAAATTGGCTCCTGTAAATTGTCCATGGTGCTTAGGACATGGTACTAGTGTATGGGTGATCGTTGGTTGGCATGGACTCGGTACGCTGAAAGGCCAGTTTCTACACTGTATATCTAAACTAAACTAAACCAAACTAACTAAACAACTGAAGATCCTTTATCAGAGCTTCCATTCCACTCATAAGGAACAGAAGCTGGAGTAGGTCAAATAGTGCCTTTAATGCCTCTACCATTCAATAAGATCGTGGCTGATCTGATCTTTCCCTTGGTCCCACTTTCCTATTTATTTCCCAGTCCTCTTTAAAGTTGCCAATGATTCTGCCTCCATAGCTCTTTGGGAAAGATTATTCCAAATGTTTTTGATTTTCTGAGAGAAGATAATTGCCCCCAAAACAATCTTAAATGTGTGCCACCCTCCCATTATGAAGTCATACCCACTAGTTGCAGATACTCCAAGAGCAGACATTTTCTATCTAGGCCTTGTAGGTAAATTGGCTTCTGCAAATTGCCCCTAGTGCGTAGGACATGGAACTAGTGTATGGTGGTCGATGGTTGGTGTGGACTCGGTGTAACTCTGAAGGAAACAACAGAAGATCCTCTATCAAAGACCCTCAGAGTCCGAGAATCTATAAAATATCCAACTAGGATGAAGTGTAAACAGCCTAGAATATGAATGGGTGGGTTCATGGTATTGATATTGGTTTGTTATTGTCACCTGGACCAAGATGCAGTGAAAAGCTGTTGTTTGCAATTAAATCTGATAATATAAGACAGTAATACAATCGAGCCATATACAAATACGACAGATAGGGCAAAGACAAAAAACAGAATATAGTTTATCAATATTGTAGCATTGTAGTTCACCAGCATAATCACAGACAAGTCGCACCCCACACTCTCTCTTATCCCCTCTCCCATCGGGCAAAAGGTATAGAACTGTGAAAACGCATACCTCCAGATTCAGGGACAGTTATTTCCCACGTGTTATCAGTGTAACTGAACCATCCTACAAACAACTAGAGAGCAGCCCTGAACTACTATCTACATCATTGGAGACCCTCGGACTTTACTGGACTTTATCTTGCACTATACGTAATGCCCCTGTCCCACTTAGGAAACCTGAACGGAAACCTCTGGAGACTTTGCACCCCACCCAACGTTTCCGTGCGGTTCCCGGAGGTTCCTGGAGGTTCCCGGAGGTTTTTGTCAGTCTCCCTAATGGTCGAAAGTGGTTTCCGCTTTTTTTATAGAACATAGAAGAAGCGGAAACCACTTTCGACCATTAGGGAGACTGACAAAAAACCTCCGGGAACCACACGGAAACCTTGGGTGGGGCGCAAAGTCTCCAGAGGTTTCCGTTCAGGTTTCCTAAGTGGGACAGGGGCATTATTCACGTTGTTCCATATACCATGTATCTGTACACTGTGGATGGCTCAATTGTAATCACGTATTGTGTTTCTGCTGACTGGTTAGTACACAACAATAGCTTTTCACTGTACCTGAAAACTGCTGCTTACATTTATTTCCCCAATGAGCCAATGAGCCAAGTCAGCACCAGCTACAACCTACGGGAACCTACAACAACCTTCGACCTCCTGGCAACCCACCTACGGCACGAGAATTCTCGCTACTCTCCATGGCAGCTTCATTCTGGTCGACCGTAATGAGGTTGTGTCTAGTTCCCAGTATGCGGGAACTCCTCACGACCATGAAGGCGACTCCCCGGCAACCACCCGCAAACATGTGGCGAACATGTGGCGACCGCAGAGTCTCCTGCAGTCACCTAAAAAGTCGCCTAAGTGGGACAGGCACATGAGAGAGGAAATGACGGGGGTGAAACAGTTCCTTGATTATGTTGTTCAAAAGGGAACTGCAGATGCTGGAATATCGAAGGTACACAAAATTGCTGGGGAAACTCAGCGGGTGCAGCAGCATCTATGGAGCGAAGGAAATAGGCGACGTTTCGGGCCGAAACCCTTCTTCAGACTCTTGATCCTTGATCCTTGATTATGTTGGCTGCTTTCACTAGGCAGCGTGAAGTGTAGATGGAGTCAGTGGTGGGGAGTTTGGTCCGTGTGATGGGCTGGGCTACATACACAATAAAGGATACCTCCACAGCTCAGATTTGGTCATCTCACTCTTTCAATGCAGTACAGATAAAGTCTTTCAAGGACAATAAAAGCAACGGCCATCTTAACCTTTTGATTCTTGCAATTTCCAAAGCTCATTAGACTTGAAATCACATCTTTATTGGACATTTCTTCATAACCCAGCACATTTTAAAAATATATATTCAATTCAAACTGAACTGTACCTCATCAAGTGTTCAATGTGCCGTGGCCAACCTTCCATTTGCAAACAAGATGAGAGTAGTAAAATTGACGCTTAATGTGTGAGCTCCCAGTGGCTTTGGCACAAAATTGCCCCATTATGGAACCTGAATTTCACAGACTCATCAATACTCTCGACAATATTTGCAGCATCAACGTTCAGAGATCATGGGGATAATTAACCTTCCTCCCCCACATAACTTTCTTTCATAACATAACTATTATTCAAGCTACCAGGAAGATTCTTCCAAATGTCTTTGCTGGGAGATTATTTTTTACTCTTTGCCAGTGTTTGTGTTTCGTCAGCGCTGACACTCCCTTATTATAAAGCTATGCCGCGGCGTCCGGAGCCTGGGATCCCTCGTTGGGGACCCCGGAGAAGAAGAGCTCCGACCGCCGGCCCGCGGCCTACTTCTACCCGCGGGCACAGCGGGGACTTACCGTCCGGAGCGGGATCCGTCGCCGGGGATCCCTGGAGGGGAGCTCCAACCGCCGGCCCTGCGGTTTACGGTGCTTCTTGCTGTGGCGCGGCGGTGACTTTAGATCTTTGACCACCGTCCTGCGGCCTACACCATCTTGAAGCCGCGGTTTCCGGTGGGGAGGCACCAATTCAGGACTTACCTGGACTTACCTTGTCTGCACATCTGGACGCCTTCAGCAGCGACTGCGGAGGGTTGTGGTCCTGACCACGGGGAAAAACGGAGGAGGACTGACCAAACTTTGTGCCTTCCACCACAGTGATGAATGTTGTGTTGGATGTTTGTGTTACATTTTTTATTGTGTATTGTGTGTTCTTTTTTTATTGTACCGCTGCTGGCAAATTCATTTCACTTTATGTGCATGTGACGAATAAAACTGACTTGACTTGACTTGACTTGACAGTGGCTCAGCGGTTGAGTTGCTGGGGCAGCACGGTCGTGCAGGAGTAGAGTTGCTGCATTACAGCGCCAGAGACCCAGATTGAATCCTAACCATGGGTGCTGCCTATGCAGAGTCTGTATGTTCTCCGGATGCTCCTGTTTTCTTCCACACTCCAAAGACGTACAGATTTTCTCTGAATTGTAAATTGTCCCTAGTGTGTAGGATAGTGCCAGTACGGGGTAATCACTGGCCGATGGGGACTTGGTGGGCTAAAGGGCCTATTTCCACATTACATGAAGAAATTAGACTTAAATTACATGTAAATTCTACAACCAGCAAGAAGCAAGAGACCATGCAAACAAATACAAGACATTACTAGGATGAGGGTTTTGCGGGTTGATTCAAGATGCTGATGGTTGTAGGAAAGTTACTGTTCCTGAACCTGGTAGTGTGTGACTTCAGGCTCCTAAACCATAAAGGTAGCAGTGAGAAGAGGGCATGGCTTAGATGTTGGAGCAAGCTTGTTGGTAGATGCTGCCTTCTTGAGGTAGCGCCTCATGGAGATACTCTTGGTGGTGGGGAAGTCATTGGCTGGGTTTGGTCCATCACTTTCTGTAGATTTGGATACCTTGACTCAAAATTTCATACAAATTAGAAATTATGTAGGAGATATGGTAGTGAGTCTAAAGGGTTAAAATAAGTGGAAAATACTTGTGCCTGATGAATTCGAATAAGGAATGAGTTTAAGGGATCCAAAGGAAATAAAAGCAGTTCTCAAAAAGCTCAATCTTCTACATCCAGGAACAAGTTGTTCAACAATGGGTGTTCTGGCAATTAAAACGGAAAATACTCGAAATATTCAGCAACTCAGGTAGCATCTGTGGAGAAACAGGGTTAAAATTCATGGTGATTACTTTTTATCGAGATTACGAGAAGCTGGAAACCAACAAGCTATTGAGTAACAGTGACAGAAAATGCTGGAGTAATCCAGCGGGACGGGCAGCATCTCTGGGGAGAGGGAATGGGTGACGTTTCGGGTCGAGACCTTTCTTCAGATTGATGTCAGGGGAGAGTGGGTGGGACAGAGATAGAATGGAGACAGTAAGGCTGGTGGGAGAACTACGAAGGGGGAGGGGATGGAGTGAGAGGGAAAGCAAGGGCTACTTGAAGTTAGAGAAGTCAATATTCATACAGCTATGATGTAAGCTGCCCAAGCAAAATATGAGATGCTGTTCCTCCAATTTGCATTGGGCCTCACTCTGACAATGGAGAAGGCCCAGGACAAAGAGATCAGATTGGTAATGAGAGGGGGAGTTAAAGGGCTGAGCAACCGGGAGATCAGGTAGGTTAAGGCGGACTGAGCGGAGGTGTTCCGCGAAACGATCGCCGTGCCTGCGCTTGGTCTCGCTGATGTACAGGAGTTGACACCTGGAACAGCGGATACAGTAGATGAGGTTGGTGGAGGTGCAAGTGAACCCCTGCTTCACCTGAAAATACTGTCGGGGTCCTTGGATGGAGTCAAGGGGGGAGGTAAAGGGACAGGTGTTGCAGCTCTTGCGGTTGCAGGGGAAAGTACCCAGGGAGGGGATGGTTTGGGTGGGAAGGGACGAGTTGACCAGGGAGTTGCTTTCCTCAGTCTCTGAGGAAAGCAGAAAGGGGTGGAAATGGGAAGATGTGGCCAGTAGTGGGATCCCGTTGGAGGTAGCAAAAATGTCGGAGGATTATATGCCGTATGCAATGGCTGGTGAAGCGGAAGGTGACGACAAGGGGGACTCTGTCATTACGAATGGGGGAGGGGGAGCAAGAGCGGAGCTGAGGGATATCGAGGACACCCTAGTGAGAGCCTCATCTATAATGGAAGAGGGGAACCCCCATTTCCTAAAGAATGAGGACATCTCCGATGACCTGGTATGGAAAACCTCATCTGGGGCGCATACATCTGAGCGCATCCTCCACTACATTGACGACTGCATTGGTGCTACCTCCTGCACCCATGCAGAACTCACTGACTTCATTAACTTCACGTCTAATTTCCACCCTGCACTCAAATTCACTTGGACCATCACTGACCTTTCTAGATCTCACCGTCTCCATCACAGGAGACAGACTATTGACTGACATCTATTACAAACCCACTGACTCCTGTAGCTATCTAGACTACACTTCTTCCCAACCTGCTTCCTGTAAAGACTCTATCCCCTACTCCCAATAAAGTTCTCCCACTAGTCTTACTGTCTCCGACTACATTCTATCTGTCTCGTCCACTCCCCTGACATCAGTCTGAAGAAGGGTCTCGACCCTAAACGTCACCCATTCCTTCTCTCCAGAAATGCTGCATGTCCCGCTGAGTTACTCTAGCATTTTGCGTCTAACTTAGATTCAAACCAGCATCTGCAGTTCTTTCCTACACATTGAGTAACAGTGACAGTCAGTTCCAGGGATGTGGAATTAATCCTGAATAATCCAGGAAAAGATTGGAAATTGGACATTTCAGGCAAAATATGTATGCGTTAGTTTGACTCTTGGCAATAGTGTCAGATGAGCAATTCCAGATCTGCCAGTGAAATCTTGAACTCAGAGAGGAGTTTTTTTTTTTCAGATTAAATGTGTAGATGCTTTAGTTACACCAAAGACAGACTGCCTGTCCCGCTGAGTTACTCCAGCATTTTGTGTTTATCTTTTTTCAGATGAGATATCTGTCTTCTCCGATGAATGTAAAAAATATTCAATATACAATGAAGGAAATGGGCGCACAAGGAACTACATGTGATGGAATTTTGTGGTAAACACAAAGTGCTGAGTTGAGTTTGAGTTTAGTTTATTGTCACGTGTACCGAGGTACAGTGAAAAGCTTTTGTTGCTTGCTGACCAGTCAGCGGAAATACAATACAGGATAAAGGGAATAACGTGAATGACGTTCAGTGCAAGATATTCAGTAAAGTCCAATCAAAGATAGTCTGAGGTTCTCCAACGAGTTAGATAGTAGCTCAGGATTGCTTTTTAGTTGTTGGTAGGATGGTTCAGTTGCCTGATAGCAGCTGCAAAGAAACTGTCCCTGATTCTGGAGGTGTGCGTTTTCACATTTCAATGCCTTTTGCCCTATGGGAGAGGGGAGAAGAGGGAGTTGCCATGGTGATACTCGTCCTTGATTATGCTGGAGGCCTTGTCGAGGCAGCGTGTGGTGTAGATGGAGTCCATGGAAGGGAGGTTGATTTGCGTGATGTTCTGGGAGTACAGGTAATATAAGGTTAGCACGGTGATTTGTCCAACCTACAAATTTACAAATACCTATCAAGTTGATAAGTTATTATTCTTGTCACATGTCAGCATCTGATGCAACACCCAAAGCATTTGAAAATGTGGGAGAGGGGGGGAGAGGAGGGGGAGAGGGGGGGGGGGGGGGAGAGGGGGGAGAGGGGGGGTGCATCACATGAAATTGTATAATTCAAAGTTTGTACCAAAAGACAAAAAGTGCTGGAGTAACAGCAGATCAGGCAGCATCTCTGGAGAATGTAGAAACAAGGAACTGATGCTGCTTTATACCAAAGATAGACACAAAGTGCTGGTGTAACTCAGCAGGTCAGGCTGGAGTAAAAAGGATGGGCGACGTTTCGGCTTGGGACCCTCTATACCTCTATAAGATCACCCCTCATCCTCCTGTACTTCAAGGAATACAGTCTTAGCCTGCTCAACCTCTCCCAATAACTCAGGCCCTCGAGTCCCGCTGATATCCTCATGAATTTTCTCTGTACCTTTTCCAGCTTAACAACATCTTTCCTATATTATGTGTCCCAAAACCAAACACAGGACTCCAAATGTGGCCTCACCAATGGCCTATACATTTGGAATGTGACCTCCCAACTTCGATACTGAATACTTTGACTGATGAAGACCAATGGCCCCAAAGCCTTCTTGACTACTCCAATTGATCAGTCAAACATGATCTATTTTTCTTAAATCCATATTGAATTTGCTCAACTATATTATTATTTTCTAAGCGTTTTAATATCACATCTTTATTACAGATTCCAATAATTGCCCAACTTTCGATATCAGGCCAACGAGTCAGTAGTTGCCATTTTTTCTTTCCCTACTTTCTTAAATAATTAGGTCACACTCGCTGCTCTCCAATCTGTGGGATCTATTCCATTGGAAGTTGACGACCAAAGCATCCATAACCACCTCTTCACCTTCTAGGGTGAAGATCATGCAATCCTTCGGGATTTATCATTTTTCAGGTTCAATAATTTCTCTCATGATATTCCTTTATTAATACATTTATTTTACTTCCTCAGGTCTCCAGTAATTCTAGAAACCCTTTGGTGTCTTCTTCCATAAGACCAGACTCAAAAGTATTTTTTTAATCCTCTTGCATCCCTCTTTGAAGGACCCACATTATCCTTCTTAAGCTTTTCTTTTTTATATACATATTGCAACTGTTTTTACCTTTTTCTTAGTTACTTTCATAATCTCACTTCCTTTTCTTTATCAACGATTTAGTCATTCTTTGCTAAATTCTAAAATTCCAGATCCAGGGTCAGTTTCTTCCCAGTTGTTATCAGGCAACTGTTTGTTCACCAGCTAGAGAGGGGTCCTGACCTCCCATCTACCTTATTGGAGACCCTTGGACTATCTTTACTCAGACTTTACTGGACTTTATCTAGCACTAAAGGTTATTCCCTTTATCCTGCATCTGTATGCTATGGACTGCCTGATTGTAATCATGTGTTGTCTTTCCGCTGACAAAAAAGCTTTTCACTGTACCTCAGACAATAATAAACTTAAAACAATTATAATAAACTAAACTAAACTAAAACTAAATTAAACTAAAATAATAAACTAATATAATCTAAACTAAAACACTCCCTATCCTCAGGTTTATTGTATTACTGGCAATTGCGTCATTTTCATTCATTTAATTCCACGGTTTGAACACATTTTTTTCAATTATGTCTTTGTGCCTCAAATATTTTTTTTTAAATGCACATTGTATACTATTTCAATAAAGCTAACTGTTGCATGACCTACCATTCGCTTTGAGACAATTTCTGGATGTACCCAGTCAATGTATGTCTCATACCTTTCTTGAATTGAAAACTTTTCAGGTCGAACTACATTACATTGTATTAGTCACTATTTGCTCAAAACGTCTTTACCTCAAGATTAGTAATTAACTATTTCTTATAGGGCAGTTCTACATCTAAAATGGCCTCTCCCTAGTCAGTTCCTCAAAATATTAATATAAAAACCCATCTTGTATAAATTCCAGAAATCCTTCTACATTGTTAGTAATAATTTGATTTGACTGATAACTCCATATATTAATCGATCCTTATGAATATCCCTGCAACATCCATTTCTAATTTCCTTGTTTTATCTTGCTGTAATTATTGCTGTTATTTGGAGGTCTGTAAACAATTGCCACTAATACCTTTAGCCTCTAATGATTCTAATTCTATACCCCAAACTGCCTCTCCTCTCCCCTCCCCGTCTCCGTTCCTCTCTTCTCCACTCCCTCTTCCTCTTCTCCCCTCTAGCATCAGGCAAGAGGTACAAAAGTGTAAAAAACGCACACCTCTAGATTCAGGGACAGTTTCTTCCCACCTGTTATCAGGCAACTGAACCATCCTCTCACCAGCTAGAGAGCGGTCCTGACCTCCTATCTGACTCATTGGAGACCATTGAACTATCTTCAATCTTCAATGTTACATCGGACTTCAATGAATTATCGGACTTCAATGTTACATCGCGCACTAAATGTTGTACCCTTTATCTCAAGTCAAGTAAAGTCAAGTTTATTCGTCACATACGCATACGAGATGTGCAGTGAAATGAAAAGTGGCAATGCTTGCGGATTGTGCAAAAAAACCTACAAAACAGAATATTTTATCTGTGCAATGTGGATAGCGTGATTGTATTCACGTTTAGTCTTTTCCTTGACTGGACAGCACACAAACAAAAGCTTTTCACAGCACAGGACAATAATAAACTAAACAACTCAATGCCAGTTCGATCACTGACCCAGCCATAACTATGTGAGATTTCCTATCTCCCCTCTTCTCTTAAATGCAATAGCAGCCTGCATCACAAATCTTCTCCAGTCCTGTGGTTTCTTGATGATAATGAAAAATCAAAGAAAATTTGCTGCCCAAGTAATGGGAGTGAACAATAACAGTGCATCCCACCGTCTCACTATCAACATCTTGCTATTTACAGGTTGCTTCTTGTTAACATGCTGGTTAATTTGCTCCTCTTTTAACCAAATGTAGAGTTGTTTGCAAGATGTTAAAATCATAATGCAGAGAAACCTAAGCTAAAAATAAAAACTGCTCCAAATGAGCAGTCCTCTGAAAACTTGTGGCAATATCCTACCCAGCTCAATCAGCCCCCAAATTCTCATTAAATTCTCCCACTCTTCATCTTTCTGGTCTGTTTGAAAGAAAAGTTTAAGGGCACTGAGAGTTCACTATTTTCAATGGCTTGATGTAGTGGAGGCAGCAAAGGCACGACAAAAGCAGCAAACACAAAACAGCAAGGCAGCACAGACCAATGTTGCTATAGCAATTCACAGCGAAGCAATGAAAGAAACTGGAGCCATTACAAGAGAGTTGGCTGCGGCGAGGGACTGTCTCTAAAGTGCCCCATCCTATCCAAAGTGTAAAATGGTTCATTTTTATTTCTGGAGGATGAACATGATCCATTTGTGCAGAGGTTTGTGCACAACTCGTGTGGAAACCCTTCTTCAGAGCAGGATGTGAAAACAAAAAGGTGTCCACTTCTGGTATAAAGAAGACCTGCAATTTTACACTATTTTACTGATGCCAATTAAACTACAAACCTGCACATCTTTCGGAGAAAACCGGAGCACCCAGAGGAAACCCACGCGGTCACTGGGAGAACATGCAAATTCCACACTGACTGCACCCGAGGTCAGGATCGAACCCTGGTCTCTGGCGTTGTGTGGCAGCAGCTCCACTGCTGCGTCACTGTGCTGCCCATCTGGATTTCTGTCGTGATGTGAAAGAATGTGATATTGTTTTTTTCCTTTATAATCTATTTTCCTAAGTGGTGGCAGCTTTAGCTGGTGAAGGGAAACACCATTGACGCCTTATACACTTCCTACTGCTTTCGGCCCACCGATTCCGTGCTGACCAGCGATCACCCCGTACACTAGCACTATCCTACACATTAGGGACAATTTACAGAAGCCCTAAATAACAGGGTGCAGCTGTTGACACTGCAGACTCATAGCTCCAGGGACCCAGGTTCGATCCTGACCTCAGCTGCTGCCTGTGTGGAATTTGTACATTCTCACGTCAGTGTGTGGGTTTTTTCCCTGGGGCTCTGGTATCCCCCTAAGACATGCCTATTCTTCAAATAGCTACTGCAAATTACCCTTCAGTGTGGCCAAGTGGCCCTTCATGCGGGCTTGTGGAAAAATAATCATGTGAACTTTAGACTTTACTTTAAACTTTAGAGATAGAGATAACTGGCCTATCGGCCCACCGTGCCAGCACCGACCAGCGATCACCCCGTACACTAGCACTATCCTACACACTAGAGACAATTTACAAGTTTACAGAAGCAAATTAACCTGCAAACTTGTACGTCTTTGGAGTGTGGGAAGAAACCGGAGTACTCGGAGAAAACACACATGGTCACAGGGAGAACGTACATACTCCGTACAGACAGCACCCGTAGTCAGGATGGAACCGGGGTCCCCGTGTTGTAAGGCAGCAACTCTACCACCTTGCCGCCCAAAAGCAGGAGCTGCTGAACATCTGAGAAGGTTGCAGGATACATGAAGACAAGAAGGAAATGGGGTAGATAAGATTAATCTACAGGGAGCTGCCATGGACTTAAAGGACCGAATGGCCTCGTTCTGTGCCATACTAAGTAAGAAGGACAGGGTGGACTCAATGGGCCATTTTCTCATTCCTCTTATTGTTTATATTTTTTGATCACCGTGTTCCAACCTCTTCACTTCCTTTCCCTCTTGAATAAACATTACGCTCCAGGACAGAAAACAGAACTATTCAGGCAGACATTAATTTCAGTACATCTGCCTCTGAAATGGTTTCATCTTCAGATCCTTCCCCGACCATTACTTCAGTGGGAGATTCACATGTCTCTGCTCCGATACTTCGCGAGGACCCTCTCGGGGACTTCTGTAGTCCTCTCCACAAAGGTGTAAGTTAAGGGCTTGTCCCACTTGGTGAATTTCTCGGCGACTGCCGGCGTCATATCAGTGTCGCCAAAAGATTTCAAAATCCAGCGGCGACAAAAAAAATGTTGCATCACCGCGCGTCATCCGTCATCATGTCGTGTCACGCCGCATCACCGCCGCGTCACGCCGCAAATGTTTCGGTGACCTGATACGTCAGTCAATGATGCCGGCAGTCGCCGAGAAAATCGCCAAGTGGGACAGGCCCTTTAGGATTCTTCGGCAAGGGGTAACGTATTATTTTTCTTCCTGTTTTGCGAATGAGAATCACTACACGCTAAGAAAACAGTAGTTCGTTAACACTTCATTGAAGGCTAGGCACAAAAATACACCAGCAAATTTGTGCAACGTTAAGACGAACAATAGAGGAAGAGTCTCACATTCAGATGTGTGAATTTGTTGCACAAATAATGGCCAAGATTTTAATATAAAGCCAACATAATATAAAGTGCAACATGCACCAAATGACCAGTGCCAAAGACATATCACTGGAAAAGTAACAACAACTGAAGTGACTTAATGTTCTGATGAAAAATCTTTGACCCAAGACATAAACTGTTTCTTTATAATTTAGAGATACAGAGAGTAAACAGGCCCTTTGGCCCACCAAGTGGAGGCCGACCAGCGATCACCCCGTACAATAACACCATCCTACACACTAGGGACAATTTATGAATTTTACAGAAGCCAATTAACCTACAAACCTGTACGTCTTTGGGGTGTGGGAGGAACCCGGAGCACCCGGAGAAAACCCACGCGGTCACAGGAAGAACGTGCAAACTCCGTACAGGCGGCACCCATGGTCAGGATGGAACCCGGGTCCCTGGCGCTGTAAAGCAGCAACTCTACCGCTGCGCTGCCGTGCCGCACTACCGCTTCTCTTTTCACAGATTCTGCCTGACCAGCTGAGTATCTGCAGCATTCATATTTTTAAATTCAACTTTTCCAGAATGATCGTTTTTTTTCTTTAAATTATTGACTTTAATATTAATAATATTAAGGCACATCTCTTCATCATACTGATTGCATTGAGGTACCATCTTCTCACCACATCAATTTATTCACCTTCCCTTAAGATCCCCACTCCATCTCCTCCATCTCCAGCTCTAATTCTATTTTAATTATTTTAATTATGGTCAAAACAATCTATTTCTCTACTTTCTGGATTTTATTTTGCATGCTCTGCCTTTTGGAGCTGTCAGACAAGGCCTGCATTAATAACATAAGGAATCGGGGTAGAAGGAGGCCATTTGGCCTTTCCCAACCTACACTACCATTCAATAAGATCATGGCTAACCTAAACACCATTTTCCTGCAACCGTTTATATACCTTGAATTTCTTAATATTCTGGAATGTGTGGTTAAGTTTGGATATACAGCGCGGAAACAGGACCTCCGGTCCACTGAGTCCGCGCCGACCAGCGATCCCCGTACACAAGTACTATCCTAAACATTCTAGGGACAATTTACAATTTTTACCAAGTCAATTAGCCTACAAACCTGTACGTCTATGGGTGGAAAACGGAGCTCCCGGAGAAAACACAAGCAGGTGAGAAAGCAGGGAGAATGTACAAATTCCATACAGACAGCACCCATAGTCAGGATTGAACCCGGGTCTCTGTCGCTGTGAGGCAACAGCCAATATTGCGCCCTGCATTGAGACTCCATCTGCTCACCACATTGATCTTTTTTCAATCAATGATGGCACGCTGGCCTTCATTGGGAAGGGTGTTGAACATAAAGGTTGGGACATCATGGTACAGCTATACAAGTCGTTGGTGAGGCCGCACTCAGAGTACTGTGTGGCACTCTGGTCACCCAGCTACAAGAGGGTTGACATTCAGTTGGAAAAGGTTCAAAAGTGATTCATCAGGATGTTATAAAAGGTGAGTCTGAATAAGTGGGCCAACCCAAAATGTCACCTATCCATTTTCTCCGGAGATGATGCCTAACCCGCTGAGTTAGTCCAGCATTTTGCGTATATCTTCACTAGGATGTTACCTGGTCTTGATATAGGGAGATGTTCAATAGGCTGGGAGGTAGGTTGGGAGGCTAAGGGGGTGATCTTATTGCAGTCATAAGGTCATGTCATAAGGAATAGGAGTAGAATTAAGCCATTTGGCCCAGCAAATCTACTCCGCCATTCAATCATGGCTGATCTCTCTCTCTCTCCTAACCCCATTCTCCTGCCTTCTTCCCAGAACCTCTGACAAGGTGTAGAAGATATGCATAAGATCAGGAGGGATAAGGGATAAAAAGGAAATGGAGATGCTGGTTTCTAACAAAGATAGCCAAAGATCATGAGGGGCACGGATAAGGTGAACACTCATAGTCGTTTTCTCAAGATAGAGGATTCTAAAGCAGGGTATAGTTTTCTGAGACGTCCATAGGCTTAAGGTGAGATGGAAGAGACTTAACAAAGACCTCAGGGGAAACCTTTTCATTCAAAGGGTCGTCTGCATCGGGAAGGTGCTGCAAAAAAATGTAAATAAGAGGGTATAATTACAACTTAAAAAAAATATCTGGACAGATATATGGATAAGAATAAAAGGCTGCAGGCCAAATGCAGGGAAATGTGACTAGCCCAATATGTCAACTTGATCAGCATCGACAAGGTGGGCTGAATGGCCTGTTTCCATACAGTATATGTCTATGATTCTCAAAGACTAAGTCTCCATAGTTCTCCAGGATAGAGAATTTCAAAGATTCACCACTGCCTGAGTGAAGACATTTCTCTTCATTGCCGTCCTAAATGGCGTTCCCCTTGACTTGAGTCTCTGTCCCCTGGTACAAG
This sequence comes from Amblyraja radiata, assembly GCF_010909765.2. NCBI lineage: Eukaryota > Metazoa > Chordata > Chondrichthyes > Rajiformes > Rajidae > Amblyraja > Amblyraja radiata. Next base: position 32,393,460 of record NC_045973.1, read on the forward strand.
ACTCCTTGGCCAGATAAAACATCTCCCTGCATCCTGCCTATTATAACCAGTAAAACTATTGTGAGTTTCATTTCGATCTATAGTTATACGGATAGGAAAGCTTTAGAAGTTCAAGTTCAAGTTCATATTTCTTGTCACATGCACTGATTGGTACAGTGAAATTTGAGTTACCATACAGCCATACGAGTAAAAATAACACAATCCACAATGGAATTTAACGTAAACATCCAGCACAGCGGAATCAACGTTTCACACTGTGATGGAAGGCAATAAAGTTCAGTCTTCTTCCTCTTTGTTCACCCGTGGTCGGGGCCTAGAACCCTCTGCAGTCGCCGTTACGGCAGCTCTATGTACAGGCCCTCTCGCCGGGATGATCGAAACTTCGGCGTCGGAACGGATCGGAACACAGGATATGGACCAAATGCAGGCAAGTGGGACTAGTATAGATGGGACATCTTGGTTGGCATGTGCAAGTGGGGCTGAACGGCCTGTACATGTGCTTAATATCTCTATGAATGTATGACTCTATTCTCATTCTTCTAACCTCTGGTGAGCACAGTCCTTGTCGATCCAATCTCAAGCAACCCATCAACCTTGGATTCTAATTCAATTATTTTTCCAAAGTCAAAACAACTTATTTTTTCTACTCTTTGGATTTAATTCTGAATTCTGTTACCATTTTGGAAACACCAGATGAGATCTAGGTTAGCAACATATTTATCACTGGCTTGCACTCTGATGTACTTCTCTGTTATAAATGAATACAAATACATGGGGAAGATTAATATTTTACCTGACATTTCTATCCAAACAAACCTGCAATCCTGTGATTTCAAAAGCTAGACCGTTGCACTTCAGCCTGATTTAATCTGAATTTTAAAACATCTGTAGTTTTATTTTTTTATTGGGGTCTGTCTTTCTGCATTATCTCTCCTGTGACCGTGATACCATTCATGCTTAACTCAAATGTCCAAGGCAACGAGCTCCAGGTCTGCAACTATTAAACAATGACAGCAAGTGCGTAACTGGGATTGTTATGGACTCGCCTGCAAGTTGGCAACCAGAAGTACCTGGAGATCAGATGTTACATCACATGTCGTCCTCGACCAAGGGAACAAACGGCCTTTTTTTCTCACCAGCGCCGACTTTTCTGAGGCTAATCGGCAGCTTTTCCATCATTTTGTACACTAAGGTCTGATAAGATTGCGGAGATTCGGCCTGTCAGAGACGACTCTCTTGAACCTCTACAGGTGTACAGTAGAGAGCATTCCGACCGGTTGCATCGCAGCCTGGTTTGGGAACTCAAACACGCAGGAATGATGAATTGGCAAAAAGTAGCAAACACTGCCCAGTCCATCGCGGGAACTGACCTCCCCACTATCGAAAGGATCTACAGGAGTCGCTGCCTCAAAAAGGCAGCCAGCATCATCAGAGACCCACACCACCCTGACCACGCACTCATTTCACTCCTACCATGGGGAAGAAGGTACAGGAGCCTGAAAACTGTAACATCCAGGTTCAGGAACATTCTTCCCTACAACCATTAGGCTAATAAACACTACAACCTCCAAATAAGCTCTGAACTACATAGAAACATAGAAATTTAGAAATACATAGACTTAGGGACATTGGTTTTGTCTTTTTGAGCTATTTTTTGTTTTTGTGTATATGTGTGTATGTATGTGTATATGTATGTATGTATGTATGTATGTATGTATGTATGTATGTATGTATGTATGTATGTATGTATGTATGTATGTATGTATGTATGTATGTATGTGTGTATGTATGTATACTGATCTTTTTTATTCTCGTCTATTATATTGTTTACACAGTACTATGTTTACATATTCTGTTATGTTGCTGCAAGTGAGAATTTCATTTTTCTCTCTGGGACACATGACAATAAAACGCTCTTGACTCTTGATATCAAATGAAGCTTGTTATCAGCAACCACTGATTAGCCAGTGCCGTCATCCTCTAAGTAAACTTTTGGAGTGCGGCAGAGGAGGGAAATAAATCACGCGCGCCTGTCATTTTGGGTTCTCCGTTAAAACGGATGAGATAAGAACAATTAACACTTGGCTCTTAAAAGGACAGCGTTGCTTCAAATGCCAACACGACATGTAATGTAACAACGGAGAAGGGCTAAGAAATAACATGCAGAATCATATAAAATATCATTTTTTAAATTTGATCAAGATTCCTTTGCATTTGATCCGTGGCTGACAAGACATCAACTGGGTTAATCAACCACTTCATGCAGTTAGGGGCTTGAGGACATGCAAAGAAAATAATGACATCATTTTTGGCACCAAGCTGTTCACAGTACATTATGTTTTCACTGCATTGGAGAGGAATTGTGAAAATGCCTAAGCAGTTTACACTCAAGCATTCACACTGATGTGTATATGTTGCAATAAAAAAGCCAACAGTAACAGCACAAAGAAAGTTACGTTGAAGACTTATCAACTTAAACAAAACTACTCAGTCAACAAGCAAACCAAGCAGGTGCTGGAGTAACTCAGCGGGTCAGGCAGCATCCGTGGAGGGAATGGATAAGTGACGTTTCAGGTCCATCTGTGGAGAGTGTGTAAAAAGGAACTGTTGATGCTGGCTTACACTGAAGATAGACACAAAATGCTGCAGGAACTCAGCGGGCCAGGCAGCATTTCTGGATAGAAGGAATGGGTGAGACCCATCTTCAGATTAAATCTGATCAGACAGAGTCTGAAGAAGGGTCTCAACCTGAAACATCACCCATTCCTTCTATCCAGAGATGCTGCCTGTCCCGCTGAGTTACTCCAGAATTTTGTGTCCACCACTGGAGAGAATGGATGAATGACATTTCGGGTCAGGAACCTTATTCAGACTGGAGCAGTCTGAAAAATGGTCCCAATCCGCAATGTTGCTAGAGTATGAAACTTCGCTTATCCATCCCCTCCACAAATTCTGCCTGACCGGCTGATTTACTCCAGCACTTTGTCATTTGTTCAAGATTCCAGCATTTGCAGTTCCGTTTGTCTCCCTACTCAGTCAACAATGTGTATACCATGACTATAACGTAATAAATTGACAATGGGGCAAAACAAAATAAAACATGACATGGAAAAGGGGAAGTACAATGGGATCTGGGGGTCCTTGTTCATCAGTCTATGAAAGTAAGCATGCAGGTACAGCAGGCAGTGAAGAAGGCAAATGGCATGTTGGCCTTCATAACAAAAGAAGTTGAGTATAGGAGCAAAGAGGTCCTTCTGCTGTTGTACAGGGTCCTAGTGAGACCACACCTGGAGAATTGTGTGCAGTTTTGGTCCCCTAGTTTGAGGAAGGACATTATTGCTATTGAGGGAGTGCAGCATAGGTTTACAAGGTTAATTCCTGGGATGGCGGGACTGTCATATATATGCCACATATCCATGGTCTCCAGAAATGCTGCCTGATCCACTCACTCCAACACTTTGTGGCCTTTTGTGTCAACCAGTGGATGAGATAGTTAAATTCCAACAGAACTAAGGGAGATCAGAAACCTTGAAAGGCTTTAGGGTCCTCGGGTGCTGTCTGTGTGGAGTTTACACATTCTCCGTGTGACCGCGTGGGTTTCCTCCGGGTGTTCCAGTTTCCTCCCACATCCCAAAGGCTTGTGGGTTTGTAGGTTAATTGACCGGTAAAATCGTCCTTAGAGAGTAAGGAGTGGATGCTAAAATGGGATGATGTAGAACTGGTGTGAATGGATGTTTGGTGGTCAGCATGGACTCTGTGGGCTGGAGGACCTGTTTCCATGCTGTATCTCAAAACGAAACTAAACAGCTTCCCATACATAGGAGGGTGGTCTCCATAATCTCTCTCAAACTGATGCACCTGAACAAATCATACTAGGTTTAGGTATGTTACAATACTTACCTTCAGCGGCGCTGCAATTCTGCCACTGGCCGGGTGCGCGACTTTGGCGCCTTTGGCGCCTTTGAGGGGGGGGGAGGGGGGGGTGGACTAAAATTCTGTTTTCTCCTGCCTGTCCGAGATATATTTTCTCGGGCTGCTAGCTGGTGCTGAAAAATTGTTCCGACTTGCGTTCTCTGAAATTCCTTCCATTTGGCCTATAAATTCATGACAATGAGATTTTAAAATCATGCTATATTGTGTGAATGTTATTTGGACACTTAAGCTATTTAAAAATGTTCATCTTTTCTGAAGAAATGGATAGATGTTTAGATTTAGTAATTGAATTTTGTAATTAGCTATAATTTGGTAACTAACTAATTATATGCTTTAATTTCAGGTCATCCAAGTAAGATTGTTTCATATTTGATTCAGAATGCTTCAATCTATAATAACTGAAATTTTCTTTCAGTTCTCTTAATTTTTAAGAAAGATATGGGCTTTTGACTGTCCTCGATCACAGCTTTTGTGTTAAGTCAATGGAAAAGCAATAGGGAACAAGATGCTAATTTCCAAGTATGAAAATGGCCATAACTTTTTGAATACTGCAGATATGAAAGTGAATTAGGTGTCAAATTAAACTTCTTTTTATGCTTTATCTGATGGGATAAATTGCAGGCTTGATTTTTAAAATCTCAAAATTCTGTAACATTTCTACTAGGTTCATTAACAAATTCATCCGAAAGTAGTCAGTAAAATTAAAATGAACAAAAGGGAGCTTGGGAAATGAACAGAGGCAACCAATCATGTCGGAACGAACTGCAGACGCTGGCTCACACCGAAGAAAGAAGGGTCTCGACCTGAAACATCACCCATTTCGTCTCTCCAGAGATGCTGCCTGAACCGCTGAGTTATTCCAGCATGTTGTGTCCATCTTCGAGGCAACTAATCATTGGATAGACTTAGTCCAGTTGATTGGCCTCCGTTTGTTCATCGTGATTCAACAGGATTGTATTTTGTACAGAGTTACGCACTCCGAGATCTTGGTGCGATGGTGCACCACTATACATCATGTCATTCTTCACTGATTATTGTCAAACCAGTCTCAAGGGCATACTCAACAAATGCAGAGTAAAAAGCATGATAGTCTAATTAGAACTGCAGAAGTTTATTTGTAATCAAATATTAATCAGAACTTTGAATAATCGCAGCATTCATACACTAGTTAATGAACTATAAAAAAACAATTGCAGCAAGTAGGTTATTAAATTATCCTATTAATTAAAATACATATTCTGTTACCATCTTTAACTATTTAAGGCCAGAAGGCCTGAGATGTTGAAATAACAAACCTAATGCTCATATCCATAACCCCATCGATAAGATGGGGAGCCACAAGGCAAGAGAGTTTGTAAATTGGGTACAATATAATCCAAAGCCCAGGAAATTCAGTGGATGATGAAAGAGAAAAGTCAGGAGAAATCTTTTTTACTTTACTGCATTTAATTATTCAGCTAAAAACTAGAAAGGAATTTAAAACTGGTTTTAATAAAGGTGTCAAAAGAAATGTATAAAGATCAAGAAAATAGGACCAGGTTAGATAACTGTGCATGAAGTGTTATCGCTTGTACAATAATGGAAAGGTTTTCTTGACGAGTACAATTTTGGAAGTTCAGCATGTACCCAACAACCCTCACCAACATCTACAGATGCGTTGCAGGAAGCATTTTACCAGGATGCTTCACAGTCTGGTTTGGGAACAGCCCCATCCAAGACCTCAAGAAATTGCAGAGAGTTATAGATGTAGCCCAGACCATCACAAAAAATAATCTCCCTTCTTGTCTCCATCTAAACTGCCTTGGCAAGGCCACCAGCATCAAGGACCAGTCTCACCCCATTCACTCCCTCTTCTCCCTTCTCCCATCAGGCAAGAAGTGCAGAAGTTTGAAAACGTATAACTCCAGATTCAGGGACCGTTTCTTCCCAGCTGTTATTAGGCAACTAAACCATCATCTTACCAACTAGAGATCAGTTCTGACCTTCCACCCATCTCATTGGAGAGCTTCAAACTACCTTTAATCACTCAAGCTGGTAGCCCCTCCTGCCTGCATTTGGCCAATATCCCTCTAAACCTGTCCTATCCATGTCCCTGTCTAAATGTTGCTAAACATTGCAATAATACCCTGTCTCAACTATCTCCTCCGGCAGCTCGTTCCATACACCCACCACGCTTTGTGTGAAAAAGTTACCCCACAGATTCCTATTAAAATCATTCCCTCCCTCACCTTAAAGCTATGCCTTCTGGTTATTGATTCTCCTACTCTGAGTAAAATACTCTGTCCATCTACCCGATCTATTCTCCTCATGATCTTATACACTTATTATTTCTTTCAGTTCATTTTTTAATTTTACTTTCCTGTAATTTTCTCTCTTCGGCTACTGGTCATAAGGTCATAAGTGATAGGAGCAGAATTAGACCAGTCGGCCTATCAAGTCTACTCCGCCATTCAATCATGGCTGATTTATCTCTCCTTCCTAACCTCATTCTCCTGCCTCCTCCCCATAACCCCGGATATTGTCCACTTTCACCTGGATCACTGGGCAACAATCTAGCCATTGTTTGGAGGCAGTCTTTCACACTCACTTGAAAATTATCTCCTCTGGTTCTCGATCCCTCCTACTCTGTGCAAGACACTCTGTGCATCTACCCGATCTATTCCTCTCATGATTTTATACACTTCCAGCGCAATAACAAAAAAAAAGTACAGATATTACTTTGCGGTTCTGCTTTTCTTGGAGTCCAAATGCACCGGGAATCCTTTGAAATGGAAAAATGGTTTCAGAGTGCACAATTCCATCTCCCTGCACACAAACAGATACATGCAAACAAAAACTTGTCTTGGTGTAGCAGCAGAACTTCTAACAACTTACAGACGAACATCTAACCAGGCTTCAGGGTGTTTAAGTCACAGTATGTTCTCAATACTGATGGGGGGAAAAAAGCTATCTGTGAATTATTAAAAAGCTAATTCAGTCCATAATAAAGCTTTTTTTTTCTCAGCTGTCAATTGACTTGATTCTTTTACATTCTAAATCAGGCATAAATAAGCTGCAGAATCCTAGATAATGAGAGTGGGCAATCAGAACTTTGGTTTCTTTGTGCCTCGTTGATCAAGACAACATAAAAGCTTAATTACACAAGCAGATGATTAGCCAACTTCAGAAACTTTTTTTGTTATTATTCTGTCCATGTACTTATGCACACTGTGCTAAAAGGTATATGTTTAGTCTAGTTTAGGCTTAGAGCGTGGAAAGAGGCCCTTCGGCCCACCACGTCTACTCAGATCAATGATCACTGATTCACACTAGTTCTATGTTATCCCAGTTTCACATCCTGCACATTAGGGACAATTTACATTAGCCAATTAACCTGAAAATCTGCACATCCTTAGAGTGTGGTAGGAAACCGGAGAACCCGGAGAAGACCCACGCTCCCACAGGGAGAACGTTCAAACTCTGTACAGACAGCACCCGTAGTCGGGGTGTAGTGGCGCTGTAAGGCAGCAACTGTACCACTGCGCCACATACATATTTACCGTAATGGGAAATAACAAAGTACTTTTTATTTATGTTTCTTTATTTCATTGCATATTTAATGCTTAAGTATTTAACATGCTTTAAAGTCCACTCGTCTCATTTTTAGTTCAATAGTTTTTTAAAATTATTTCAACAGTTAATTTATTCATAAGTCTCTCTGATCAATAGTAAAGCAGAGTGGACGGCTCTGGGGCCGAACCGCTGGATGCACCGGATCCTGAGGTTTTGCTGCCATTTGCAGCCTGTTTCACTTGCGGTACGACCATAGAACCAAGGCCTAGGTTGTCAGGGGCAACACAGCTGGGAAGTATGTCCACAACTGGAGCTACACAGATTGACACAAAATGCTGGAGTAACTCAGCGGAACAATGATATATTTTACATTTTCTTTCATCTCCATCCCCTTTGTCCTGCTTTCACACCTCACACTTCCTTATCCGTGTAACTCCCTGTCCCCTGATTTCAGTATGAAGAACGATCTCGACCCGATACGTAACCCATTCCACCTCTCCAGAGATGCTGCCTGTACTGCTGACCAGCATTTTGTGTCTATCTTTGGTTTAAACCAGCATCTGCAGTTCCTTCATACACACTGGAGCTCTAGGGCTGGAGCAGTGGGTGAAGGCAGGCAGCTGGGCAGATCAAGCCCAGTAAATATCTAACGCAAGCATCATAGACTTATGTTTACATCTCCCTTCTGACCCGGTTTGTGCAATGTACCGCACTGTTAACAAGTTGTCATCTTAAAATAGAATGGTGCATTGCACTCAAGAGGTAACACATAGTAGATCAGACAGTAGTGGAGCAGGCCGCCCACAGTAACCCATTCATCCCTGAAACAATACCATTCATTACTTGATCCATCTAGGTCCCAAGGAGAGGAAAGCTTTGCACACCGTAAACTCTCACTTTATGTGGAAAAGAAACTCTTCTCCGATCCTCACTTAATTTGTGGAGAAGCATATAGCACTAACAGTTAACGGTTGAGATCGAGAACCTTGTGTTGTGGTGCTCGGACAACAATCTAGCCCTTAATGACAGCAAGATGAATGAGTTGGTTGTTGATCTAAGGATTGATTCATTCTGATTGATGCTTTATTGTCACATGTATTTGGCACAGTGAAATTCTTGTTTTTACACACAATACACAAGTATGCAAAGTGTCACTACATATAGAGTGCTGGCAAAGTTACAAAAAGTATTCAATATCGTCCTGATGGCCCCTCTTCCTTCTCAATACGTCTCCCCCTGGAGTCCCCCTCTTGTTCTCTCAGCAGCGTGTCCTCGACTGACCGCAAGGACTCACGCGGCCCGTCCTCGACCAACACGACCGCCGGCGCTCACGTGGATGACAGCTCTCCGATGGCCCTCTCCACACACCGCCGGCCCTCCACTCTCACCTCCTGAGCCTCTGGGCCTGTCCTTGTCTCTCGCTCCCGGCGATCAGTTTGCCTGCTGGGTTTGTCAATATCTGGTCTTGATGGGCTCCACGCCAGTGGCTGCGTCTGCTCCAGCACAGCTGCACAGAGCTCGCTGGGAAACAAAGAGTTGAACACAACTCTGTCCACATCAATGGAGCGGCTGGACAGATGGTCAAGTTGAGAGGCATCCACGTCACCCAGCAGCCTAACCTGGTCCCTTCACGCCAATGTGGTGATCCAGAAGGTACACAAGAGTATTTACTTACATTGCCATCTGAGAAGATTCAGCAAGTCCACAAGGATTCTCTCAAATTTCTACGAATGAGTTAGGGAAAGTATTCTGACAGGATACCTCTCAGCCTGGTACCACAACTGCTCTGCTCTTGACCACATGAACTGCAGAGAGTGATGAGCACAGCCCAGACCATCACAGGCTCCTCACTTCCTTCCATCCAGTCCATCTTCACAGTGCGTTGCATCAGGAAGGCTGGAAGTATTGGCAAAGATGCCTGCTGTCCTTGCCATTCCTATTTCTGTCTTCCTTCTGGGAGAAGACACAGAAGCTTGGATGCATAGATGTCCTGAGTTTGGAACAGCAACTTCCCCCATTGCTATTAGACTCCTGAACTAATCAGTTGCTCTGGCTGTCTCCCACAAGCCAAAAAATCTAAGTAAATTGGCCGTTGCAAATTGCGCTTAGTGTGAAGTGCGAGGATGCGAAAGTGAGATGACGTATAACCAGTGTGAACGGGTCGGGTTCATTGGTAGGCGTGGACTCAGTAGGCTGATGGCCTTATACCATGTTGTATCTTTCAAGCAATCAAGCAGTGCTGCCTGTGTGTATCTCTGGGAAAAAGGAATAGGCGACGTTTCGGGTCAAGATCCTTCTTAAAGGGCTCCGACCTGAAACGTCACCTATTCCTTCCTCCAGAGATGCTGCTTGGCCCACTGTGATACTCCGGAATTTTGTGTCTAAATCGCCGTGATCCTAATGCCCCTGTCCCACTTAGGAAACCTGAACAGAAACCTCTGGAGACTTTGCGCCCCGCTCAAGGTTTCCGTGCGGTTCCCGGAGGTTCCCGGAGGTTTTTGTCAGTCTCCCTACCTGCTTCCACTACCTGCAACCTCCGGCAACCACCTGCAACCTCCGGGAACCGCACGGGAACCTTGAGTGGGGCGCAAAGTCTCCAGAGGTTTCCGTTCAGGTTTCCTAAGTGGGACAGGGGCATTAGAGTCGTCCTCTATTGTCAGTGTGCGGTCAAATCCAAATTGGAGGAACAGCATCGCATATTTTGCTTGATAAACACAAAAAGTTGGAGTAACTCAGTAGGACAGGCAGCATCTCTGGAGAAAAGGAATGGGTGACGTTTCGGTCGAGACCCTTCATATTTCGCTTGGGTAGCTTACAACCACGTGGTATGATACTGATTTTTCTAACTTCAAGTAACCCTTGCATCCCCTCTCTCTCCATCCCTCCCCCACCCAAGTCGTACCAGCTTCAAAGTTGTCTTGTTGAGTCTCATTGTCTGTAACTCATTTTCACCTAGCACACAGCTAACAATGGCCTGTTTCCTTCATCATCATTACGTTTTTGCATATCGTTCATTCATTTGTTCCATATCTCTCTACATCACCGTCTATATCTCTCGTTTCCCTTTCCCCTGACTCTCAGTCTGAAGAAGGGTCTTGACCCAAAACATCACCCATACCTTCTCTCCAGGGATGCTGTCTGAGCCATTGAGTTACTCCAACATTTTGTGTCTATCTTTGGTTTAAACCAGCATCTGCAGTTCCTTCCGACACTTTCAACTTAGTAGTTTAATTGGCCTTTGTAAAATGCTCCTGATGTTAATTCGAACTTATCGGCATATGCACAAGTACGGTGAGATCCAGGTACAAAGAAAACCTTGCTTGCAGCATCACAGATACATCGACTCAAACACACAAATACATTAATTATACATAAATAAATTCAACATGAAATTCTGCAGGACAGCAAAAAGAAAGAAGATTGTGCAAAATAGTCAAGAACAAAGAATAGCTGAGGCTTGGAGCCTGGGGCGATTGATGAGAATGTGGAGAAAATAAAATTAATGGGAATAATGTTGGATTAGTACAAATGGATGGATGATGGGTGTTGTAGACTCAGTGGATCGAAGGGCCTGCTTCGTGCTGCGTCCCTCTGTAACTCTTACGTTGAATTTAACAAGGATTGAATCTTGACGATGAGAAGTGTGAAAATCTCTGGAACACTCGTCACTGGTTCAATGGACCTTTATTGTTGTGTATGCACAGCACAGTGACATTCTTTTACACAACCCACAAATGCGCATTCGCCATATTTCGGCGCCGTTTACAAACAGTTCAAAGTCTGGTCCACATGCTGGAAGTACTGAAGCGACCCTGATCCAGGTAGGCCCAGGTAAGGCCCAAGGCAGCTGCAGGCCCGCGACCTGACGTCCCTCTCCTTGCCCGACCATCTCTGTGTCCCGGGGCCGCCTCCTGCTGCCGATCTCGAAGGCACTGGAGGGAATACCCCGGTCCCTCTCATCAAAAGATGGTGGAAGCAGAGTGTTTAAATATCTTTTAGGCAGGGATTCTTAATAGCAAGGGAATGAAACATTACTGAGGTGAGATGTAAAAGTAGATTTGAGGACAGCCAATGTTATTGAATGGGGGAGGGAGCCAAATAACCTCCTGTTCCCAAAGGAAGATAGACACAAAATGCTAGAGTAACTCAGTGGGACAGGCAGCATCCCTGGAAGAAAGGAAGGGGTGAGATTTCAGGTTGAGACCCTTTGGCAGACTGAGTCAGGGGAAAGGGAGATACAGAGATAAGGGAGTGAAAGGTGTGAAAACGAGACAAAGGGGGTGGAGATCAAGGTACATGTAGAATAGGTCATTGTTAGCTAGGAGAAAGTAACAACAAGGCAAACAAAGATAAAATGTAAATGAGGACAGTCAGACTAGTCGGAGAACTGGGAAGGGGGAGGGATGGAGAGAGAGGGAAGGCAAGGATTACTTGAAGTTAGAAAAGTCAATATTCACCCCTCTGGAACCTGGTGGGTAAACAGAGAAAGCTGTTAGAGGAGGAACATGAGGTTACAATAAAAACATTTAAAAGACACTTGGATAGGAAAGATTTTGAGGGATATGGGTCTAATGGGGGCAAGTAAGTAGCTTAACTGTGGCGTGGTTGGGCCCAAAGGGCGTGTTTATGTGCTGTATGTGACTTTATGACTATGTTGCACTCCACCATAGTGCACACCATTATGTGGACATAAAGGTTGCCGTTGTTTTACCTTTCCAATCCTCTCATAATCAAAGGACTTACCTTTAGAAAGGAGATGAAGAGGAATTTCTTTAGCCAGAGGGTGGTGAATCTATGGAATTCATTGCCACAGACGGCTGTGGAGGCCAAGTCATTGGGTATTTTTAAAGCAGAGATTGACAGGTTCTTGAATAATAGGGGTGTCAAAAGTTATGGGGAGAAGGCATGAGAATGGGGTTGAGAGGGAAAGATAGATCAGCCATGATTGAATGGCGTAGTAGACTGGATGCGCCAAATGGCCTAAATCTGCTGCTCTGACTTATGAACTTACGAACAATCCGGTCTACATCTTGCAGCTGCAGCAAGTTGACTTGGCCTTTTGTGTTTCAGAGCAATACTGTATCTCTCAACTTAAACTCTGAAGCGCTGTACCCAGTCTGCAGAACAAATGGAAAGCTTTTCTTGGTGTAAAAAAAAGGATTGCTATAGCAACAGGTCCTTTTCCATGCTTCCATAGTCTGGCCTTGCCTTCAACGGAACAGGCGTGAGATCTTTTGTGGGCTTTAACTGTCAATTGTATTAAAGAGCACAGAAATATCTGCACAATATCCAGTTTAACAGTAGTTATTAACCCTCAATGGCTCTTCTTACAACGTGCAACAATTAAAGTTAATAGCTTGTGCTGCAGCGACAGGATAAGTGACACATTGTGCGCTAAATCTTTATCCTCGCCTCACCAACTATAATTGACTGCTTAGGCTAATTTATCCAAAGTACCCAGCCAGGCAGCCTTTCTTCAAAGGCACCAAATCAGACTCACTGATTGGAAAAGTAGAGGCTCATAAAATGCTTCAGTGATAACAATGGGAGGTAAGCAGGGTGTGAGTGACTGCCGAGGTAATCCAGGAAGATGCAGCAATCGAAGATATATTCGAGCAAAGCACGCAGACAATTTGAATGTGCGGGAAGGAACGTGCAGATGCTGGTTTACACCAAAGATAGACACAAAATGCTGGAGTAACTCAGCGGGTCAGGCAGCATCTCTGGCGAAAAGGAATGGGTGATTTTCCCTCATCCCCGACTCTCAGTCTGAAGAAGGGTCATCGAGCCGAAACGTCACCTATTCCTTTTCTCTTCCAGAGATGCTGCCTGACCCGCTGAGTTACTCCAGAATTCTGTGGCTATCTTCAGCCAACTTGAAGTTGGCTTTCTTTAAAGCAATCATTGCATTGTGCTAAAACTGGGGCAGTGAAAAAGGTTTCAAAAAAACTTCGAAGGAAATTCCATTAGAATGAGTCTCTGCCTCAGGTCTGTTCATTGTTGACAACCGTCTCAGTATTGGCATTGGTTTATGATTGGCACGTGCACCGAGATAGAGTGAAGAGATTTTGTTTGCGTGCTATCCAAACTATACATGAATACAATCAAGCATCGCACAAATACAACAGGTAGAGAGACCAAAGAGAAAATGACCAGAGTGCAGAATATAATTTTGCAGCAGTTCCAGAGAGAATGTCTAATGTCTGCAATGAGGTAGGTTGAAAGATCGGCACTACACCTTAGCTTATGGGAGGACTGGGGGAAGTCTTTTAGGACCGAGATGAGAAAAACATTTTCACACACAGTGGTGAATCTCTGGAATTCTCTGCCACAGAAGGTAGTTGAGGCCAGTTCATTGGCTATATTTAAGAGGGAGTTAGATGTGGCCCTTGTGGCTAAAGGGATCAGGGGGTATGGAGAGAAGGCAGGTACAGGATACTGAGTTGGATGATCAGCCATGATCATATTGAATGGCGGTGCAGGCTCGAAGGGCCGAATGGCCTACTCCTGCACCTAATTTCTATGTTTCTATGACTGTTCAGAAGTTTAGTTTAGTTTAGCGATAATCAGCCCCTTCAGCCTGCTGAGTCCCTGACGATCATTGATCACCTATTCACGCTAGTTCCAACAGTGGATCGGAGGTGGAGGGAATGATTAATTATTGTGGTGGATGAATTTCTAATCCATCCACATATAACCTACTTTTTCCAGGATGATTTAGTTGATATTAGTTTAGAGATAAAGCACGGAAACAAGCCAGCCCACCGAGTCGTTGCCGATCATCCATCACTCATTTATTCCAGCTCTATGTTATCCCACTTACACATCCACTCCATACACACTAGCAGCAATTTACAGGGGCCAATTAACCTACAACTCTGCATATTTTTGGGATGTGGCGGGAAACTGGAGCAGGCGCAGGAAATCCACACAGCTACATAGAGTATTCCCAAGCTGATCACGGATCTTTAGGAAGAAGAAGGGTCCCAACCCGAAACGTAATTTATCAATTTCCTCCTGAAATGCTGCCTAGCTGGCCCTCTGAGTTACTCCAGCATTAGGGTCTGATTTTGTTCTAAACCAGCATGTGCAATTCCTTTTCAGACTTTACATTAGACTGTAGAGAAACAGCAGGGAAACAGGCCGTTCAACCCACCGAGTTTGTGCCGACCAGTGACCCCCACACACTAATGGATGGGATTTATATATAGCGCCTTTCTAATACTCAAGGCGCTTTACATCGCATTATTCATTCACACCTCAGTCACACTCAGTGGTGGTAAGCTACTTCTGTAGCCACAGCTGCCCTGGGGCAGACTGACGGAAGCGTGGCTGCCAATCTGCGCCAACGGCCCCTCCGACCACCACCAATCACTCACACACATTCACACACAGGCAAAGGTGGGTGAAGTGTCTTGCCCAAGGACACAACGACAGTATGCACTCCAAGCGGGATTCGAACCGGCTACCTTCCGGTTGCCAGCCGAACACTTAGCCCATTGTGCCATCTGTCGTCCCACTAACACTAACACTATCCTACACACGAGGGATCATTTACAATATTTACTGAAGCCAATTAACCTGCAAACCTGTACGTCTTTGGAGCGTGGAAGGAAACCGGAACACCCAGAGAAAATGCACGCCGTCACGGGGAGAACGTACAAACTCCACAAAGGGAGCACCTGAGGTCAGGTGTGAACCTGGGTCTCCAGAGCTGTGAGGCAGCAGTGCCACTGCGCAGCCTAAATGACGTTGAGCATGGAGTCATAGGCCAGCTACAGGCCCTATCAATCCACCATGTCCCGCCCCCACCTCTCTTTTCCATCTTCCTCTCCCCTACCACAATCAGCCTGAAGAAGGGTCCAAACCCGAAACATCACCTGTCCATTCCCTCCACAGGCACTGCCTCACCTGCTGAGTTACTCCATCACTTTGCGTTTTATTTTGTAATAAGAGGGCACATACACTAAGTGATTATAAAGCTGGGGAAGTAGAGAAACACGGAATCCTAGATAAATATTCGAAAGTTTGGCAACAAGTTGGTGAGGTTGTAAAACGTACACACTAGAACCAGTGTTTATTAAAAAATACAACTCACTTTTGAACTGAATAAGACTGTGGGTTTTTGCTGATAAAATGATCTCACTAAAACTGGCACAGTCCTGGAAGTGAAGCCAGTGTGATTGTTAATGTTTTGTAAACAGATCTGCGGAGTATATGCAGTGGAAACTGTCTCATTGCACTCATTGCCCCATACCAAATCGTGGGCACGGAGAACCAATTTTGCACCGTAAAGTGGCACTGTGGCGTAGCAGTAAAGTTGCTGCCTTACTGCGCCAGAGACCCACGAACGATCATAACTACGGATGCTGTCTGTATGGAGTTTGTAAGTTCTCCCCATGACCCGCGTGGGTTTTCTCTGGGTGCTCTGGTTTCCTCCCACACTCCAAAGACACACAGGTTTGTAAACCACTTGGCTTGTGTAAAATTGTAAATGCTCCCCAGTGTGTGAGGGATAATGTTAGTGTGCGGAGATCGCTGGACAGCATGGACTCCGTGGGCCAAAGGGCCTGTTTCCACACTGTGTCTCTAAACTAAATTAAAAGTCAGCAAAACAAGTCTGCGTTGGATAAGCCTATACCATTACACACAATGAATGGGGATTATTGGAACAGAAGAGACAATGAGCAGATGGAATTTGTGTAGTTCACTTAACAGCGACGAAACGTATAGGTGTCAAGAACACTTCAACGAAGATAGATTGTAATTCATGTGAATTTGGCAGAACTCCTTGCTCTCCTGCCAGTCTCCAGACGCAATACTTCATTGGCTGATGTTCCAGAGAATTGTCAGCTTCATGGAAGGAATGCATCCTTCAAGAATGTTGCAGGCTGTAATGAACCATTGATAGGGTTGAAGTTATTAGGTTATGGGCGCCAAGCGGTGGAGGTGCTGCCTTACAGTGCCAGAGACCCAGGTTCGATCCTGACTACAGGTGTTGTCTGTACAGAGTTTGTGCATTCTCCCTCCCTGTAACCGTGTGGGTTTCTTCCCACTCTCCAAAGATGTACAGGTTTGTAGGTTACAAAATGCTGGAGTAACTCAGCGGGACAGGCAGCATCTCTGGAGAGAAGGCATGGATGACGTTTTGGGTCGAGACCCTTCTTCAGACTGAGAGTCAGCGGGTCTGGGTTAGAATGTGATCGTAGAGTCAGAGAGCAGAAGGAATTCCAGAGCGGGAACAGCGAGAGAGGGTGTTGCAGAACTCTCGTCGGAGAGAGCAGGAGAACTTCTTCAAAGTCGGCATACCTTGAGGAGATTTTGCAGTAGAGCTGTCTGCTCCACTGCGAAATCTCTTCAATGTAGGCCTACTTTGAAGTTTTCCTCCTCTCCGACAAGAGTCCTACAACATCCTCTCTTGCTGCTTCCCCTCTGGGATTCCTGACTCTAGGTCTGAAGAAGGGTCTCGACCTGAAACGTCACACATTCAGAGATGCTACCTGTCCCGCTAAGTTACTCGAGCATTTTGTGTTCATCTTCGGTTTAAACCAGCATCTGCAGTTCCTCCCTACTGGTTTGTACATCAGCGCCTCTACTTCCTGAGAAGATTACGGAGAGTCGGTTTGTCAAGGAAGACTCTCTCTAACTTCTACAGGTGCACAGTAGAGAGCATGCTGACCGGTTGCATCGTGGCTTGGTTCGGCAATTTGAGCGCCCTGGAGAGGAAAAGACTACAAAAAATAGTAAACACTGCCCAGTCCATCATCGGCTCTGACCTTCCTTCCATCGAGGGGATTTATCGCAGTCGCTGCCTCAAAAAGGCTGGCAGTATCATCAAAGACCCACACCATCCTGGCCACACACTCATCTCCCTGCTACCTTCAGGTAGAAGGTACAGGAGCCTGAAGACTGCAACAACCAGGTTCAGGAATAGCTACTTCCCCACAGTCATCAGGCTATTAAACCTGGCTCGGACAAAACTCTGATTATTAATAACCACTTTCTGCTATTTGCACTTTATCAGTTTATTTATTCATGTGTGTATATATTTATATCATGGTATATGGACACATTTATCTGTTTTGTAGTAAATGCCTACTATTTTCTGTGTGCTTAAGCAAAGCAAGAATTTCATTGTCCTATACAGGGACACAAGACAATAAACTCACTTGAACACTTGAACACTTGTCGGTTAATTGGCTTCAGTAAAATTGCAAATTGTTCGTAGTATGTAGGACAATACTAGTGTATGGGGCGTTCGCTGGTCGGCGTGGACTCAGTGGGCTGAAGGGCCTGTTTCCGTGCAGTATCTCTAAAGTAAAGTAAACTAAAGAGTCAACCGACCATTCCATCCTCAGTGGCTACATTTATCCTTTTGATCTCCTTGATGATCTGTCTGCTTACTTTTCTACAGCGAGAGCCATTTTGTGGTAGAAATGTGCTCGATTGCATGCTGGTTTATTACTGCTACACATACCAAGGTACAGTGTAAAGCATTGTTTTGCATGCTTTCCAATCAGATAATACCGTACATAAATTCAATCAATTCAAACTCAAGTACAGTAGGTAGAGCAAAGGGGAAGACACGGAGTGCAGAATATAGTTTACGACTTTGTGTGGAGACAGAGTTTAATGTCTGCTGTGGGTATAGTAGTGAATCGGGCAGTACCAGGGCTTAAGGGATAACCGTTCAGGTGCAACTTCCCACACCAGCCAACATGTCCCATCGATTTGTTATTGATTCGGATGGTGGATGGATTTCGAGTGGCCAGAGGATCTGGGGTGACCGAGGAACTGAAGGAAATCCACACTAGGCAGGAAATGATGTTGGGTAGACTGATGGGACTGAAGGCTGATAAATCCACAGGGCCTGATGGTCAGCGGGTGGTGAATCTGTGGAATTCATTGCCACAGAAGGCAGTGGAGGCCAAGTCAATGGATATTTTTAAAGCAGAGATTGACGGATTCTTGATTAATACGGGTGTCAGGGGTTATGGGGAGAAGGCAGGAGAATGGGGTTGAGAGGGAAAGATAGATCAGCCATGATTGAATGGCGGAGTAGACTTGATGGGCCAAATGGCCTGATACTGCTCCTATAAGTTATGAACTTATGAACTCCGGTGGATATAAGAATGCTCTGTCTAACCTTTCCTGCTCATTCCGAAGACTAGTCTGGTGAACCTTTAGTGAACTGCTTCCCACACAATCGCTTTGTTTCTTAAACAAGAACCTGGTGCATAGTATTCCTGATGTGATCCCACCAATATTCTTTATAACTGAAGCCTAACCTCACAACTTGTGCCTTCAATTCCCCCAGCAATAAACAACAGCACTGTGTTAGCTTTCCTAATCTCTTACTGGTTGATGTGAAATATAAAGCATGTAAGTTGTAATTCTGTCTCAAACGCATGCAGGCACTTATATATAAACAGTGTGTTTGATGTACAAGGTAGAGGTTTATTTGCAAGGCAGAACATTTGACCTATATAGTTGCAACCTTCTGCATTCTTTGTCTGATTGGGCCGAAGGGCCTGTTTCCCGCGCTGTATCTCTAAACCAAAGTAAAGACTGAAGTAAAGCTGCCATTGAGCTTTGATGCGACTTTGTTTGAGGCGGAAATGAGATGGAGAATCAATGTGACAGGCTCAATAAAAGTTTTCTTTAAAGCCTTTCACAATCCCTGTATTCAGGCTTCAGGTTATTTATGAATGAGCGGACAGGTTCTCCTGTTTCCTTGGCCTGACTTCTGTCCAAAAGGCCGACCATGTAATAATCAGTCCGTGCCAGACAAGACAGGTAGGCTTCCTACAACATACAGAGAAACACACACATGTAAATGTACATACACGCAAACGCACGCATGTACACCTTTCCAGAGTACTGCCAGTGCAAACGCATATGGTAAGCCTGGCTTGGAACTGGGGAGGCACCTGGAGAAGGAAGTCATGGAGAGGAGTATGGAGGGAGATAATGGTGGATGCTGGACAAAGGCCCCGGTAAGAAGAACCGCAGGGTGTCTTACCTTCTGCACCCTCGAGGTCGGCTGGCGAGGCTGAAGAGAGCCGTGCAAGGCGAGGGACTACGGTTTGCGGGTCGACCGGAATGGAAGCACCGGTTGCAACGGGCCTTTATGATCAGCTGCAGCTGCGCATGTAAAATGGCGGCAAGATGGTGCCTCTTCATTACGGACTCAGTATATTCTGTACTAACCGGGGGATTGTGTCTATGTACCGTGATAATCTTACTGAGCTATTTGCAAAAAAAGTAATTCATTGTACCTTGGTACACGTGATAGTAAAGAAACCTTTGGAAATATCACACCCTTGTAACTCTTTCCAGTGCACCGAACAAGCTGACTTGTCAAGGAAGTTGCCGTAGTTACTAAACTCCTGGGGAAATATTGTGCGGTATCCACTTGGTGCATATTTAATCAAGAAAAAGCTCCAGGTTATTCTATGACTCCATAGGTACTTTCAATGTCGTTGCATTTGCTTGCTTTTGTTTAGCGATACAGTGTGGAAACAGGCCCTTCGGCCCACCAAGTCCGTGCCAACCAGCGATCACCCATACACTAGTTCCATCCCACACACAAGGGGCAATTTACAGAAGACAATTACAATTAAAACACAAAATACTCCAGGATAAGCATTCAACTAAGAAAACCAAGCCCAAAGTCAAAGTATTATCTGATTAAATATACCAACTTATGCTAAGGACAATAAATAACTCTGTATGGAAAAAATAGCTACCTACAGTACATGTCAACTAGCTCTTAAAAAAAAAACTCACCATGTAGATGCAAGTATAACATTGGGGTGATCAAATGGGCACCTCCTTGAGTTAGGCCCACGACACATCGAAGAAGCCTCAACAGTTGGTTCTGGCGTCCCAGAATGTGGTCCATATCCTGGATCTGGATCTGGATGTAGTACGCTGAAAAACTCTAAGTAGAGCATCACTCCCTCCATCCCTCCAAACCTGTCCTCTCCATGTACCTGTCTAACTGTTTCTTAAATATTGGGATAGTCCCTGCCTCAACTACCTCCTCTGGCAGCTTGTTCCATACGCCAACCACCCTTTGTGTGAAATGGTTACCCCAGAATATTCTCCAAACCTTCAAAATATTTAATTTAAAGACACCTCAGACAGTTGAATGAATTGGTTATCATGGAGTTAAATGCATCTCTGCCAGCAATCTGCTGCTCAAAACCACCATTCCACAGGGGAAGGAAGAATATTTTCCGTTATCTACTCACACTTGTGACTTGTTAATTCAGTGCGTGTTCCATTTCCATGTTCTTTGTTAAAGTTAAACTCCATCGTACGATAGAGCTACAAAATGAGAAGTGGTGCTGCCAGATGGTATCTGTAATGCTCCCACTTTTAATTATTTGGTTGCTTTATTTGGTGGTAAAGACTACAGCTATGATGCGAGCTCGCTTAATAATTTTAAAGTTGATATTTTTTTTCCGCTGGTCAAAGGAAGTTAGGAAGTAGGACACATGCTTGGGTAAAATCATGGGAACCAGAGGACAGAGGTTTAAGGTGTGGGGGGAAAGATTTAATAGGGACCTGAGGGGTAAGTTTTTTACACAAAGGGCGGTGGGTGTATGGAACGAGCTGCCGGAGGAGGTCATTGAGGCAGGTACAATCGCAACGATTACGAAGCATTTAGAAGGTTCATGGACAGGACAAGTTTAGAGGGAAATGGGGCAAACACAGGCAGGTGGGACTAGTGCACATGGGGCATGCTGATTAGTGTGAGCAAGTTGGGCAGAAGGGACTGTTCCACACTGTATGACAATGCCTAACCAACTAAGAGCTTAGAGATGGTTGCTTGGGGAGCTCATTGTTGCTCTGATCTTCAGGCCCTAAGACTGTATCCATTCCACTAGGCCAGCATTGCACTGCCACAGAGCTCAGTCTCTTTTGCCTGAGATAAGGACCAGATCTAGATCCCAAAACACTGCACCAATTTGGGGTTTCCTCCAGGTGCTCCACAATTCTCCCATGTCCCAAAGATCTCCAGGCTGGTAGGGATTAGTCATTAACAACTCTCTGAGTAAAATTTAATTTTGAAAGTAAAGCTAACCTATTAATTGGAAAGTCCTACACAGTCCACAAGTTGTAAAAACAAGGAACACAAGAAGAATCCCAACCCAAAACGTCGCTCATTCGTGTTCTTTAGAGATGCTGCCTGACCTGCTTCAGGTCGGGACCCTTCTCAGACTACTTGTTGAAGAGGGGTGAAAGCAGGAAAAGATTTGGGGATGGGGCAAAGCTTGGCAAGTGATAGGTGGATACAGGTGATGGGTGTTTTGAATGGCAAATTGGTGAACAAAGGGCTTGAAATGAAAAAGAGATCATAAGACAAAGGTTCGACTCCAACATTCGACTCCAACACTCGATTATGGCTATATCGAGAGCACTAAAGCCTGTTTTTTGCTGTGTAGGTAGGAACTGCAGATGCTGGTTTGTACTGAAGATCGACACTGACCCCATTCTCCATCCTTCTCCTCGGAACCTTCAACTCCCTTCCTAATCAAGAACCTATCAATCTCCGCTTTAAAAATACTCAATGACTTGGCCTCCTCCATCATCTGTGGAAATTAATTCCACAGATTCACCACCAAGTGGCTAAGGAGACAAAATGGTGTAAGATAAGGAGAGAAGCGGCGCGAATGTGAAGTCAAAGGAAGAGATATAGTTCACAAGTTCTAGGAGCAGAATTAAGCCATTTGGCCCATCAAGTCTACTCCGCCAATCAATCATGGCTGATCTATCTTTCCCCTCTCAACCCCTTTCTCCAGTCTTTGCCCCATAACTCCTACAAGGTATCCCTGACACCCTTACTAATCAAGAATCTGTCAATCTCCACCTTAAACATATCCATTGACTTGGAAGGGAAATGGATGTGAAAAGATTACAACCGAGATTTGTCTAACGAAAAGTTACCGGCATGTTTGAAATAACTTACTGACTATAGTGGGGGCACAGCAAAGAGAGAGGGGATGGGGAGGGGTATTAGTTGAAATTGTACCATTCAATGTTCATGTCAAAGTGTTGTAATCTACCCAAGCAGAATATCAGGTGCTGTTCATCCAGTTTGCATGTGGCTTCACTCTAGAAATGGCCCCATAGCAGAAGCATCCACATCACGGGGCTGGAAACTGGAAGTATCCTGAGCTAATTCTGCTACCACCATCATCTTTTGCAACAAGTGATGGCTCCCGCTGATTGTCGCCAGAAGCTTGCATCCTTTTCAGGACGGACGATGGCAGCGATGTCAACATTTGAAACATGGAAGATGGACACGAAAGAAGAAGACTCTAGCAATGGAGGAGGCCCAGGACAGAAAGGTTGGTATGGGAATGGGAAGGGGAGTTGAAATGGTTGGCAAGCAGGCAATCTGAAGGCAGAGAATCAGACACAGGTTCAACAGATAATGTTCTTGGTCAAATGTTTCCTCTGATGTTAACGGTTGACAGCCCTGGGAAACCTCTGCGCTCTTTGGTCAGGGTAGAATGGTTTAACTCAAGTCAAGTCAAGTCAAGTCAAGTTTATTTGTCACATACACATACGAGATGTGCAGTGAAATGAAAGTGGCAATGCTCGCGGACTTTTGTGCAAAAGACAAACAATCAAACAAACTATAAACACAATCATAACACACATATTCTTTTACATAATAAATAATGGAAGGAAAAACGTTCAGTAGAGTTAGTCCCTGGTGAGATAGGCGTTTACAGTCCGAATGGCCTTTGGGAAGAAACTCCTTCTCAACCTCTCCGTTCTCACCGCATGGCAACAGAGGCGTTTGCCTGACCGTAGCAGCTGGAACAGTCCGTTGCAGGGGTGGAAGGGGTCTATCATGATATTGTTGGCTCTGGAGTTGCACCTCCTGATGTATAGTTCCTGCAGGGGGGCAAGTGAAGTTCCCATAGTGCGTTCGGCCGAACGCACTACTCTCTGCAGAGCCTTCTTGTCCTTGGCAGAGCAATTCCCAAACCAGATGGTAATGTTCCCGGACAAGATGCTTTCCACCGCCGCTGCGTAGAAGCACTGGAGGATCCTCGGAGACACTCTGAATTTCCTCAATTGCCTGAGGTGGTAAAGGCGCTGCCTTGCCTTACTCACGAGTGCTGAGGCGTGTGATGCCCATGTCATATCCTCGGAGATGTGGACTCCCAGATATTTAAAACAGTTCACCCTATCCACAGGATCCCCATTTATCCTCAATGGAGTGTACGTCCTCGGATGATGTGCCCTCCTAAAGTCCATGATGTGCCCTCCTAAAGTCCAAGCTCCTTCGTTTTTTTGATGTTCAAGAGGAGGCTGTTATCCTGGCACCAGAGTGCTAGATCAGCCACCTCCTCCCGGTAGGCCTTCTCGTCGTTGTCTGAGATCAGGCCCACCACCACAGTGTCATCAGCAAACTTAATTATTGAGTTGGAGCTGAACCTAGCCACACAGTCATGTGTGTACAGGGAGTACAATAGTGGGCTGAGGACGCAACCCTGGGGCGATCCTGTGCTCAGGGTGAGGGACTTCGATGTATTCCCTCCCATCTTGACTACCTGGGGCCTGGCGGTGAGAAAGTCCAGGACCCAGGCACACAGGGAGGTGTTGAGCCCCAATTCCATTAGCTTCCCGGCCAGTCTGGTGGGGACTATCGTGTTGAAGGCTGAACTGTAGTCTATGAACAGCATCCTCACGTAGCCCCCCTTCTGGTAGAGTAACTCTACTCGAGGCCATAAATAATTAGTGCAAAGCTGACCTGGTTGGTTATACACGATTAGAAAGGACAGGTTTTAGCTGGAAAGCATCTCCAAGGCTGTCTTCTGTACAGTGGCTAGTCAGGAGGCAAGAATGAAGCTACAGTATTTTGGGACAGTTCGTCACCAGGAGGTCTCTCTTCCAAATGTCACATTTTAATTTCATCTGTTGCTACATGTCACACCTCGTTGTTGGTTTCTAGCAGAATTTCATGGGTTGGGACTGAGGGCCACTTCACTTGGTTACACCCTCAGCATCTGAGTGAAGGTTATGGGTCAAGTCTAAGGATAAGAGCCCAAGTTCTAGGGTGACCCTGCAAGATGGTTCTGAGGGAGTGCAGCACTCTCGGGAGTACATTTTTCGGACAAAATGTTAAACGAGATGCTTATCTGCATACCCGGAGTATTTCCCAATCGGTTTCCACGCTGCAAGACTCTATGACTTGGAGCGCAAGAGGTGAGGGGTGATCTTACAGAAGTTATAAAACGATGAGGTGAATAGATAGGGTGAATGCACAGAGTATTTTATCCAAGGGTAGAGGAATCATGAACCAGAGGACATAGGGTAAGGTGAGAGGGGAAAGATGTAATTGAAACCTGAGGGGCAATCTCAGTGTTGCATCACAGGGTCTGTTAGATCATTGAATTCTCAATGATACGCTGCGTTCAGTGCTAGGAATTTAAAACGTTCTATTCGGGCACGTGGCATCGGAGCAAAACTTTCTACGGCAGATTGAAAGATCTGCAGACCACAGCTAAAATACGGTGGAATACAGCTATTAATAGAAGATAGAAAATGCTGGAGTAACTCAGCAGGTCAGGCAGCAGCACTGGAGGACATGGATAGGCAACATAGCGGTTCGGGAACCCGCCTTCAATCCAAAGAAGGGTTCCGACCCGAAACGTCACATATCCATGTTCTCCAGAGATGCTGCCTGACCCGCTGAGTTACTCCAGCATTTGGTGTCTATCTTCAGTACAAACCAACATCTGCAATTCCTACCAACATAGGTAATCTTCACATTGTGTTTTTGATTTTTTGTTTTTGGATTGAATTCTGTTTTTAATTTGTGTCTGTGATGTCTTTATTACTTATTTTATTCCGATTATATGTTTTTATTCCGATTAATCTATGTAAGGTGTCCTTGAGATGTCTGAAAGGCGCCCATGAAATAAAATTTATTATTATTATTATTACCAACACAGCAAAAAACAGGCTTTAAAAAAAAATCTATATTGCATCATTAGGATATATTAGACCATCAATCTTTGTGGCACTTCTCACTGGCTCACAACCAATCACTTATGTTGTATCTCTTCCTTATTGGTCCTGATCCCAGGAACTGGTCGGCAATCCCTCACTACCTGCACCCTGACAAGGGATTGTTTTTCATGATTCCGTCTAGGTTTATATCAATTACAACCTTGAGTTCACAAGCTGTTCTTTGGCTCTGGGCTCGAGTGCTCGAGTTCTTTTCAAGGAGTCGGCAGTTTGCAGCAAACTCACTCCAGCAACTCTCTGTGAAGCCCATCAATGCTCTGCAAACCTTTACAGGGTCTACTGACCAGCCATCCATGGGAGATGTGTTCTGTGATCATTTCCCCCACAATCATCCACCACACTGATCACCTGCTCCTCCCCAATGCTCCTACACTCATCTCCCATCCTCCAGTCCCATATTTCCCTGTTTTTGTTTAGTTTTAGTTTAGAGATACAGCGCAGAAACAGGCTCTTCGGCCCATCGAGTCCACGCGGACCAGCGATCCCCACATGGGCCCAATCCACCCGCCAAACAACCGCTGCGCCAACCGGAACTCGCCTCAGTAGGCCCGACACACCCCCTTAGGCCTCCCAGGGGTTGCGGAGAAGCGGGGCGTTGAGGCCTGCCTGGGCCGAAGGAGCCTCAGCGGAGGCGACAATGGGAGCCTCGGCGGCAGTAGGAGCCTCGGCGGCAGTAGGAGCCTCGGCGGCAGTAGGAGCCATGACGGTGGTGGGAATCTTGGTGGCGGTGGGGCCTCACGATCGACCCGCGATCAACGGTCATTGAGCATGAGGGGGGAGGGGAAGACAATGGGGACCCGGCATTGGGGAGACCAGCGCGAAGAACAATGGAGGACCTGTCTTGGTGGGGCCAGCGTGAGGGATGGAGGAGGACCCGGTGTGAGAGAGGAGCACTAGTTTTAGAATCCTCTGCCCAGGGGATAAGCATGTGTTTGTTTGTTCATTTGTTCTGGCTACTTTCTACAACTTAATTGGAGTCCACCAGTGGTAAATTAAATTGATTGGACATGATTTGGAAAGGCACACACCTGTCTATATAAGGTCCCACAGCTGAC
This sequence comes from Amblyraja radiata, assembly GCF_010909765.2. Taxonomy (NCBI): domain Eukaryota; kingdom Metazoa; phylum Chordata; class Chondrichthyes; order Rajiformes; family Rajidae; genus Amblyraja; species Amblyraja radiata. The sequence goes on from NC_045973.1 coordinate 32,420,057, forward strand.
AGTGCATGTCAGAGCAAAAACCAAGCCATGAAGATAAAGAAATTGTCCATAGACCTCCGAGCCAGGATTGTGTCGAGACACAGATCTGGGGAAGGGTATGAAAACCTTGATGAAAACCTGCTCCAGAGTGTTCTGGACCTCAGACTAGAGGAGGTTCACCTTCCAACAGGACAACGACCCTAAGCACACAGCCAAGACAACACAGGAGTGGCTTCGTGGCAAGTCCGTGAATGTCCTTGAGTGGCCCAGCCAGAGCCCGGACTTGAGCTCGATCGAACATCTCTGGAGGAACCTGATATTAGCTGGGCATCAACGCTCCCCATCCAACCTGACAGAGCTTGAGAGGATCTGCAGAGAAGAAGGGAAATTACTTAAATACAGGTGTGCCAAGCTTGTAGCGTCATACCCAAGAAGACGTGAGGCTGTAATCGCTGCCAAAGGTGCCTCAACAAGTAAAAGGTCTGAATACTTATGTAAATGTGATATTTCAGTTATTTCTTATTAATTGCTTTGCAAAGATTTCTAAACACCTGTTTTAGTTTTTTTTATTATGGGGTATTGTGTGTAGATTGATGATAAAACAAAATGAATTTAATCCATTTTAGAGTAAGGCTGTAACGTAACAAAACGTGGAAAAAGTGAAGTGGTCTGAATACTTTCTGAATGCACTGTAGCTACATGATAAGGGAATAACGTTTAGTGTAAGGAAAAGCCAGCAAATACCGGTCAAGGATAGTCCGAGGGACATCAGTGGTAGATAGTAGTTCAGGACTGCTCTCTGGTTGTGATAGGATGATTCAGTTGCCTGATAACAGCTGGGAAGAAACTGTCCCTGAATCTAATTCTGAGTGTAAACGGTCCCTAGTGTGTGTAGCCTTTTTTTAATGTGCGGGGATCACTGGTTGGCACGGACCCGGTGGAAAAAAGGGCCTGTTTCCGTGTTGTATCTCTGAACTAAACTAAAACCTACCTCTAATTGACCTTGCTTTTGATTGCCTAATGTAATTGTCTATATTTCTACTAAACACTGAATGCCATTCATTTAATTTGTAAAGCACTGAAAATGAATGCTATTGTTACTCCTCACAATCTTTGCAGCGTTCCACATAACAAGGCAAAGCCTTCACTTTAAGTCCTTCAACTTTAAAAAAAGGTTCTGAGGATATAATTTGTGTTGATAAAATGCATACACGACTCTGCCTTGTGACTCACTCTGCAGTAATACAATCTTTGCCTCGAAATGCCAAGAGAAAATAACAATGCTTGTATAAAAAATATGTTTTATTTCAGCATAAATGAGACCACTGCACACTAGCTGATGAAAATTAAAAAAAAACTGTAGATGATGGGAATCTGAAACCTGAACAGAGAATGTGAAAGCACTCAGCAGGCCAGGCAGCATCTCATACAGGCATAGAGTCTCACAGTGTGGAAACAGGCCCTTCACCCCAACTTGCCCACACCGACCAACATGTCCCATCTACACTAGTCCCACCTGCCTGCATTTGGCCCATATCCCTCCAAGCCTGTCCTATCCATGTACCTGTCTAATTGTTTCTTAAACATTGCAATACTCCCTGCCTCAACTACATCCTATAGCAACTCGTACCATACACCCACCACCCTTTGTGGATAAAGTTACCCCTCAGATTCCAATTAAATATTTCCCCCTTTATCTTAAACCTAGGCCCTTTGGTTCTCGATTCCCCTATGCCGGGCAAGAGACTCTGTGCATCTACCCAATCTATTCCTCTCATGATTTTATACACTTTTATAAGATCACCCTTCATCCTCCTGCGCTCCAAGGAATAGAGTCAAAACCTGCTCAACTTTTTCCTGTAGCTCAGACCCTCTAGGCCTGGCAACATCCTCATAACTCTTCTCCGCACCCTTTTCAACATGACAACGTCTTTTCTGTAACATGGTGCCCAGAACTGAACACAATACTCTAAATGTGGTCTCACCAGTGTCTTGTATAACTGCAACACGACCTCCTGTACTTTCCTTCTGTGGAAAGAAAACTAGTCTGATGTTGGCTGGCAAAGTATGGGTTCAGGTTCACAATGGTAGGTCTAAGGCAACAGAGTAAAATTCCATTATTCCCGCTTGCTCGGGCCTTTTGGGGTGTTGAATTGTCAGATTTTCTGGATCATTGGATAGTATTTATGCTAATGCCAACAATCAAGCCATGATACCAGCAATTTCTTCCTCTGGTATTTGCCATTGATTTATTATTGTCAGGTGTATTGAGATACGGTGACAAATTGTTTTGCGTGTATCCAGTCAAATCATACCACACATAAGTGTAATCAAACCTTACACAAGTAAGGGAGACACGATGGAGCAGCGGTAGAGTTGCTGTGTTACAGCGCCAGAGATTCACGCACTGGCGCTGTCTGTACATAGTTTGTACGTTCTCCCCTGTGACCACATGGGTTTTCTCCAGGTGCTCCGGTTTCTTCCCACATTCCAAAGACGTGCAGGTTTGTAGGTTAATTTGCTTCTGCAGATTGTCCATAGTGTGTTGGATAGAACTAGTGTACGGGTGATCGCTGGTCGGTGTGGACTCGAAGGGGCAAAGGACCTGTTTCCACGCTGCAACTCTAAAACTAAATCTAAAAACTAAGTACAACAGGTAGCGCAAAGAGAAAAATAAACAAGAGTGCAGAATACAACAACAGAGTTGAGAGAAAGTGCAGATATTTAAAAAAAAAAAGGTGCAAGGGTCAAAATAAGGTAGATTGCAAGATCAGGTCTGCCCTGTTAGCTTATGAGACGTTTGTTTGATAGTCTAATAACAGCAGAGATTAAGCTATTCCTGAATCTGATATATGATGGTTTGTGCAGTTGCCCTAAGGATGTTGTGTTCATATCATTTTACAGAGGGGAAAAATCCAGTTAAAATAAGTGTACGCACAGTGTGAATCGATCAGCTATTTCTTTATCATTCGGCAAAATCCAGGTTAGTATTCGTCGAGGAAGAAAAGTGAGGCATCAGCGCCCACAACTGTCAGATATGTGATCTGCAGGATTCCAATTAGTGAATCTGGGGTCAATGATACATGTTGTAACAGTGGTACATCTCATAATGACAGGAAGAGTGATATTCTAACATTTTCTCAGCAAACAGTTATTGCAGAACAGCTGATTGCTCACCAGAAACTCAACGACAAGGCACATCAGGATTGATTCCCCATGAAATAAAGACATCTGCAAAGACAAACAGGTTGTTCGGTTCCTTTTTACTCATCTATGTCATTCCCAATGGTCAGCAAGGTTGTATATTTCAATGGTTCAATGGTGCTTTATTTGTCATGTGTGCAACTGTACAGTGACATTCTGTTTGAGGAATCTGAGGAAAAACATTCTTGCCATAGAGGGAGTACAGAGAAGGTTCACCAGACTGATTCCTGGGATGTCAGGACTTTCATATGAAGAAAGATTGGATAGACTCGGCTTGTACTCGCTAGAATTTAGAAGATTGAGGGGGGATCTTATAGAAACTTACAAAATTCTTAAGGGGTTGGACAGGCTAGATGCAGGAAGATTGTTCCCGATGTTGGGGAAGTCCAGAACAAGGGGTCACAGTTTAAGGATAAGGGGGAAATCTTTTAGGACCGAGATGAGGAAAACATTTTTCACACAGAGAGTGGTGAATCTCTGGAATTCTCTGCCAGAGAAGATAGTTGAGGCCAGTTCATTGGCTATATTTAAGAGGGAGTTAGATGTGGCTAAAGGGATCAGGGGGTATGGAGAGAAGGCAGGTACAGGATACTGAGTTGGATGATCAGCCAGGATCATATTGAATGGCGGTGCAGGCTCGAAGGGCCGAATGGCCTACTCCTGCACTTATTTTCTATGTCTATGTTTGCATATTTACACATGCAGGCACCCAGACTTTTTCTCCAAAGTTGCTGCATGACCCGCCGAATTCCTCCAGCACTTTGCGTCTATCTTCCATAGATAAACCCACAATGTCAAGGTAAATTAACCACATGATCCATCCTCTTCCATTCTTTGTATATCCATTTTTCTATCTAAAAGCCTCTTATACCCCACTATTGTATCTGCCTCCATCACCACCCCTGGCAGCATACGCCAGGCACTCGCCACCTACCGTGGAAAAAAACTTGTCCCACACATCTCCTTTAAAGTTTGCCCTCTCACCTTAAAGTTATGCCCTCCAATCCTCGACTGGGAAAAAGGTTGTGTTTGGACTCTACACTCTCATAATATTGTAGGGAGATACTGTATTGCAGTGGAATCAGTAGGCCGAACAGCCTGTTTCCATGCTGTATCTCTTATCTAAACTACACCAGATCTGACAGGACAAAGCTGCCTTTATAGGAAGTTCCCCTCCTAAAAACGCCCTCACACAGAGAGGGAGGCCAAATAGGTGGAGTTTAATACTGATCAGAGAGAATGCCAGGTCTGCACTCAGACGGACACAATGTTCATCCATTGAGACAATGTGGGCATAGCTCAATAATAAGAAATAAGTAAGCACTGTAATGGGATTGTACTGCAGACCTCCAAATAGCCAGCAGGAGATAGAAGAATAATTTCCTGAAAATATGGCACCTAGGCCAGGCCAGGGGGCTATTCTCAATCTGATCAGAACTGTGTGCCGATCGGATGGTCAAATTTGCCTCCCGTGGCTGAGGCTCTGGAACTCCGGACCGGCCAGAGACGGCAGATCCGTTCCCATAGCCGTCTTCCGAGGCATCTCGGCACCTCGGCAGACCTTTCCAGTACCATTGGACTCTTCTGTTGGTCCAGCAAACGGATAATCCAGAAAGGCTCTGGAACCAAGGATGCTGGTATACAGGTGGTGGACACAGATTATGGAAAGATGTAAAAGCATCAGATTTGTTGTAACGTGTGGCATTAACTTCCCCAGTGTTGACTGGGACTTCCTTAGTGCAAATGGCTTGGACAGGGCAGAATTTATTAGGTACATCCAAGTGAGCTTCTTGAAAGAGTATGCGGATGGTCCTGCTGGAGGAGGGATCACACTGGATCTTGTATTGGGAAACAAGTCTGGCCAGATGGCTGACATTTCAGTGAGAGAACATTTTGGAAACAGTGATCGCGACTCTGTGTTTTACGATAGTTATGAATAAGAATAAGTCAGGACCTTGGGGAAAAGTATTAAATTGGGATAGGGGAAATGACAACGTTATTATGTAGGTGTTAGGGAGAGTATAATTGGGAGCAGCTGTTATTGGGTAAGTCCACATCTGAATGTGGGAGTTGTTTAAAGATGCACTGGCCAGAGTTCACGACGGTTATGTTCCAGTAATGACGAGGGATGATGATGGCGGGATAAGGGATCCGTGAATGCTGAGACAGGTTGTAAAGTTGGTCCAAAAAAAAAGCATTTGTATGGTTTAAGAAGATGCATAGTGGTGCAGCAGGAAGGTTGCTGCCTTACATTGCCAGAGACTCTCGTTCGATATTGACCACGGGTGTTGCCTGTACGGTGTTTGCACATTCTCCCTGTGACCTCGTGGGCTTCCTCCGGGTGCTCTGGTTTCTTCCCTCACTCCAAAGACGTACAGGTTTGTGGGTTCATTGATAAAATTGTAAATTGTCCCTAGTGTGTAGGATTGTGCTAGTTGTCGGGGTGATTGCTGGTCGGCGCGGACTCGGTGGGCCGAAGGGCCTGTTTCCATACTGTATCTAAAGTCTAAAAGTTTAAATCAGGCAGAGCCTTTGAGGAACATGAAGAAAGCAGGAATGAAATCGAGCAGGGAATTAGCGGGACATAAGGGTCCATGAAATAGCCTTGTCAAGTTGAATTAAAAGAATTGCAAGGCTTTTTATACATGCATTAAAAACAAGTGGGTAACTTGAGAGCGGCTGGGACCACTCAAGCATAAAGCAGGAAGCAGAGGTATGAGAGGTACTAAATGAGTACTTGCATCCATATTCATCAATCCCACACGGTGGCGCAGTGGTAGAGTTGCTGCCTTACAGCTCCAGAGACCCAGGTTCAATCCTGACCACAGGTGCTGTGTGTATAGTTTGTACATTTGTTCTATGTCCTACGCACTTGGGCCAAATACAGAAGTCAATTAACCTATAAACCTGCACGTCTTTGGAATGTGGGAGAAAACTGGAGCACCTGGAGAAAACCCATGAGGTCACAGGGAGAACATACAAACTCCACACCAACAGCACTGTGGCGCAGTGGTGGTTACTGGCTTACAGCACCAGAGATCCGGGTTCGATCCTGTCGGTACTGAGCTTGTACGTTCTCCCCGTGACCTGCGTGGGTTTTCTCTGAGATCTTCAGTTTACTCCCGCATTTCAAAGATGTACAGATTTGTAGGTTAATTGGATTGGTATAAATGTAAATTGTCCCTAGTGCATGTAGAATAGTGTTAGTGTGCGGGGATTCGCTAATCGCTGAGGACTCAGTGGGCCGAAGGGCCTGTTTCCGCGCTGTATCACTAAGCTAAACTAAACCCATAATCAGGATCGAACCTGGGTTTCTGGCGCTGTAAGGCAGCAACTCTACCACTGCGCCAGGATATACGAGGCAAGTTTTGTTTTACACAGAGCGTATCAGGCGTCTGCAACAGGTTGTCAGGGGTGGTAGTGGTGGAAGATGATGTGAGGCTTTTGCATGGGTACATGGAGATGCTACCTGGCCTGCTGAGTCACTCCAGTATTTTGTGCCTACCTTTGAACATGGAGGGATATGGATCATGTGCAGGCAGGTGGGATTAGTTTAATTTAATTATTTGACTGACACATAGTAGGCTGAAAGGGCCTGTGCTATTCTCTATCCACTCTTACTCTAAAGACACAAAGTCAGAACAAAATCCACAAACAGCATTAACTCAAAATCAGCAGCTTTAATATCAAACAACTCATTTTATTCACGGAAATATATATATACATATACACATATACCTCTAAAAAAAAATCATGTAATCACGAGAAACAGTGCACTGCCACACAGTGGTACACCTCCCTATGTACAGATCAACACAAATAACCCTGTGCCTACAGCTGAGAATTACTGTAAGTACGTTCATTTCACCAACACCAATATTTTTATTTTGCAACTCAAACTTTTAATAAAACTTTATCAAAAAACAGTATCTTTTATGTTTCGTTATGGGCTCAGTTTGAATTCATTCGACATTGAATAGAATTTTCATGGATAGAAATAGGTGCAATCTTTGTCTCAAAGTGAGTAACAATCCCAGCACATTCTCCTGTGCTCTTCCCCGTCAGTTCTCCTAACCCCCTTCACCCCCTCTTCCTCCCCTCCTCCTACACAACCTCTCCCCACCCCCTCACTTCCTCCTCCCCCCCCACCCCATCCTCGGGAAAGGAGAGATTGCTTCGGCCTCAATCATTAGCTACAAGGAGAGGATGGACAGACTTGGATTGTTTTCGCTGCAATGCTGGAGGTTGAGGGGAGACATGATAGAAGTATATAAAATGATGAGAGGCCTAGATAGGGGAGACACTCAGAACCTTGATCCCCCATGGTTGAAATGAAATGCCAAAGACTAGAGAGCATAGCTGTAAGGTGAGAGGGGCAGAGTTTAAAGGAGATGCAGAGGGTGCAAAGTGCCTGGATGTGCTGCCAGGGGTGGCGGTGTAGGCAAAGGAAAGAGGCATTTGAGAGGTTTTTAGAAGCGCACATGGATACGCAGGAATGAAGGGATATGGATCACGTGCCGCAGATTAAATGAGTTCATCTTGGCAGCACGTTCAGTACGGATATTGTGGGCCGAAGGGTACGTTCCTGTGCTCAGCTGTTCTATATTGTATATTCTCTATGTGTCCTCCACCCATATTAACTCTGAATCCAAAGAAATGTTCTTAGTTTAGTTCAGTTTTAGTTTTAGAGTTGCAGTATGGGAACAGCCCTTGTGCCCACCGAGTCCATGATCATTGATCGCCCATTCACACTAGTTCTATGTTAATCCCACTTTCTCATTCACCCTCTATACAATGCTCGCTGTCTGAACCAGAGGCCGCGGAGCGTTTTTGAAAGTGGGGGGGCTGAGCAATCACTGATCACTGGTCTTGGAGGTACCCGGCGAGGCAGTGGAGCAACCGAGTGGGGGGGGAGGGGGGGGGGGGCGGTAGGGACTTTTTGAAATTTGATGTATTGAAATCATGTTTTAGTGCATTGTACACGTATGATTTCAATATTTTTTGTTTAAAGTTTTTTTAAGAGGTAACTTTTTAAGGGATAACTTCTTCCACACAAAGGGTTGTGGGTGTATGGAACAAGCTGCCAGAGGAGGTAGTTGAGGCAGGGACTATCCCAACATTTAAGAAACAGTTAGACTGATACATGGATAGGACAGATTTGGAGGGATATGGACCAAAAGCGGGTAGCGTAGCTGGGACACGTTGGCGGGTGTGGGCAAGTTGGGCCGAAGGGCCTGTTTTCACACTGTATCACTCTATGACTACATTATACCTCCACCATGCATGAATGCTTCAAAATCAAGTGGTCGAGTTTTTTGCCATATACTCAAGCATAGAAACATAGAAAATAGAGGCAGGAATAGGCCATTCGTCCATTCAAGCCAGCACTGCCATTCAATATGATCATGGCTGTTCATCTAAAATCAGTACCTCTTTCCTGTTTTTTCCCCATATCCCTTGATTTTGCTAGCCGCAAGAGCTAAATGTAACTCTCTCTTGAAAACATCCAGTGAATTTGCCTCCACTCCCTTCTGCGGCAGAGAATTCCACAGATTCACAACTCTCTGGGTGAAGAAAGTTTATCCTCATCTCAGTCCTAAATGGCCTACCCCTTATTCGTAAACTGTGACCCCTGGTTCTGAACTCCCCCAATATCGGAAACACTTTTCCTACAGTTACAGTAAGTGAAAATCTAGCAGACAAGCAGGATGCTTTCTCCAACCACCCCCATTTGAAGGCCACTATCTTCCACCGCTTCTACCCAGTGCTTGGCAGCCACTGGTTGTCCTCCAGGATGCACCGAGCCGCAGCCTGGTCCATGCTGGTCACCAGGGCAAATTTGGCACAGAGACTCTCATGGCCGTGGCGCGATGCTTCCGACGCCTCCGACGGCCGGGGACTCTTGCATTGAGACTGCTCCATGGCCGGAGCTGCAGTGAGCGACTCACCAGCCCGACAAACACTCGCCAGCCCCGGCTCCCCATCTGCATCTGCTCCCGCCGCTGCTTCTGTTTCCATCCCTCCCTCTGCCACGGCTCTCCAACACCCATGACCAGGTTGCTCAGAGCACAGCATCGCCTCGTCCAAATCTGGAGATATTGAAACATGGCTAGCCAAAAAAGTGGGGGGGCTGCAGCCCCCCGCGGTTCCACGGCCCATGTACCTCTCTCCTGCCACCAGCCGGCCAGGCTATGTCAGCCGCTTCCCGCAAATCCTTAAATTCCGACTACCACCAGGAGCAGGACATGGCCTCACTTGCTGCACTGGGTGACACTCATTCACCGCCCAGCCTGTGTCTTTCAATGTAAATTTGCATGGGGACACGGTTTGGAGGTATGTGACGGTTCGGTCAAGTGAGAATAACAGAGAATAAGAATGCTGCTGTCTTGTCAACAGTCGCGCACACAAGCAGTTGATATTAGTTTTGAAATTCTCGTTCATCACAGAATTTCTCTCGACAGAGTGTAAGAAATTCTGTGATCACCGTGAGAGCGTGAGAATTGGGCGAAATGCGTGAGAGTTGGCAGCTCTGTAACTCAACACCTCGGCTCAGATCATCAAACACCAAGGGTGGTCCCCTCTCCTGCCCTACTCTAAACTGCCCTGCAATTTCCAAACCAAGCACCTTCAGGCTTTGTCAGTGAAGAGTTGTCAAATTTGTGCAACTTCTGACTAAACTTGGACTTGAGCCCACTGTGCCATCACAAGGGAGCCTGGATCTATCTTGAAACAGAGTATCGGACTAACCTGTTCCAGATGGCAGGTTTAGCAACAACACGCCTTTAATGTAGCAAAAAAAAAAGCTACCATTGGCACGAATTTTCATGTCCATAGGTTTCCGCGATTCCCTGAATTTGATATTGAACCACATCGAAACATAGAAAATAGGTGCAGGAGTAGGCTATTCGGCCATTCGAGCCAACACTGCCATTCAATATGATCATGGCTGATCATCCAAAATCAATTCCTGCTTTCTCCCCACATCTCTTGATTCTGTTCGCCCTAAGAGCTATATCTAACTCTCTCTTGAATACATCACATACAGAATGCTGACTAGAACTGGTGACAAAAAAAGTTGACAAAGAGCTAGGCATCTAAGAGCGTACAAGACCAGGATGCAATAGTCACATCAAAGGAGGGACTTTGAAGCACCGTGTCCTTAGACAATGGTCACCAACCGAGTAAATAAGTTGTCAAAATTTAGAAAAGTGCAGAGACTCTGGATGATTATAGATTGATTGAAAAATACAGCATAAAAACACCCTCCACCGCCTCCACACAGGTTCACACTGGTCGTATGTTATCCCACTTTCTCATCCACTCCCTGCACATAGCGAGCACTTTACAGAGGTCAATTAACTTCCAAACCCGTATGTCTTAGGGAGACGGGAGGAAACGGAGCGCCCGGATAAAACCCATGCAATCACAGGGGGAACGTGCAAACTCCTCACAGACTGCACCCAAGGTCAGGATCAAACTCGGGTCTGTGGTGCTGTGAGGTAGCGGCTCTACCAGTTGCACAACCCAAGGAAGAGCTTTTTTTATAGACACAAGGCACTGTTACACATATCGTTCTGTTAGTATTTATGGTGAATCATTGCCCTATCATTTGCTTAGGCTGTTTAAGGGCCTGTCCATCAAATTTAATTAATGCATTTTATTTATTAAACTTTACCAATCATTTGGTAATTTAAAAAAATTCTAAGAATTTAAAAGCCAGTCTTTAAATTTTTCGAAGTCCCCATGATGCACTATCACCAAAGAAGCACTGGCTGTCGGGTGGAGAGAGGTGGTCCCAGATTCCCTCCCATTCACCCTGTGCTTACTAAACAAACATGTTATGCATTGTGTGTAGGAAGCAACTGCAGATGCTGGTTTAAACCGAAGATAGACACAGGGTCTGAAGAAGGGTCTCGACCCGATAAGACCCACAGGGTCTGAAGAAGTGTCTCGACCCGAAACGTCACCTATTCCTTTTCTCCAGAGATGCTGCCTGACCCGCTGAGTTATTCCAGCTTTTTGTGACTATCTTAAGTTATGCATCAATATTACAATTCTAGCTTTTTTCCTTTCAAATCCCATCTTCATCACCCTCAAGGCATCTGCGGGGAATTTACATTTGATGGTTTTTGAAGTTCCACATTAAACGCCGCAAATTAGATGTGTTCTAGACACGTGTCTGTCTGAGCCAGGACTGTTAAAGATGAAAGGTAGGGTGCAAAACAGAACCCAAATAAAATTGCTGAAAACACCAAATTAAAAAGCCATAAAAATAAAAATAACAATATCAATACCTCCTAAAACCCATTCTTTGACACTAGGGAGGAAATCCCCTTAAATTTCCTTTAGTCTTTAGAGATATAATGCGGAAACAGACCCTTCAACCCACCAAGTCCGTGCCTACCAGCGATCACCTTGTGCACTAGCACTATCCTACACACTAAGGACAATTTACAACTTACCAAAGCCAATTAACCTACTGCACCCGCAGTTAGGATCAAACCCAGGTCTCTAGTGCTGTAAGGCGGAAACTCTTCCGCTGCGCTACTGTTCCCCTTCCTAATCTTCAAGTCTCAGCAAGACTTGTTGGCTAGAAACTACCCTTAACCCTCATCCAACCCAAATCCAGACACTCACTGATTGCACAATGCCCCTTCTGAAGGTGCACATATTTTAATGATGTTTCTAATAATTAAATGGCGTTCCTCTGGGATTATCTTCAAATCTTACTGTGACATCCGTAACTGCTACAAACCTTCTCCTTGCTGAAAATTACATCAGCAATCCAGTTCTTGTCAGCACTGTCTAAATACCTAACGTTGTTACAAACTATCCATCTAGCTGGGGAGCTCATTTAAAAGGTGTGTGGGTTTGTAGGTTAATTGGCCTCTGTAAATTGCCCCCAGTGTTTGGGGGAATGGATAAAACAGGGCTTGTGTGGACTCGATGGGTCAAAGGGTCTGTTTACTTGCTGCATCTTTCAACCAATCACATCAAAAGCTTGAGTGCCTTGATACATCACTTGATCAAGGGATTCTTCATGTGCTAACACCCCTTGTTGCTCTGATCCTCATAACGCTAATTTTGGACTTGGCATAGTGATAAGCAATTGCAGGATACATGTCTGTATCCTGCAACTCTTCTGCACTTTGAACCATCATTGGTGCACCTTAATACTGCACCTTTTGAGCGACACAGTGGTGGTGCAGTGGTAGAGTTACTGTCTTAGTGCCAGAGACCCAGTTTCGATCCTGACTATGGGTGCTGTCTGTACGGAGTTTGCGGGTTCAAACTATGGGTTTTCTCCGGGTGCTCCGGTTTTCTCCCACACCCCTAAGATGTAAAGGCTTGGAGGTTCACAAAAAAGCTGGAGAGACTCAGCGGGTGCAGCAGCATCTATGGAGCGAAGGAAATAGGCAACGTTTCGGGCCGAAACCCAAAGTGTTTCGGGCCGAAACCCAAAGTGTTTCGGCCCGAAACGTTGCCTATTTCCTTCGCTCCATAGATGCTGCTGCACTCGCTGAGTTTCTCCAGCTTTTTTGTGTACCTTCGATTTTCCAGCATCTGCAGTTCCTTCTTAAAGGCATTGGAGGTTAATTGGCTTCGGTAAAATTGTCCCAAGTATGCAGGATAGTGCTAGTGTACAGGGTGATCATTGGTCGGCGCAGACTCAGTGGGCCAAAGGGCCTGTTTCCGCGCTGTATCTCTAAAGTCTAAAAAGGTTTGCTCCTCTCGTCACGTCTGTCCTTTCACCCCAGTGCACCCAACCCCTACAGCACATCACTTTCAACTCATTCCTTCCAATCTCTGCGATCGTACATCTCTCTGCTTTCCTCCGATTCTGGCAATATTCAATCATTCTCCCACTGGCCATCGCCTCTTCCAGAACCACTCCACTGCCAAACTTCACTACTCTCTTTTGTCCTACAAAATGCCGTTTAGGACCTACCCCAGTAGCCAAGCTCTCTGTTTCTCATCCATTTATGGTCCCGACTTGATTTCTGCTCTGTGTATAGTCTGAGGATATTTTGATGCATAAATGTTGAAGTGATTGCAGTTTTTTAAGAGAGTTGCAAGGCTTTCTGTGTAACAGCAAAATGGATGAAGCAATTAATCATAGCGCTGGCAAAACCTGCAGCCTCTGACGTTCTAGCAAACTCGCACAGTCTGGGTTATAACAACAGGGGTCTAGAGAGCTGTACAACTGCCGATCCCTCTCTCAGAGAGCAGGCAGACAGTGCGTGCTTTTGTAAATGTGGTAAAGGCAAGGGAGGCTTATTCATTACAAATCGCCTGGCTGGATGGTTGCATACAAACATATGACCACTCCATCTGCACTGTTTTTTTTATTATTCACTCATTCACAACGGATGTAGCGCCAGTGGCAATGCCAGTATTTACTATTCATCCCTAACTGGCAGTGAATTGAAAAGGCCATGAAGAGTCAACTACAATGATGGGCCTGGAATAACACGCTTCTGGTGGGAGCGTCTGAAATGAGGGGACATGGTTACAAGAGGAGGGAGGGGCGTCATCTAACACTTAGCTTCTTTAGTTTTAGTTCGAAAGATACAGCGTGCAAACAGGTTCATCGGCCCACTGAGTCCACTCCGACCAGAGATCCGCGCACGTTAACACTACCCTACACACATTACGGACCATTTATCATTTAACAAGCCAATTAGCCAACAAACCTGCACGTCTTTGGGGTGTGGGAGGAGACCGGAGCTTCAGGAGAAAACCCACACATGTCACGGGGAGAACGTACAAACTCCATACAGGCAGCGCCAGTAATCAGGATCGAACCTGTGTCTCTAGAGGGTGCTGTAAGGCAGCAACTCCACCGCTGTGCCACCGTGCCGTTCTTCATGCAGAGGGTAATGAACCTCTGGAGTGTTTTGTAAATGATTTCATTGAGGATGTATTTGTGCAAGATTAGGGGATTGAGGACTGTGGGAACCTGATAAAGAAAGAGGAGATGAGACCAGAGGGAGATCAGCCATGATTATATTGGATGACTGGGTAGGCTGGAGGGGCCGAGTGGCCTACTCCCGCTTCTATTTTCAGATGTCGTCCCTTGAATGACAGGGGCTTCACAACGAACGGCAGAGCTCTGGAGAATGTTATGGAGCAGAGAGATCTAAGGGTGCAGGTACATAGTTCCTTGAAAGTGGCATTACAGGTAGATAAGGTGGTCAAGATGGCTCCCAGCACATAGGCCTTCATCAGATAGAGCACTGAGTATAGAAGTTGGGAAGTCATGTTACAGTTGCACGTCAGTGGTGAGGCCACATTGAGAGTATTGTGTTATGTTTTTATAACCATTTTAGGAAATATATTGTTACGGTCAAAATGGTGCAGAGATGATTTACAAGGATGTTACCAGGACTCGAGGGCTTGAGCTATAGGGAGAGGTTGAGCAGGCTAGGACTTTATTCCTTGGAGTGCAGGAGGATGAGGGGTGATCTTAAAGAGGTGAATAAGATAGGTGAATAGATAAGGTAGATGCTCAGTCTTTTACCCAGAGTAGTGGAATCAAGAACCAGAGGACAAGTTTCAGGTGGGTGGGGGGAGGTAACGATTTAATAAGAACCTGAGGGGCACCTTTTACAATAGACAATAGGTGCAGGAGTAGGCCATTTGGCCCTTCGAGCCAGCACCGCCATTCAATATGATCATGGCTGATCATCCACAATCAGTACCCAGTTCCTGCCTTCTCCCCATATCCCCTGACTCCGCTATCTTTAAGAGTCCTATCTAGCTCTCTCTTGAAAGTATCCAGAGAACCGGCCTCCACCGCCCTCCGAGGCAGAGAATTCCATAGACTAATAACTCTCTGTGTGAAAAAGTCTTTCCTCATCTCCCTTCTAAATGGCTTACCCCTTATTCTTAAACTGTGGCCCCTGGTTCTGGACTCCCCCAACATCGGGAACATGCTTCCTGCCTCTAGCGTGTACAAACCTTTAATAATCTTGTATGTTCCAATAAGATCCCCTCTCATTCTTCTAAATTCCAGAGTGTACAAGCCCAGCTGCTCCATTCTCTCAGCACATGACCGTCCCGTCATCCCAGGAATTAACCTTGTGAACCTACGCTGCACTCCCTCAATAGCAAGAATCTCCTTCCTCATATTAGGGGACCAAAACTGCACACAATACTCAAGGTGTGATCTCACTAGGGCCCTATACAACTGCAGTAGGACCTCTGAACAAACTCCCAGAAAACTGCAGGTCTGCTGCAACTCTCAGCTCTTTTAAATCTAGACTGAAGACTTTTCTGTTTGCCGCTGCCTTTCAGTAAACAATACAATTTATTAATTACCTATACTGCACTGTAACTTCTATTCCTGGTTTTATTCTATTTTAAATATTTTATTTGATTGCTTTTAATTTTGTAATTATTTTATCTGAATAATCTAATAATCATTTTACATCTAAATGTCATTTCATATGTGTTTCTTTCCAATGCTTATAATGTTTTATGTAAAGCACTTTGAATTACCTTGTTGTTGAAAGGTGCTATACAAATAAACTTGCCTTGCCTTTCCTTTGCTCTTATACTCAACTCCTCTTGTTATAAAGGCCAACATGCCATTCACTTTCTTCATGACCTGCTGTACCTGCATGCTTACTTTCATTGACTGATGAACAAGGACACCCAGATCCCGTTGTACTTCTCCTTTTCCCAACTTGACACCACTTAGATAATAGTCATCCTTCCTGTTTTTGCTACCAAAGTGGATAACCTCACATTTATCCACGTTAAACTGCTCTGCCATGCATCTGCCCACTCACTCAACATGTCCAAGTCGCCCTGCATTCTCATAGCATCCTCCTCACAGTTCACACTGCCACACAGCTTTGTGTCATCTGTAAATTTGCTAATGTTACTTTGAATCCCTTCATCTAAATCATTGATGTATATTATAAATAGCTGCGGTCCCAGCACCGAGCCTTGCAGCATCCCACTAGTCACATAAAGGATGGTAAGTTTATTAAACTAGCTTCCAGAGGACATAGTTGAGGCAGGTACTATAGCAACATCTAAAATAAATTTGGACAGGTATATGGATCGGTTAGGTTTAGAGGGATATGGGCCAAACACAAGCAGGCGGGACTAGTGTAGATGGGACATGTTGGTCAGTGTGGACAAGTTTTCCAAAGGGCCTGTTTCCACATTGTATGACTCTATGACATAAAGGGATGACATTTGACCTTGAGAAAATGCCAGCTCTCAGAGCAATTCCAGTCCTCCATTTATTTCCCTGTAACCTTTCCTCCCAAGCATACCTATTGCCATCCACCTTATTGTTATCTGGGATCTGCTGAGGTAGAAGATAAACACCACCACCCTCACCATATCTGCATGTCCACACCCAGTTGAATCAAAATAGCTCCAGACAATGGTGGTGAATTTGGAAACAACCAGATTTTGAAAGTTATAAGAAAATTCAATGCTCAAGTCTGTTAAAAACTCTCCCTAATTCCCCTGTCGGGCTAGGTCTCATCAGAATATCAGGTGCAAAAGCAAGGTTTAGGCAGACAATGCTCAGCTTGGCTCTGAAATCACATTTCCACCATTCGGTCCAAGTTAGGACTTGTCCTTCATTAAGGCAAACATTGCAACACTTATCTGAAGTCATGGAACATTTGTTTCGTGCCAATATGATTTCATAAACATTCAGTCTGTGGTTCAACAAAGACCAAGGCAGGAAGTTATTACTTAAGTTTGAAATTATTCAAAATTCTTTAGAGTTGAGAGTCGATGAAAATCAGAATGACGTATTCCCAATCATATCCATATTTGATTCAAATGCTGTGAATGCCGAATACACAAAATCATGTCCAAAATCCACTATACTAAAGAGAGTATGAGGCCCATTTAGGTCCATCAATTAAACAGGAGATAAAGAATTTGATACAAGTTCATTAAACGCTCAAGTAGTCCAATTTCAAAATCAATATTATAATTTAAAAATACAAAAAAATTGTACAAAAATAAATGCTGCATTGTCACAGCCTATACACGTTTTATTCTTCGCAACTTGTACTATTTATACAACTTGATTACCAGTTCTATCAGCTACAGATAAAGGTGGGCTTGATTTCAAATATAATCCTCTTCCACAGTTACTATCATTCACTCTTAAGTCTGTAACTCTTTAACACAGGTAAAACATTTTTTTAATAACACACTTCCTGATTTATCTGCGTTTCTCATGCTGAACACATTCCTATTGATTTATTGTCCACTAGTCTGGAGGCAGCAGCATTATTTTTTAAAAGGTTCAGTGTTCTTGTACCTTTTGGGGTTAAGTTTCCAAGGAGGATTTAATGGATTGCAAGGTACAGATTAGCAAATCGAACAGTTAAAACTGCAGTTCGCAAAAGTCCCAACCAAAATCTCTGGCTGACCTGGAATTTCTTTGGTTGTTTATTGAATGAGAACAGCTAATATCCTGGCACAAAGATGCCCATTGGGAAATTGGCGGAGTAGAATAACAAATGTCATCCTGCACCAGTGAGGTTAAATCCAAGACATTTCCTCTCAGAGCAGAGAGCTTTAAAGAAACATGTGCAATCAGAAGGCTCAAAAATGCAAAGCTCGTTGTTTACTAAATCAGTGACAAGGGCAGAGTTATAAGGCGTCAGAGTCATGTTGTGTTTCATTCACTGTGGGAATTCTTCACTGATCTTGTAGATAGAAGGAACTGCAGATGCTGGTTTGTGTAAAAATATGCAAAGTGCTGGAGAAACTCAAGAAGAAGGCTCCAGCACTTTGTGTCTTTACACCCTTGTTGATTTTGAATAGCTTTCCAGAACTGGAATGGGTGTGTTGCTTCACGGGGAAAGGGTTTGGGCAGTATCGTCTTGCTATCTGCTGGAGTTTGCAAGTGTAAGAAATTAGTAGTTTGGAACATATATGATTCTGGGTGGTCTTGACAGAGCAAGTGTGGAGAGGACGTTCCCTCTTGCGTGTCAATCTAGAACTATATAAATATAAGACGTCATCTATTTAAGATGAAAATAAGGCACATGTTTCTCTCCAAGAGTCATAAACCATTGTGATTCTCTTCCTTAAAAGGTGAGGGCAGCGGAGCCTTTGAATATTTTTGCGGCAGAGGTAGGCATACTTTTGATTAGCAGGGTGCTGAAACGTTATCGGGAGTTGACAAGAATGCAAATTTGTGGTTACAAGGCAGATCAGCAATGTTCCCATTAAATGGTGGAGCCATCTTGACGATCTATTCCTGCTCCGAGTTCATACATTTGTATGTTCAAGAGGTCAGTTAAAGATCATAAAGTGGATTTGGTATCATACGCCAGCCAGACCAAGTCAAGAGCAGCAGATTCTTGTACCTGAAGATCAGAGGCTAAATAGATGGGTTTGCAAAAGCAACAGCATTTTATTCATTTTTTTAATCCCAGATCTACTTAGTTAACCACCTTGGTGGGGTTTGAATCGGGTCTCTTCAGTCCAGTGATTTAACTATTTGTCATACTCCTATCCCAAATGAAACAAGAAATAAGATTAAAAACAGATGCTCGGGAACATTTCTTCACTCAGTGAACAAGTGGGGAGACAGGAGACACAGATGCCAAAACCTTGAGCAAAAAAAACAAACCTTTCCGCTTGTGCCGAATACTTAAATTACAGCCGCTGGAAATGAATGTGCACAGAAACCATTCCTCTTCAGCGTGCCAATAAAGAAACAGTTTCCCAGAAGCAAGAGGCGGAAAGTGCTGGAGGATGATTCATAGAACAACCTACTGGAGGAACGCAGCAAGTCGAGCAGCATCCGTGGAGGTGGGGTGGAGGAATCGCTGAGGTTTCAGGCCAACCCTCAGGGCTGAGAGTGGAGAAGGAAGATACTGAGTATAAAGATAAGAGGGGCAGGGATCAGTAAGTGACAGGTGGGGCAGATGGAGCCAGGCGGGTTGGAGTTTTGGAGACGGGGGTAGGTGGGTGATGGGTAGAAACAGACGAGGGAAACACAAAGATAAATATGATCCAGGCAGAGGGCAAAGTGGAGACATCTACTGGAGGGTGATAAATGGTGACACAAAGGCTACAGCTGCTGGAATCCATTGAGGAAGGGAGTCATTAAGTAGAGCTGAAGGGCAAATGGAACCAAATGGGGAATGGGATGTAGTGCTTGAAATGTATGGGTAATAGGTGGCGGGAACTGGGAGCGGAGGGAGACAAAAATGGTTGGTGGGGGGAATCGAGAGGGTATATTGGAAGGGGAATAAAAATGGAGAGATTGAGAGATGGAGAAACTCAGTTAGGAAGGGTTACTTGAAATTGGAAAATTCAATGTTCATACATTGGATTGTAGACTACCCAGGCGGAATATGAGGTACTGGCTATTACTGCCCCTGTTTCAACAGGACCATAATTTAGCTCTGAACAGAAGTATGTGCTGCTTGGACAACATAAAAGAGTCACCATGTCCTTGCTATAGGTTGGGGTGGATACATGAGTTAGCAGAGAGGAGGGAAAGTAACGAGGCAGAGTTGTACCTTAATCGAGTGAATGATTGCTTAAAAACAGTGTCCTCGTGAAATTCAATTCAATGTTCTCCACAGATTTATCAGTAAGTGCAACAAAATGTCATCAGTCTGAATCCCGGTCCAATTCATCATCAGTAGTGTCCACTGCAGGGTAAGGCTGGCTATTCTGTAAGTTCACATAATTTACTTGCAAGTTGATGTAGTGTTCTCCTTTCAGTATGGACTGAATGGATTCAATTTCATAGATGAGTTCCGTAAATATTGGCCGCAGCTCAGGCTTCGGATCCCAGCAATGCAGGATAACATCAAATCTGCACAAGAAAAGAGTCCTTTTAGACTTTAGAGATACAGCGTGCACGCAGGCGCATCAGTCCACCGGGTCCGCGCCGACCAGTGATCATCCCGTACACTAGCACTATCCTGCACAATTTACAATTTTACCTGAGCCAATTAACCTACAAACCTGTACGTCTTTGGAGTGTGGGAGGAAACCGGAGCACCTGGAGAAAACCCATGTAGTGACAGGGGGAGCGTACAAGCTCGTATTCAGGATTGAACCTGGGTCTCTGGCACTGTAAGGCAGCAACTCTACCACTGCGCCACTGTACCCCCCCCCCCCCCCCCCCCCCGCTGCTAGTCCTGTTAAAAGAAAGAAGGGCCCGGTGGTGTGGTTCATCCGGATGGGAATTCTACACAAGGGGACCATTCCCTCCACTGCTTTAAGCAAATCATCCCAATTCTGTAGTCAATGATTATCCTGTTCCTGACCCTAGCATGAAGTCCAGGGATTTTAGAAACATAGAAAGTAGGTGCGGAGGAGGCCATTCAGCCCTTCGAGCCAGCACCGCCTTTCATTGTGATCATGGCTGATCGTGTCCAATCAATAACCCGTGCCTGCCTTCCCCCCCATATCCCTTGACTCCACTAGCCGCTAGAGCTCTATCTAACTCTCTCTTAAATCCATCCAGTGACTTGGCCTCCACTGCCCTCTGTGGCAGGAAATTCCACAATTTCACAACTCTCTGGGTGAAAAAGTTTTTTCTCACCTCAGTCTTAAATGGCTTCCCCTTTATTCTAAGACTGTAGCCCCTGGTTCTGGACTCGCCCAACATTGGGAACATTTTTCCTGCATCTAGCTTGTCCAGTCCTTTTATTATTTTGATGCAACAATTTCTGCCCTGTACCTACAGCACTAAAATATCTATCTCCTCCTCCCCCCCCCCCCCCCCCCCCCCCCCCCCCCACCCCCCCCCCCCCCCACCCCAGTCCTTCAGCAATGGAAATTTGCAGCTGTGCAGAAAGAAGCAGAATTCTGTGAGATGATCCATCAGCTACCAGCGCATTGGCAGAGGTCAGTAATGAGACAATCTGAGATCATGCAACACTGGGTCAATCCAGTGTGTGGCAGTGGAGACAAATGCTTCTTTAAGGCCATCAAAAATAGGAGCAGAATTAGGCCATTTGGCCCGTTGAGTCTATTCCGCCATTCAATCACGGCTGATCTATTTTCCCTCACCCCATTATCCTACCTTCTCCCCATAACCTTTGGCTCTCTCACTAATCAATAACCTATCAATCTCTGTTTTAAAAATACTCTATGGCTTGGCCCCCACTGCCAACTGTGGCAATGAATTCCACAGTTTCACCACCCTCTGGCTATAGAAATTCCTCCTTCTCTCCATTCTAAAGGTACCTCCTTTTATTTTGAGGCTGTGCCCTCTGGTCCTATACTCTCCCATTACTGCAAACATCTTTTCCATGTCCACTCTATCTCGGCTTTTCATTATCCGGCAGGTTTCAAAGAGGAAAGCAATTAAGGTGGTAAAATTACGAGGGGCCGGGCCAAAGTTAATAGGAAGGATCAACCACTTCTCTTAGCTGAAGAGTCAAAGCCAAGGGGCATTGATTCAAAATAATTGATCGAACAATTAGAACATTGATTGGGGTAATCTTGGACCGGGAGTACAGAGCCAGAGAGGGTGATGAAGGCAGAAACTCTCCCCACACTCAGGAGTGCACGGATGTGTCTGTGAACAGCTCAATTGTAATCATGTGTAGTTTAATCACTGACTGGATAGCAGGCAACTAAGAATCTTTTTCTCTGTACCTCGGTACACGTGACATTAATAAACTAAACTAAAATAGAAATAGACAGATTTCAGCCTATCTCAAACATGAAGGGGCATGAGGATAGAGCAGGAAAATGGTGCTGAGAACATTACCCAAGACCTTGTTGGCAATTTAAGAGGCCAAATGTCTATTTTGCTCCCATTTCCTTACTGATCTAAAGACATAAAGTCATGAACAGAGGCGACAAAATGTGCATTCAACATTAAGACAAAGCAATCACAGACCATGTATAAAAGCACTTACAGCTCATCCGGGCAGTATTCTGGCTGAGGTAACCTTCGACCCTTTAATAAGTATCTAGTAATGTCATACGGATCCACCTCCGGATAGGGTGGTGCTCCGCGGGTCAGCAGCTCCCACAGCAGGATTCCAAAGGACCACTGGAGACAACAACAACAACAACAACAACAGATGTCAATGAAACTCTAAATGTCAACAGTAACTAGAGATGGAAGCCTTTGACGGCTCTGGACCCGTATTCACTGGGGTTTAGAAGGATGAAGGGGATCTCATTGCAACCTACCCGATAATGAAAGGCCTTAGTTACCCTCTCCAGCTGTGTATTCCAGGTCCATTACCTCAGTTAATACCCTAATCATTCTACCAATTCTTTTGAATCAATGTTTGGTTTAGTTTAGGAAGGAACTGCAGATGCTGGTTTAAACCGAAGATAGACACAAAATGCTGGAGTAACTCAGCGGGACATGCAGCCCCCCATTCTTACTCTCCAGAAATGCTGAGTTCCGCTGGGTTACTCCAGCATTTTGTGTCTATCTTTAGTTTAGTTTAGTTTAGAGATACAACGCGGAAACTGGCCATTCCGCCCACCGATTCCGCGCCGACCATCGATCCCCGCACACTAACACTATCCTACACACACTAGGGAGAGTTTACAATTTTACCTAAGCCAGTTAACCTACAAACCTGTGTCTTTGGAGTACAGAAGGAAGCCAGATATCCTGGAGAAAACCCAAGCAGGTCACCGGGAGAACGTATAAACTCCATGCAGAAAAGCATCCATGGTCAGGTTCGAAACTTGAGTCTCTGGTGCTATAAGGTGGCAAGTCTACCACTGCGCCACCATGCCACCGGTGCTTTTGATGCCCCTTGGCTTTGACCCTTCAGCTAAAAGAAGTGTTCCTTCCTATTAACTTTGGCCAGGTCTCTTGTAATTTTACCACCTCTTGTAATTGGCTTCCTCATTGGAACCTGCCGGATTACGAAAGACCCAGATTGAGTGGACATGAAAACGATGTTTCCAATAATGTGAGATTCTCGAACCAGAAGGCACAGCCTCAGAATAAAAGGATGTACCTTTAGAATGGAAATGAGGAGAAATGTCTTTAGCCAGAGGGTGGCGAATCTGTGGAATTCCACAGACAGCCGTGGGAATTGATACTGTAGGTGCTTGATTAGGAAAGGTGTCAAAGGTGACTGGGAGAAATGATAGATCAGCCTTGATTGAACGGCAGAGTAGACTCGATGAACTAACTGGCCTAGTTCTGCTCCTGTGTCCTATTGTCTTTCGGAAACACAGATATCCTCCCAATGCCCAGACTTGCCACCATTGTTGCCCACCTACATACCTACTATCGGATATAGAGCACTGGAAGAACAGTGTCACTAGTTGGTCTTCTCCTCCAGTGATATGGCAGGTTACACATACACATAAAAACATACAAACATTAATAGTTTAAAAAGACAAACCCAATGCCCCAAAGTCTATGTTTAAGAAAGAACTGCAAATCCTGGAGAAATTGAAGGCAGACAAAAATTGCTGGAGAAACTCAGTGGGTGAGGTTCATTTGGCCTCTTAAAACTCAGCTTCACCCGCTGAGATTCTGCAGCATTTTTTGTCTGCCCCCATCTATGTGGGGTTAACAGTGTTTAATAGCCCGATGGCTGTTAATTGTTCAAACGATCAGGGGCAAACCTACCACATCAGATTTAGTTGTGAATTTTTGCGTCTGTAGACTCTCCAACGCCATCCATTTCACAGGTAACTTGGCCTTCCTGTGGTTTTGAATACTGTAATATTCCTTGTCCAAGACATCGCGAGCCATCCCAAAGTCCGCCACCTTGACCACGTATGTCTCATCCAGCCTAGAGCATCGGAGAAAACACAAGTCAACGTGGAGCGGTGAAATGGAGACACAAGAAACTGGGATCTTCGTCAAAACACAAAGTGCTGGAGTAACTCCGTGGGTCAGGCAGCATCTGTGGAGGAAATGAATAGGCGATCTTTTGGGTGAGAACCCTTCATGTGGAGCTAGTCTTACTCCAGACTGTATGAATCCTGTAACAAAGAGAGATGCATAGTGTTGGAGTAACTTAGCGGGTCAGGCAGTATCTCTGGAGAAAAAGGATGGGTGACGTTTCGAGTCAGGGCTCTTGTTCAGACTGAAACTACAGGTGGGAGGTGGAGAGGGGAGGTGAGAAGCCAACCAGGGCCAGCCACTGAACACCTCAGCCGGGTCGGTACCTGGTATGGCCATTGTTGGCCAGGGAAGGTGTGATCTCAGGAGGAAAGTAATGTGGAGAAGTGTGGAACAGGTAAAACGACTGGGGTGGAGGAAGGGGGCAAATTAGAGAATTCAATGTTCATACCTCTGGGTTGTAAGCTCCCCAGGCGAAATATATGGTGCAGTTGCTCCAATTTGTGTTTGGCCCCACTGGCAATGGAGGAGCCCCAGGACAGAAAAGCCAGTGTAGGAATGGGAAGGAGAATTGAAATGGTTGGCAACCGGGCGATCCCGTAGGCCTAGGCGGACTGAATCCTTGAAGAGAAGCCCTGAGAATTCCCAATAATAACCATTTCCAGAAAAACACTATTCAACCTGTAATTTTCTAGGGAAAGCTATCGTGTGTGAGAGGGATTGGCGGGTAATTAAATCAATCCATTGCATGTAGTAGTATGAGGAAGGGTCTCGACCCGAAACGTCTCCCATTCCTTCTATCCAGAGAAGCTGCCAGCATTTTGTGTTTATCTTCAATCCAATACATGGTACCTACGAACGATCTATAACAAGCTGACACATGTCCAAATGATCAAAAGCAAACCGACCACATCAGATTTAGTCGTGAATTTGTACATCTGAAGATTGTCCATTGCCATCCATTTATTGAAATAACATATTAGTTGTTCATATTTGGTGACTTAACCCAACGAATTTTAGACTCCTGTTCCCAGCCTGATTCAGCAACTTGACTTCAAACCACAGACTAATTCCTTGACGTTCAAAAGTAAGATCTGTGCTCAGCAGTGAAATTGGGAGCCATTTTGGTAGAGCTACTGCCTCACAGCACCAGAGACTCGGGTTCGATCCTGACTACGTGTGCTTGTCTGTATGGAGTTTTTACGTTCTCCCGTGACCTGCGTGGGTTTTCTCCGAGATCTTCCATTTCCTCCCACACCCCAAAGACATACAGGTTTGTAGGTTAATTAGCTTGGTATAAATGTAAAATGTAAAATTGTCCCTCATGTGTGTCGGGTAGAGTTAATGTACGGGGATCACTGGTCAGTGTGGACTCGGTGGGCCGAAGGGCCTGTTTCCGCGCTGTATTTCTAAACTAAACGAAACTGAAGAAGGCTCCTGATCCAAAATGTCACCTATCCATGTCTCCCTGCTCCTGACTGGGAGAACGTACAGAAGCTTGAAAGTGTGCACCATCAGATTAATGAATAGCTCCTTCCCATCCACTTCTGAACGGTCTTTCCATACGGTAGGGTACTGCTTGCAATCACAAGGAGAACTTGCAAACTCCACACAGACAGTAGCCGAGGTGAGTTTTGAACTAGGGTTTCTGGCGCTGTGAGACGGTGGCTCCACGTACCACTGTGCTGGCTCTTTTTTTTTTAAAGACTATTATAAATTCATTGTAATGTGAATTTAAATAAACACACTAAACCATACTAAACCTATAGAATTAATGCAAATTAATGATTTAATTTGTGCATAATTTATTTAAACTATTTTTAATGTTTAGTCTCATTGGAGATATTTCAAGGTGTTTTAGGCGGCACGGTGGCGCAGCGGTAGAGTTGCTGCCTTACAGCTCCAGAGACCACGTCGGTTTTCTCGTGGTGCTCCGGTTTCCTCCCACAGGTGTGGAGGTTAATTGGCTTCGGTAAAAAAAATTGTGAGTTTTCGCTAGTGTGTAGAATAGTGCTAGTGTGCGGGGTGATCGCTGGTTGGCGTGGGCTAGGTGGGCCGAAGGGCCTGTTTCCCTGCCGTATCTCTAAAATAAACGTCAGAAGGCCCTCAGTGCAGTTCATGGGCAGAACCTCGGCTTCCACCATCTGTGGTCTGGTCACGTGTGGTCCACTCCACCTCATGGGACAGCTGCGGCAGCAAGACCTGCAGAGGCGAGGCAACGACATCCACACAAGGCAACGGCATCCCACGAGAGGCCAACAAAAGAAGTGGACTGAACCTTGCGTCATCTATCCCAATATCATCAACTTACTAGGTTCACCAAAGTACTTACATACAGTTCCTCGCCGCGAGATCCCGATGAACAAATTTCTTCTGGGCAAGGTATTCCATTCCCTTGGCTACTTGGAGGCCAAAGCCTATTAAATCCTTTACTGTTGGATTCTGCAGATAAAAAGGGAAGAAGCCAATCTGTTAGTCTTTGCAGCGCGAGAGAAAACCGGAG
Source organism: Amblyraja radiata (assembly GCF_010909765.2). Classification (NCBI taxonomy): domain Eukaryota; kingdom Metazoa; phylum Chordata; class Chondrichthyes; order Rajiformes; family Rajidae; genus Amblyraja; species Amblyraja radiata. The sequence continues at coordinate 32,446,543 of NC_045973.1, forward strand.
CACCCGGGGAAAACCCACGTGGTCACAGGGAGAACGTATAAACTCCGAACAGACAGGATCGAACTCGGGTCTCTGGTGCTGTAAGGCAGCAACTCTACCACTGCACCACCATGCCACCCTGTGTTGTCCTGCAAAACATTTGATTCTCGTCGACACCTGTAGAGAATGCCTGACAGAGATGCTTTCATGCAGAACTGCCTCGAATTTTATTTACAGGCGTGACAGTCGCTGCTGTCCTGAAAATCTAGTAAAATTTGCAAGGCAAAATACTGGACTCGGAAAAAGGACCTTAAAAACCCTGTCCCACTGTACGAGTTCATTCAAGTGCTCCCCCGAGTTTAAAAAAAATCAAACTCGTGGTAAGCACGTAGAATGAACGTAGCGGGTACATCGGAGCTCAGGGACGTCTCTTAGTGGCTCGTAACGCTAACGGCAGGTAAGCTCGGGAAGATTCGCTAACGGCAGGTAAGCACGGGAAGATTCGTGAAGATTTTTCAACATGTTGGATTCTGTTGAAAAATGTTTCAACATGTTGAAAAATATCTACGAGAGCCCCGAGTACTTACGAGCGGCCATTTCGTAACTGTCACTGTATGTCATGATACTTGTGGGTGGAGCACCAATGCAAATTCCTTGTATGTGAATACTTGGCCAATAAACTTACTTACTTACTTACTTACTTACTTACCGTAAATCTCCAAATTCGAATCAGGGCAAACTCGGGAGAACTCTCTGAATGAACTCGTACAGTGGGACAGGGCTTTTAGTTTATATTTTAGTTTAGTTCAGTTTGATTGTCACGTGTACAGTGAACAGCTTTTTTGTTGCATGCTATCCAATCAGTGGAAAAGCCATACATGGGTCTTAGGGTCTTAGGACTGATACATCTTTAGGGTGGCACGGTGGCACAGCGGTACTAAAACTAATCTAAAACTAAATGATTACAATCAAGCCATCCACAGTGTACATATATAGGATAAAAGGAATACTTTTCACTGCAAGATATATAGTCCAGTAAAGTCTGAGTAAAGATAATCCAAGAGTTTCAAATGAGGTTTTAATTTTAGAGATACAGTGTGGAAACAGGCCCTTTGGCCCACGTACTCCACACATTAACACTATCCTACACACACTAGGGACAATGTCTACATTTACCAAGCCAATTAACCTACAATCCTGTACATCTTAGGAGTGTGTGAGGAAACCGAAGATCTCGGAGAAAACCCACGCAGGTCACGGGGAGAACGCACAAACTCCGTACAGACAGCACCCGTAGTCAGGATTGCCCTGAGGTAGATGGTAGTTCAGGATCAATGTCTGGTTGCTGATAGGTTGGCGCAGTTGCCTGCTGGCCCTGCACATTTTACAGAAGGCGTGGTCAAGACTGAGAATTTAAGGTGGGTGGCAACAAACTTGAAAGACCGAAAGGGATGAGGAAATAATCTATATTTCAAGAGGATAACTAGATACTATAGCGTGGCAGCTCTCAAAATCATATTCACAATATCTGTGAGCCACTACTGAAGCTCAAGAAGGTGCTGGTCAGGTCGCATTTGGAGTACTGTGAGCAAATTTGGGCCCCATATCTGAGGAAGGATGTGCTGGCTATGGAGAGGGTCCAGAGGAGGTTTACTAGAATGATTCCAGGAATGAGTGGGTTAGCAGATGATGAGCGTTTGACAGAACTGGGCCTCTACTCGCTGGAGTTTAGTAGGTTGAGGGAGGGACCTCATTGAAACTTACAGAACAATGAAAGGCATAGATAGATTGGATATGGAAAGGATGTTTCCACTGGTGGGAGAGTCTGGGACCAGAGGTCATAGCCTCAGAATTAGAAAGGAGGTGAGGAGGAACTTCTTTAGTCAGAGGGTAGTTAATCTGTGGCACTCATTGCCACAGAGGGCTGAGGAGGCCAAGTCACTGGATATTTTTAAGGCAGAGGGGGACAAATTCTTGATCGGAATGGTTGTCAAGGGTTATGGGGAGAAGGCAGGAAATTGGGATTAGGAGGCAGAGATCAGCCATGATTGAATGATAGAGTGGACGCGATGGGCCGAATGGCCTAATCCTACTCGTATAACTTGTGAACATCCACCTGATGTGTTCCTCTACTGTATCTCAAACAGATCATATTCTATAATGAATCAAGGGGGTTTCAACGCAGCCAGGAGACAGTAGAATGAGGAAAAGTATCGGGGGGGGTGTCGAGTATTGAATGAGGCACGTGCAAATTACCTGGAGCAATAGCAGAAAATCACTATCCTAGGTGGTCACCCGCAGCCCATGGTGCTTACCCATTGTATCACACTGCTACAGTCTTGATTCTCCAAGGGTAAGGGTGAAGAAGAATGGTGTTGAGAGGGAAAAATAGATCAGCCATGACTGGATGGCTAGGCAGACTTGATGGGCCGAATGGCCGAATGTTGCTCTTATGCTTTGTGGTCTTTAAACATACATCGCACGGGCTTCAAAATTCTTTGGCTCATTAAAACGCAATTAAAGATGTTACATTTGGACATGTATATGACTAATGCATTGTCTTTCACAAGAAGGACAATGTTTCTTCGGCACACATGACAATAATGAACTGCGCCTCGTTTATAGCAAACCCAAACGTAGCCATGCACGTTGGTGGAGCACGACTCATCATTACTTACTCGGTGTTCATGGCGGATGAAATGGCGGAGGTCTCCATGCTTCATATACGGCAATACTACCAACGGCAACCCTTCCTTAGGAAGGAATATTCCCAGTAAGGATAGAACGTTCTCATGGTGGAAATCCTTCATGATGATACCTTCCTTCAAAAACTGCTCCACCTCTTCAATGTCTGAAATCCCTGTTGAAACATCGCAACACAGTCAAGAACATTTTGCAGAATGCAAATTTTTAATAAATCAACCTTCTTGGGAGCAGTGCAGCATTAAGGGGGAGGGGTGGAGCAGGACTTTGAGACACTTTTGCATGTTTTATTTGCATGCATTTGTGCATTTTGAACGATAAGCTTTCGGGCTGCTGCTCTTTTTATGGTAAGAGCGGCGGGTTGGAACTTTCTTCTGAAGCTGGAGATCTCAATATCACAAGGGTCAAGGTGGCCAGTGGCTAGACCTCTCGGTCCATTTAAAACGATGCAAGGATTGCTAAAGGTCCCCTCAGGAGGCGGTGGGTACTAGGAACGAGCTGCCAGAGGAGGTAGTTGAGTCATGTACTACAACATTTAAAAGACATTTAGATAGGAAAGGTTTAGAGGACAGCATGGTGGCGCAGTGGTACAGTTGCCACCTTACAGTGCCAGAGACCCGGGTTCCATCCTGACTATAGATGGTGTCTGTGTGTAGTTTGTACATTCTCCACATCACCTGCGTGGGTTTTCTCCGGGTGCTCCGGTTTCCTCCCACACTCCAACGGCGTACAGGTTTGTAGGTTAATTGGCTTGGTAAATTTGTAAATTGTCCTGAGTGTGTTTAGGGATCACTGGTTGGCATGGACTCCATGGGCCGAAGGGCCTATTTCCTCGCTGTATCTCTACACTAAACTAAAGGGATATGGGCCAAACGCAGGCAGATAGGACTGGTGTAGATGGGACTATGTTGTCAATATGGGCAAGTTGAGCCGAAGGGTCAGTTTCCATGCGTTATGACTCTATGCGGTATGACTCTTAGGGTTAGGGTTAAAAGGGCTAAATAAATTACATTTCAGAAAATGTTAAGTCTCTCACTGATCCCACCCCAATCTCTTCAACAATCGGTTTCTAATTTCTGGTAAAGATTTGGGATTGTCAGATATTTTCAAAGAACCTCTATCAGCTTGTCAACAGTGCAAAGAGTGGGCATTAACTATGGGAGCCCAGGAATTCTCTCCATCATATGTGCTGGATAAGAATAGGGATGTGGGCAAGTATCGACCCAGCTGTTATCAGGCAACTGAACCACCCTCTCACCAATGAGACAGCGGTCCTCAGCTACTACCTACCTCATTGGAGACCCTCAGACTATCTTTAATCAAACATTGCTGGACTTTAACCTGCATTAAACGTTATTCCTTTCATCATGTGTCTGTATACTGCGGTCAGCTAGAGTGTAATCCTGTATAGTCTTTCCGCTGCCTGTTTAGCACGCAACAGAAAGCTTTTCGCTGTACCTCGATGCACGTGACAATAAACTAAACCACGTCAAGACAGTACACCAGCCCTATCTGGACGTAGCCTCATTTAAAAGTCAGCATTCCCAGCATAGAGTCATACAGCACAGAAACAGGCCCTTCAGCCCAACTCATCCATGCCGACCATAGTGACGAAGCACTTTGCCATTTTGATGAACAAGGGAATGGGGAGGGAAGATGGAAGGAGATGGCACTCAAAAGCTCTTTGCACATCGTGGGTTACCGTCGAGGCACCACAACTACCAAACGAGTCAGGACCCTCAAAATAAGTCAATCGTAATCATCTGGATGTGAACCAGTACATGATGTATGGATAGGCAAATACAGGGATTAAGCGATTCTAAAATAAATCACTAAATTAGGATGAAGAGACAAGCAAAGCATTTCCTTTTTTTCCCTTTCCTTGAGTTACTCCAGCATTTTTCCCGCCCCCCCTCCCCCCCACCCAATATCAGTCTGAAGAAGGGTCTCGACCCGAAACGTCACCTATTTCTTCTCTCCATAGATGCTGCCGCCCCCCGCTGAGTTACTCCAGCATTATTGTCTACCTACAAAACAATGATAGCGTGCATGGTACGTACGATTCAAAGACTTCACCGCACAGTGAATCTCTTCGTTCTGATCTTTGTACAGACCGTGGTAAACACTCCCAAAATGTCCTGTAAAAAGATAAGCAATTTCAATTCATTGAGATCTACCATTGTGATCTTTTAATGCAACTCCAGTTATAAGTGAAACGGAACACTCAATGCTTCTCGTCAATTGATGGCCAACTGGAAAGATTACCGCACGCAAAAAAGCCAACGGCATGCAAACCATCCCAGCGTGGAATCTCTATTGGGTGGAGTGCAATTTGCCTGAAGAGTTTGCACCCTCATCCCCTAGCAAGGTGGCACATCGGTAGAGTTGCTGCCTTACAGCGCCAGAGACCCGAGGTTTGATCCTGACTATGGGTGCCAGCTATACGGAGTTTGTACAGCCTTCCCACGACCTGCGGGGGTTTTCTCCAGGCGCTCCGGTTTCCTCCCACACTCCAAAGACGTACAGGTTTGTACATTAATTGGCTTTGGTAAAACTGTAAATTGTCCCTAGTGTGCGTAGGATAGTGCTAGTGTGTGGGACGAATGGCCTGTTTCCCCACTAGATCTCTAAACTAAACTAATAAGCAAGGCTTCAGTCCCTGAGACCAGAACATCTCTGATGACCTCTCTTGGACCCACAATACCTCAACACTGATCAAGAAGGCTCACCAGCGTCTCTTCTTCCTGAGGAGACTGAAGAAGGTCCATCTGTCTCCTCAGATCCTGGTGAACTTCTACCGCTGCACCATCGAGAGCATCCTTACCAACTGTATCACAGTATGGTATGGCAACTGCTCTGTCTCCGACCGGAAAGCACTGCAGAGGGTGGTGAAAACTGCCTAACGATCACCGGTTCCTCACTCCCCTCCATTGAGTTTGTCCAGAGCAAGCGATGTCTGCGAAGGGCGCGCAGCATCGTCAAGGACTGCTCTCACCCCAGTCCCAGACTGTTTACCCTCCTCCCATCTGTGAGGCGCTACAGGTCTCTCCGTTGCCAGACCAGCAGGTTCAGGAACAGCTTCTTCCCTGCAGCTGTTACCCTACTTAACTCTGCACCTTGGTGATTGCCAGTCACACCCCTCCCGGACACTCCTTCCCCCTGTGACTGATCTCTCCCCCCCCCCCCCCCCCCCCCCCCCCCCCCGAAAATTGCATTGTATATATACATATATACATTTTACTGTTCCATTATTCTGTGTTCGCACTTCTGGGTGAGATACTAACTGCATTTCGTTGTCTCTGTACTGGTACACTGCGCAATGACAATAAAGTTTGAATCTGAATCTGAATCTGAATACCAAAGCATTAATAGCTTTGGTTCCGGCTTTAAGACTTCTCAGTCAGCTAGTGTAAGTGCTGGAGTGACTCAGCAGTTCAGGCAGCATACATGGAGAACATGGATAGGTGGTGTTGCAGATCGGAATGCGAAGAAATCAGAGGTTTATTTCCCCAAACCCTGAACTCTTTATAGTGAAGTATTTATGTTCTCACCAGCAATAAGTAGTTTCACGCAAGATCAACAGGACACTGAGCTTAACCAGCTGCTCAGCTATTTAATACTGAGATCCCTTTTACTTCTTTCTCTTGCGAATCAAATCCCAGTCCATAGCTCCCCAAAAGTGGCAACACAAATACATCGAGTGGTAAAGAAGGCGTATGTTACGCTTGCCTCCATTGATAAGGGCACTGACTAGAAGAGTTAGAAAGTCATGATGCAGCTTTACAAGACTTTGTTGGGCTACATTTGGAGTATTGTGTGCAGTTCTGATCACTCCTCTACAGGAAAGATGTGAAAGTTTTGAAAAGGGTAGAGAACACAGTGGCACAGTGGTAGAGTTGCTGCCTTACGACACCCGGGTTCGATCCTGACCACTGGTGCTGTCCGTATGGAGTTTGTACGTTCTCCCCGTGACTGCGTGGGTTTTCTCCAGGTGCTCCGGTTCCCTCCTACACTCCAAAGACGTACAGGGTTGTAGGTTTGTTGGTTTCTGTAAATGGTAAATTGTCCCTAGTGTGTAGGATCGTGTTGGTGTATGGGGAGATAACTGGTTTGGCGCATACTCAGTGGGCCGAAGTGCCTGTTTCTACACTGTATCGCTAAAGTCAAAGCTAAAAGTAAAGTATTGATTTCAAGAGAGTTAGATTTAGCTCTTAGGGCTAAAGGAATTAAGGGATATGGGGAAAAAGCAGGAACGTGGTACTGATTTCAGATGATCAGCCATGCTCATATTGAATGGAGGTGCTGGCTCGAAGGGCCGAATGGCCTACTCCTGCACCTGTTTTTCTATGTTTCTATGATTATTCAAGGGAAAAAAAGTTGCAATTTGCCAGGCTGTGTGGTTGTAAAAGGCACCAACACCTGTCCCACGAACCTTAATGCAATAAGGAGTCACACTCACCTCTGCCAACCACCTGGTCCATGAATGCAGTTAAGCATTCGCTTGGGATCAGAACATCTTTGACTTCTTCCAGAAGCTCTGGCCGTAGGTTCTCCAAAGTAATTTCTCTCGGACTGAGCAGTGGGGCGGCCGCACTGTCAGAACAGCTCTTGTAACCGCCTCCCCGGAATGTAATCCCACTCGATCCAGACGTTGGTGTGTTAACAAACCCTAGGCAAAATGAGGATTGAGTTGAGTTGAGTTTATTGTCACGAGCACCAAGATACAGTGAAAAGCTATTGTTACTCGCTGACCAGTCAGTGGAAAGACAATATATAATTACAATCGAGCCACCCACAGTGTACAGATACATGATAAAGGCAATAACATGAATAATGTTTAGTGCAAGATAAAGCCAGTAAAGTCTGATCAAAAATAGTCTGAGGATCTCCAATGAGGATATTGAGTAGTTTTATACTGAGTAGCAGTCTTAGTAAATGAACAATGATGTTTTGTCCAAATTCGCAAAAGTAGATTTGCTGCCTTACAGCGCCAGAGACCTAGGTTCGATCCTGACTGCGGGTGCTGTCTGTACAGAGATTGTACATTCTTCCCGTGACCTGTGAGGGTATTTTCCAGGTGCTCCGGTTTCCTCCCACATTCCAAAGACACACAGGATTGTGGGTTAACTGGCTTGGTAAAATTGCAAATCGTCCCGAGTGTGTGTAGGATAGCATTAGTGTACGGGGATCGCTGGTCGGCAAGCCGAAGATCTGTTTCCGCGGTGCATCGAACTAAACTAAACTTGTCACGTATACTGCATGCATCTTGTTTCTATGCATAAGACAGTGATCGGTGTCGCTGGAATCAAGGAAGAGTACAGTGGCGTTGCGTGTAGCGTTACTGACTGCCAGCACCAGAGACCCTGGTTCGATCCTGACCTTGGGTGCTGCCTCTATGGAATTTGCAAATTATCCCTGGGACCACGTGGGTTCCCTCCGGGCGCTCCACCTTCTCCCCACATCCCAAAGACGTTCGAGTTTGTAATTCAACTAGCCTCTGTAAGTTTCCCCCTAACATGTAGGGAGTGGATGTGAAAGTGGGATAATATAGAACTAGTGTGAACGTGTGGGCGATCGACAGTCTGACATTTCCATGCAGTAACTTTAAAACTAAACTAAACTATGTCCCAATTGGACGCAAAATGATGCAGTAACTCAGCGGGTCAGGAATCAACTCTGGAAAAAATGAATAGGTGACATTTCAGATCGGGACGCTTCTTCAAACTGATTGTAGTAAAAGCCCAGTCCCACTGTATGAGTTCATTCAAGAGCTCTCCCGAGTTTTAAAAAAATCAAACTCGTGGAAGCACGTAGAATGAACGTAGCGGGTATGTCGGAGCTCGGGGACGTCTCTTAGCGGCTCGTAACACTAACGGCAGATACTCGGGAAACGCGGTAAGCTCGGGAAGACTCGTGAAGATTTTTCAACTTGTGGACATGTTGAAAAATGTCCACAAGAGCCCCGAGTACCTGCGAGCGGTCAGTTCCGTAAATCTCCGAGTTCGAATCAGTGCAAACTCGGGAGAACTCTTGAATGAACTCGTACAGTGGGACAGGGCTTTTAATCAGTCTGAAGAAGGTTCGCGACCTGAAACGTCATCCTTTTCTTCTCTCCAGAGACGCTGCCTGTCCCGCTGAGTTACTCCAGCATTTTGTGTCTATCTTTGGTATATACCAGCATCTGCAGATCCTTTTTATTACATTAAGGACCAAATGGTTTCTTTCTAAACTTACGTTTTTATGTATCAAACTCATATACAGCTTTTCATAATCTTAGGATGTCCCAAAGCACCTTACAGGAAACATCGCAATCAATGTGTATCCAAGGAGGCTTTGCCAACGGCAATGACATAATGTGTAGGAAGGAACTGCAGATGGACACAAAGAGCTGGAAAAATTCAGCAGGACAGGCAGCATCTCTGGAGAGAAGGAATGGATGACGTTTCAGGTCGAGATCCTTCTTCAGAATAAGAGTCAGGGGCGAGGGAGTCGAGGGATATGGAAGGGTAAAGTGTGAAAATTACAGATCAAAGCAGATGAGGATTAGGAAATGTCGAATGGTTCGTTGTTAGCTGTGGGGACGGAGATGCATACTATTAGTAAAATTAATCAGAAGGACAGTGAAACTAATCAGAGAATTAGGGTGGGGGAGGGGATGGGGAGAGAGGGAAGCCAAGGGTTACTTGAAATTAGAGAAATCTCTTTTCATACCGCTGGGTTGTAAACGGCCAAATATGAGGTGCTGTTCCTCCAAATTGCATTGGGCCTCACTCTGACAGTGGAGGAGGCCCAGGACAGAAAGGCCAGTATGGGAATGGGAGGGGGAGTTAAAGTGTTTAGCAACTGGGAAATCAGGTAGGTTTAGGCAGACTGAGCAGAGGTGTTAAGTGAAACGATCACCGAGCCTGCGCTTGGTCTCGCCGATATATAGGAGTCCACACCTGGAACAGCGGATACCTTAGATGAGGTTGGAGGAGGTGCAAGCGAACCTCTGCCTCACCTGAAAGAACTGTCGGGGTCCTTGGACGGAGCTGAGGGAGGAGGCATAGGGACAGGTGTTGCATCTCCTGTGGTTGCAGGGGAAATTACCTGGGGAGAGGCTTGGGTGGGAAGGGATGAGTTAACCGGGGAGTTGCAGAGGGAACGGGCTCTGCGGAAAGCGGAAAGATGGGAAGATCCGGCTAGTGGTGGTAGGTGACGAAAATGTCATAGGATTAGGTGCTGTATGCGATGGCTGATGGGGTGTATAATAAATGTCTGTCTATAGTCTATCTCCTGTGATAGAGACGGTGAGACCATCGTCTCGCCGATATATAGGAGTCCACACCTGGAAGGGTGGAAACAGTAGATGAGGATGTCGGAGAAGGGAGATGTCGGAGATGGTCCAAGTAAATTTGAGTGCAGGATAGAAATTGGTGGTGAAGTTAATGAAATCCGTGAGTTCTGCATGGGTGCAGGAGGGAACACCGATGCAGTTGTCAATGTAATGGAAATAGAGTGCGGGGATAGGGCCAGTGTACGCCTGGAACAGGGGTTGTTTGACGTAGAGTCAGGCATAGCTGGGCCCCATGCGAGTGCCCATGGCTACTCCTTGGATTTGGCAAAAGTGGGAGAGTAGTTGAAGGAGAAGTTATTGAGGGTGAGGACCAGCCACTCTCGGTCGAGGAGAGTGTTGGTGGCGGGAAATTGGCTGGTTCTACAGTCGAGGAAGAAACGGAAGACCATTCCGGTATGGGATGCAGAGTGACTGAATGTCCATGGTAAAGATGAGGGAATGGGGGCCTGGAAAACGGAAGTCATTGAAAATACGAAGGGCATGTGAGATGTCTTGGACATAGGTCGGGAGGTATTGGACCAGGGGAGATAGGATGGAGTCGAAGTATGTGGAAATGAATTCAGTGGGACAGGAGCAGGCAGGAACAATGTCTGCCAGGGCAGTTCTGTTTATGGATTTTGAGGAGAAGGTAAAACCGGGCGGTACGGAACGAAATGTTGGAGGCTGTGCAGGGCAGACAGCCGGAAGTGATAAAATCAGTAGTCTGCAAGATTATGGCCTGGTGCTTATCAGTGGGGTCATGGTCCAAGGATAAGTAGGAGGAGGTGCCCGAGAGTTGCCGTCTTGCCTCAGTCCAGTAGAGGTCAGCGCGCCAGACTACCACGGCACCTCCCTTGTCGGCGGGTATGATGATAATGTCGGGGTTGCTGCAGAGTGAGAGGAGGGCTGGACGTTCAGAGGGGGTGAGGTAAGGAAAGTGGAAGAGTTGGGACGGTTGATGTCACGCCGGCAGTTTGATGTAAAAAGGTCTAAAGAGGGTAGAGGGTCGTTCAGGGAGTCCAAGAGGAGGAGGACTGGTGGAGATGGGAGAAGGGTCATCACTGGGTGGTGAGGACTTCTTCCCATAGAAAAAGGGCACGGAGGCGGAGGAAGAAAAACTCGTGGCAGACCCGAAACTCGTTGAGGTGGGGGCGGAGAGGGATGAAGATGAGGCTTCTGTTGAGGACAGACCGTTCCATATCGGAAAGGGGGAGGTCAGTGAAGACATGACAAGGGTGGGGGATGGGGACGGAGGCTGAGGTTGGGAGATGGTGGGGGATCAGAGACGTGGGGGGCATGAGGATTGGTGTATGGGTGGGGAGTAGTCGAGGGTAACCTGACATAATGTCCAGTTAGAACATTAAATTTGTTTATTTGAACGTTAATTGGTTTAAGGGATCAACATTGTCAGGTAAACCAGGAGACTAGTGACGGCAGGTACAGATTAAAAATAACAATTGCAAGCGATTAGTCAGTGGAATGCAAAATATCTCTGACCCGTTACAGCTCTTGTTGTTATTGATGGCTTTTCCATAGGGGCCTTCAGGGGAATGGAAAAAAAAAGCACGTCGTAAAGTGAAAACTCTACAGTTTTAACAGATGTATCAGCTGGGGTCAGCCAGAGGTCACTTCCAGGCAAAAAGAACAAGCCTTTGGTAAGTGTCACAATGCCAACTATTTCATACCGTCGACATCGAACCCAGCCCACAATTAGGAAATCCACGGCTTAAGTTGGAGTTAAAATTATGACAGCTCAGGGCGGCACAATGGCTCAGGGGTAGAGTTGCGGCCTTACAGCGCCAAAAACCCGGGTTCGATCCTGACTACGAGTGCTGTCTATACGGAGTTGATATGTTCTTCCTGTGACCGCATGGGATGCTCTGGCTTCCTCCCACACTCCAAAGATGTACAGTTTTGTAGGTTAATTGGCTTCTATAAATTGTAAAATGTCCCCAGGATGTAGGATAGTGTTAGTGTACGGGGTGATTGCTGGTCGGCGCAGACTCGGTCAGCCAAAGGCCACGTTTCCACGCTGTAGCTCTAATGTCTAAAGTAAAAGTCTAAAGAGTCCTGAGCCGAAATGTTACCTGTCCATGTTTTCAGAGATGCTGCCTGACCCGGTGAGTTACTCCAGCGCTTTGGGTCTTTTTTTGTAAATCAGCATCTGCAGTTCCTGTTTCTCTTTGAACAAAGTCTATCGCTATGCATGCCATTGTAATTAATTCATTGGAGATACAACTGTGACCAGAGTAAAGCTACAAGATGAATATAAAGTACATCAGGCCTCTAGTCTTGGCATATTAAGGCCTGTTCCCCTTATAGATAACCCAGTTCAATGGAGCTTTGTTGTCATGTGTGCACCGCGCAGTGAAATTCATCTTTGCATAGATCACACATGCAAGAGTCGCCATAGTTTGGCGTTATTTACAAAAAGTCCAAAGTCCACGCGTTCGATGCACAGAGCGTAGGACCACCCTCTATTTGGTGTTTGGATGGCTGAGTTGCCTGATGACAACTGGGAAGAAACTGCCCCTGAATCTGGTGGCGTGTGTTTTCACACTTCTGTAACTCTTTCCTAATGGGAGAGGGGAGAAGAGGGAGTGGCCAGGGTGAGACGGGTCCTTGATTATACTGGTGGCCTTGCCGAGTGTAGAACAGAGTGTAGAATAGTGTAAAACATATTTGCAAATTAAGAATGAGCAACTGATTTTATAGGAACAGAAACTAACGGTAAATTGGACTTACGATTGTTCCTATAGTCAGTGGGCACAGGTGGTACTGTGTTTAGAGACATCATATTAACTGAAGCTTCTAAACGGCTCATTAAGTCTGCATGCTCTGGAAAATAAGATAAAGTTTTTTAATCGGGTGGCTTTTTAAGCCTTCATGTAAAAGAATATAAACAGATACAGTGAATCATAGCGGAGATAATAGAATTAGTAATGTGCACATCAAGGTGAATCAGATCAGTCTGAAGAAGGGTTTCGGCCCGAAACGTTGCCTATTTCCTTCACTCCATAGGTACTGCTGCACCCGCTGAGTTTCTCCAGCACTTTTGTCTACCTTCGATTTTCCAGCATCTGCAGTTCCTTCTTAAACAAGGTGAATATCTTTTTAGGCCATTTCAACTGTTTTCAACCCATTGATGAACAGGTCCACCACCGATTTTCTGTCGCCCGTGGTTCCCGAGCCTCTCTGGATTATCTGTTTTCCGGACCAAAACAGAGGTCACGGCCTCCAAGAGGAGTCCAAAGGTACCGGGACAATGTAGGCCGCCGAGGGGCCTACATAGCTGGCCTCGGAAGGCGGCTATGGGAACGGATCTGCTGGCTCCGGCAGGGCTGGAGTTCCAGAACAAATCCAACCCGCCAATCGGCGCGGAATTCCTGATGAAGTCGAGATCGGCCACCTCAACCGGCCTAGGCGACATTTTCAGGGGGAATTCTGGGAGGGGATTTCAAGTGCACTCTTGGAATTTTGTCCGGATTAAAGGAGGTGCAGGAAAATCAATGTAATAAAACCTGTAATAAAACTGTTGACTGAAAATCCATTAACAAGAGAATAAAACACACTATTGTAGAACATAAAACAGCACAGCACAAAACAGGCTCTTCAGCCCACAATGTCTGTGCTGAACCTGATGTCAAATTAAAATAAACCATCTTGCCTAGCCATGGTCCATATCCATCCGTTTCCTGGACATCCACATGCCTATCTAAAAGCCTAGTGAACACCACTATTGTCTCTGCTGTTCCATGTTCTAACCCCAGCATTCTGATCCCATCACCTCAGCTGCCAGGGGTTAGCCTGCAACCCCAGGACTGAAGTCATGGTGAAGCCAGGCATCAGGTTGAGGTAGAGAAAAGCCCTTACCTTTGCTTTTCTTCTTGTAGATCAGGAACACAACAACCAGAATCATGACCGCCAGCAGGAGCACGGTGCCGATGGTGATGCCCACAATCATGTCGATACTTTCCTCTTCGTAGATGACGGTCCCAATAAAGTACTCCACGTGATTGACCCAGAGCTTGCGGTGCAGATGGAAAAGTTAAAAAGATCAAAGTAAAAAAATGGCTAAGTAAAAAAGATCACATTTAAGAAACTTTTAGACAGGTACATGGATAGGACAGGTTTAGAGGGATATGGGCTGAACACAGGCAGGTGGGACTAGTGTAGATGGGGCATGCTGGTCGGTCTGGGCATGTTGGGCTGAAGGGCCTGTTTCCATGCTGTGTGACTCTCTACAGAGATCAGAATGGGGTAGAATCGAACGATGGCAAAAAAAGGCCATGTTTCCACGCTGTAGCTCTAATGTCTAAAGTAAAAATCTAAAGAGTCCTGAGCCGAAATGTTACCTGTCCATGTTTTCAGAGATGCTACCTGACCCGGTGAGTTACTCCAGCACTTTGGGTCTTTTTTTTAATAAACCAGCATCTGCAGTTCCTGTTTCTCTTTGAACAAAGTCTATCGCTATGCATGCCATTGTAATTAATTCATTGGAGATACAACTGTGACCAGAGTAAAGCTACAAGATGAATATAAAGTACATCAGGCCTCTAGTCTTGGCATATTAAGGCCTGTTCTCCTTATAGATAACCCAGTTCAATGGAGCTTTGTTGTCATGTGTGCACCGCGCAGTGAAATTCATCTTTGCATAGATCACACATGCAAGAGTCGCCATAGTTTGGCGTTATTTACAAAAAGTCCAATGGATGTCCTTTGACTCCATCTGATAAGAAATGGTTACAACCATGCCTTAAGGTGAACAGCGAAAAATAATCATATCTCAGAGAGCTGCAGAGTTAAAATTGTAAACCTTGACTGGAAGTCCTTCACGGGGAATCACACCAGTTTGGATTCTGCAGGTGATCTCTTGCATCAGGATTCTTGCGTCGCACACAGCGTCTCCCACAGTAAGTGTCACGTTCAAACACTCCTTCAACTTTAGCAGCATGACATGCTGTCTCCATTGGAAGAAAATAAAAATCTCACGTTAGACAGACAAACAGGTTCACCTTTCCCACCTTGAGGCAAAGACTGCCCCAAGCTCAAGTTGGAAGGCTTGGCCCTCACACCTCTGGCTCATTAGTTCTATTCTACACACTAAGGACAATTTACAGAAGCCAACTAACCTACAAACCCGCACGTCTTTGGAGTGTGGGAGGAAACTGGAGCACCTGGAGAAAACCCACGCGGTCACAGGGAGAACGTACAAACTCTGCACAGACAGCCCCATAGTTAGGATCCATCCCGGGTCTCTGGCGCTGTGAGGCAGCAGCTCCAATGCTGCGCCACTGTGCCGCCCCTAGTTCTATGCTATCCCAATAACTATGCTTCCGCACCATTGCCTTTCACCTCTAGTTTTTATTTTTATTTTTAGAGATACAGCGTGGAAACAGACCCTTCGACCCACCGAGTCCACGCTGACCAGAAATCACCCCGTATCCTAAATACTAGGAACAATTTGCAGAGGCCAATACACCTACAAACCTGGACGTCTTTGGAGTGTGGGGGGAAACGGGGGCACCCAGTGGAAACTGATTTGTACGGGTGTCAGGGGTTATGGGGAGAAGGCAGGTGAATAGGGTTGAGAGGGAAAGATAGATCAGCCATGACTGAATGGTGGCGATGTGCCAAATGGCCAAATTCTGCTCCAATAACTTATAAGCTTATGAAACCCATGTGGCCATAGGGAGAATGTACAAGCTCTGTACACATAGCACCATAGTCAGGGTGGAGCCCGGGTCTCTGGTGCTGTGAAGCAGCAACTCTACCGCTGCGCCACCATGCCACTTCACTGTGCTGATCTTTGACTGATCTCTGATCACCTCTGTTCCTCTGTCAGGATCGCACACGACCTTCCCAATGACTAATGCTGTCTACGGAAGAATTTTTTTGCATATAAAATCATCAACTCACATGCAACTCAATCTCATCTTCACCCTTCGTTAGCTTCCAAACCTTTTCTTCATTTTCAAAGGGGATGACCTCATAGTTCTGCATGTATTCCATATCGAACGTCTTTGGCTTTGGCACGCCGTCCATAATCACAGTCAACTTCCCTTCGGCTTCATCCTCTTGGATTGCAGGAGTCTGACAATACATGACCTCGTTCGACTTTGGCTCTTGGCATGCCTGCAGGTAACAGGAAAGGGCATTCATGACTGAAGATATTCTGATACATTTATCTGTTCGCACACATGTTTCACAAATTCTGGGCGGTGGAGGCAAAGGACAAAGAGGTTGGTGTTAGAGATATCAAGCCATGTAATGATAATGCAACAAGGAGCGTCACGGTGACGCAGTGGTAGAGCTGCTGCCTTTCAGCAACAGAGTCCCGGATTTGATTCTGACTGCAGGTTCCGTCTGTGTAGAGTGTGCATGTTCTCCCCATGACTGCGTGCGTTTTCTCCGGGTGCCCCAGTTTCCTCCCACATCCCAAAGACCTACAGGTTTGTAGGTTAATTGGCTTCAGAAAAATTGCAAATAATTGTCCCTAGGATAATGTTAGTGTATGGGGTGCGGACTCGGTGGGGTGGGCCGAAGGGACTGTTTCCACACTGTATCTCGTCTAAAGTTTAAAGTCAGGCAACAGTGGAGAGAGAAAACAAGTAAAAAATCAGGTCAGTGGCACTTCATCAGATGACCATTAAGGCCCAGTTCCTGTGCTCCACACTAAATAGTAATTGGGAGAAAGGCACAGGATTTGTTGAAGGATCTACCACGATTATTGCATTAGTTGACACTCAACCCACTATTCTTTCAATGTTACAACTCTCTGCTGAGCGGCATAGATTCTTAAGAAGGAACACACCCCACCAATCTAAAATAATAGTTGCACTTCAGTTAATGGACATGAGCCACAAACCACTGCACACTAACTGGCAAATGTTCCTATCATTGTCAGTACTAAGCTCATTAATCCCTTAGAGATCAGCTTTGAGTATAAAATTCTCGCTGTACAAACATAATCAGCAAATTCACCGTGATGTCGAGAAGTGCTAGAGGTTTGGGGCCATAAAGGTATTAGAAATATTTTTTATTACTTACAGCATTACAATGAAGGATGTTTGATGCAAGTATATCACCAACTAAAGAGCGATCCTGACCCTACCATCTACCTCAATGGAGATCCTCAGACTAGCTTTAATCAGACTCTGCTGGACTTTATAGAGTCTTTATGCTGCCTGTCCTGCTGAGTTACACCAACATTTTGTGTTGTGTATCTTCGATTTAAACCAGCATTTGCATTTCCGTCCTACACAGGGTAAATACTGTACTGTACTAAATACTTCCTGGATTAAATATGATTTCAAGTTCAAGTGAGTTTATTGTCATGTGTCCCTGTATAGGACAATGAAATTCTTGCTTTGCTTAAGCACACAGAACATAGTAGGCATTTACTACAAAACAGATAAGTGTGTCCATATACCATAATGGTATATCGACACAGACACAGACACTACTCTGTCCAATCAAAAACTTGGCATGTCCCTTCAGTCAACCAAGATCATTAATACTGACAGGAGGGAATTCATAGTTTTGCTGTTAAAATGCTCCAGTGTAGTCCCTCTAATGCGGGGAGATGTTTGGGAGTTGTGCTCACAGAGTGGGTGCAGAATAAAAAGTAAAAATGAAATATTTACAAGCTAATGACCTACCTTTTCAAACTTAGCACCCGTTTCGTCGACAAATACAAGTTTGGGCTGATAGACGGAGTTCAGATTGGTCCCATGTATTGTGACATTGAGGCCGCTGTGGAAAAGAGTAACTATTGTGAAGCGCAGGCATTATTATAGCATTAATGCACAGGGTGGTTCTGTTGTAGAAACAAGGAACGGCAGATGCTGGTTTACATTAAAAAAAACACCAATTGCCACCAGGACAACCCAGGACACTGGGTCTTTAAGGCCATGATGAAATGCTATACTTTTACGAACTTTGAAACTTGAAGAGTACTAAATGGCATCAGAAATGTGGTGACTGTTTGTGTGCTCAGTATAATCTATTATTGTTAAACTACAGATAGAAACAAAAAGCTGGAGTAACTCAGCGGGACAGACAGCAACTCTGGAGACAAGGAATAGGCTTGAAGGTGGACACAAAATGCTGCAGTAACTCAGCGGGACAGGCAGCATCTCTGGAGAGAAGGAATTGGTGACGTTTGGGGTCGAAACCCTTGTTCAGACTTATTTTGTTTATTTTTCTTTTCTTTTTTTAATTTATTTTTATTAGAAGCAATTGTACAAAGATAAAACATTTGGCATCTAAGATTATACAATTATTGTACAGCTTCATTTTTAACCTTATAACCTGAAAATGTAAAAAGAAAAGAAAACATGAACAAGAGAGGGGAAAAAGTGAGGTTTAAAGGTAGCTCGAAAAAGCATAAAGAAAAGACCCCTAAACTACCAAAGTAGTGTGGCCAAAAAAAAAAGAAAGATAAAAAAAAAGAAAAAGAAAAGTGGTGATATACCTGCCCCTCACCCCCCCCCCCCCCCACCCACCTCACCCCTTATTCAGTTTCAAGCCGAAAGGTCACCCATTCCTTCTATCCAGAGATGCTGCCTGTCCCGCTGAGTTACTCCAGCATTTTGTGTCTGCCTTTGAATTAAACCAGCATCTGCAGTTCCTTCCTACACATTCTTAGACTACAATCGTTTTAACTTATTTTGACTTATTTATGATTGTGTTCATGTATGATCATGTATGAATTGTATGCAAAGAAAAATAATTTCCCTGTATCCAGCTACACGGAATACACAAAGAATAGATACATCCAGGTACATAAAGTACCATTGAACCATAGTCGTTCAGGTTGGGCATCAATCACATCACTGAAAGAATGGAGTCTCTGAGGGGCCACACTCTGCAGGGATGACTCACACACCCAAGACCGAGGAATGAACCAGGATGATTTTTTAAATAATCCATTACTGCTGCTAGCTTTCAATTACAGGTTCACTTAACTGGATTTAATACATCCGGCAGCTACATCACCACACATGCCCATTTTCCTTTCAGCTTCCCTGACGTGAATCTATCACCGTTGGGAAATACTTTTCCTCAATATACAAAAACTTTTCAATTAAAGCGCAAGATGGCAGGCATGATATAACTGAAAACTAGAATGGATTTGAATGGCTGAACGGCCCTCTCCCGTTATACAGCCTTAGAGTGCCACAGCTTGGAAATAGGCCCTTCCGCCCAACTTGCCCACGCCAACCAACATGCCCCATATACACCAGTCCCACCTGTCGGTGTTTTGCCCATATCCCTCTAAACCTGTCCTATCCATGTACCTGTTCAAATGTTTCTTAAACATTGTGAACATGTTGTGTTAAATTCCTGTTCTTGTGTTCTATTTCAGTAAGAGGGCGGCGGAGACCCAGGTTTTATACCGACTACGGGTGCTCTCTGTACGGAGTTTGTACGTTCTCCCCGTGACCTGCGTGGGTTTTTCCCCCAAGATCGTCGGTTTCCTCCCACACTCCAAAGACGTATAGGTATGTAGGTTAATTGGCTTGGTGTATGTGTAAATTGTCCCCAGTGTGTGAAGGACAGTGTTAATGTGCGGGGATCGCTGGTCGGTGCAGACTCGGTTGTCCGAAGAGCCTGTTTCCGCGCTGTATCTCTAAACTAAACCAATATTTCACAGCCATCTTATAGCTCTAATTAGGACAGAGCATCTTGTTACCACACGACCCGACTTGGCCAACTGCACAAGGCTGAGTGAAGTAAATGGTTATTGCTCACCGTATGATGCTGCAATTTGGGGACATTTTATGGACCACAGGATTCTTCCGATACTGGAACTTGAAAACGCCCTTGAGTGGTACATTTGCCACATCTATCACCACAACGGGAAACTCCTCCTTCAACTCATCCATTTTAGGAGTTATGCATCTTATGGACTTATCTCTTTGTCTGAGATTGAAATAGGTACAGAACACAGGATGAAAAACCATATCATTAAGATGCTGCATAAATATATTTGCCCCTTCTATAATGTATCTTAGCAAATATAAAAGGTAACAGAATTTTTTCCCCCATTAATTGAGGGGTATGGGTGTTCCTGTTCACAATTTACTAAAGTTTAATATGCAGATTTAGTGACCAATTAAGAAAACAAACTGCTCGTTAGCCTCTGTTACAAGATAACTTGAGTACAAGGGTGGAGTTTAGAGTTTAGAATTTAGAAATATAGCATGGAAACAGGCCCTTCGGCCCACTGAGTCCACGTCGACCACCACTCACCCATTCACACTATCCCGCTTTCTCATCCACTCCCTACACACTCACACACATTTACAGGTGCCCATTATCCTACAAATCCACGTCTTTGGGATGTGGGAGGAAACCAGACCACCCGGAGGAATCCCATGTTTGTGTGGAGAATGTGCAAACTCCACACAAACAGCACCTCTAACGCTGGGAGGCAGCAGCTCTACCAGCTGCGCCACCCAAAGCGAGATGCAATAAGAGATATCTTAATCCCAATGCATATCACTCTGTTAAGACCACCAGTAATGTATGTACTATAATTATACATATGTTCCAATAAATGTTGGAATACCATTTATAAGTCTGGTCTTCTCCTGCAGAAAGATGTTTTTGTGACAGAGGGAGTGCTACAAATGGTTCACCAGATTGAATGATAGATTTGTCACACAAGACGTAGGCAGGGCCTACTTTCTGAAGTTTAGAAGTATAAGATTTGATCTTACTTATCTTTAAGGGATTTGGCTGGGGAGGTGCAGCGAGGATGTTTCATTTGGCCCGATTCCTAACCAGGGATGACGGTCTCAAAGTAAGTGGTTTGCCTTTCAGGATAGCGATGAGAAGTTTCTTCACCCCAAGGAGGGTTAATCTTTGATCGTATTGAATGTTGGAGCAGACACAAGGGGCGGGATGGCCTGTTCCTCCTTCTAATCATTCCCGTTCTTACTTTAGGGAGCAGGAACATTCCAAGGAATTAGGGAAGTGGGAGGCTGAGATCCAGTAATCAATGGGCCTCCAGCATTCCTGTGTCCAGAAATAATTCTCCCAAAAAACAGCCGGTGAGGTTGGAGCCAATTTAAAACTGCAGCACGATTCATCGGGCAATGATACTTGGGTGTATGGAACCACGACAGATCAGACACAGTTCAACTGACAGCTAGCTGTGTGGCCATCTCCTGGTTCATCGTGTTCTCCAACATGTTCATCTCATGTTCACCCCCGCACAACCAAGCCCTGAACCTTTTTAGTTTAATTTAGTTAAGTTTGTTGTCACGTGTACCGAAGTGCAGTGAAAAGCTTTTTTGTTGCGTGCTATCCAGTCAGCAGAAAGGCTATACATGACTATAACCAAGCCGCCCACAGTGTTCAGATACAGGATAAAGGGAATGACGTTTAGTGCAAGATAAAGTTCATTTAAGGAGAGCTCAAGGGTCTTCAATGAGGTAGATACAAGCACAGGACCCATCTCCAGTGGTGATAGGATGGTTCATATGGCCACCAGCATAATCATGGACCAGTCGAACCCTAGCCACTCCTCCCCTCTCTCATCAGGCAAGAACTACAGAAGTATCAAAACGCACACCTCCAGATTCAGGGACAGCTTCTTCCCAGCTGTTATCAGGCAACTGAACCATCCTCTCACAAACTGGAGAGCTAATATCTACCTCATTGGAGACCCTCGGACTATCTTTGAGCGGACTTTACTGGACTTTATCTTGCATTAAACATTATTCACGTTATTCCCTTTATCGTGTAACTGTGGATGGCTCGATTGTAATTGTGTATTTTATCTCCGCTGACTGGTCAGCACGCAATAAAAAGGCTTTTCACTGTAGCTCGGTACGCGTGACAAAAGACTAAAGTCGACTGCCAGAGAGGCGTGCACAAGGCAGCACACTGCATTGGACCGTCATTGTTAATCAATCTCTCGTCCACAGCGAATGCTTGTACCACAGCAGTCCAGCTACTTACTGTACAAGGGATTTTGCCTTGTACCTTATCCAGCATTGCCCAGGGCGGCACAGTGGCGCAGCGATAGAGTTGCTGCCTTACAGCGCCAGAGACCCGGGTTCATTCCTGACAACGGGTGCTGACTGTACAGAGCTTGTACGTTCTCTCTGTGACCGTGTGAGTTTTCTCCGGGTGCTCCGGTTTCCGCCCACATTCCAATATTGACTTCTGTAAATTGCAAATTAGCCCTCGTGTGTAGGATAGTGCTGCTGTACGGGGTGATCGCTGGTCGGCACTGAATCGGTGGTCCGAAGGGCCTGTTTCCACGCTGAATCTCTAAAGTCGAAAGTCTACTTTAAAGCATTAGGCACATCATACAAAACCAAGGTGCTCTTTAAACACAAACATCTGAAACCAAGTGACGTGGTTAAAGGTTAAAGTTTGGAAAGCCCCCTCCCATCCTGCAGCCATTTCCGATCCTCAACACCTCACCTCGTTATGCGACACACCTTCCCGCCAATGGTCACATTTTGGGTGTTGCCAGCGGTCAGATGTTGCCCTAGTAATGTAATCAAAGTCCCACCATCTAGGGGGCCGTAGGTCGGTACCACATTAGTTATCACAGGTTCCTAATGGAGAAATAATAGACAATAGACAATAGGTGCAGGAGTAGGTCATTCGTCCTTTAGAGCCAGCACCGCCAAATTCAATGTGATCATGGCTGATCCACAATCAGTACCCCGTTCCTGCCTTCTCCCCATATATCCTTGACTCCGCTATCTTTAAGAGCCCTATCTAGCTTTCTCTTGAAAGCATCCAGAGAACCGGCCTCCGCCGCCCTCTGAGGCAGAGAATTCCACACTCACAACTCTCTGTGAGAAAAAGTATTTCCTCATCTCCGTTCTAAGTGGCTTACCCCTTATTCTTAAACTGGATCTGGACTCTCCCAACATTGGGCGTGCACACCAGTTCAATGTTATCCCACTTTCTCAGCCACTCCCTACATGCTAGGAGTAATTTACAGAGGCCAATTAATCTAAAAACCCACACGTCTTCAGAATACGGAAGGAAAACGGAGCACGCAGAGGAAATCCACGCGATCACAAGGAGAACATGCAAACAACCACTGCCTGTTTCCATGTCTATTTCTCTAAACTAAACTCACAGCAAAGGAGAACATTGTTGATCAAAGTCATCACCATTTGGGGCATCCCAGCGGCGCAGCGGTTGAGTTGCTGTCTTGTCGTACCAGAGACCCAGGTTCGATCCGGATGACGCGTGCTGTCTGTACGGAGTTTTTACATACTCCCTGTGACTGCGTGGGTTTACTCCAGGTGCTCTGGTTTCCTCCCACTCTCCAAAGACACGCAGATTTGTAGACTAATTGATTTCGGTAAGTTCTAAAATTGTCTCTAATGTGTGTAGGTTAGTGTATGGGATGATTGCGTTGGGCCGAAGGACCTGTTTCCGCTCTTTATCTCCAGTGTCAAAAGTAAAGTCTAAATGCAGTGCACCTCTTATCAGCTCTCCTGAGAACGTTCAAAGCAATTTGTTTAAGAAGGAACTGCAGACGTTGAAAGCGAATCGCTGCTTAATGTAATGGCTAACACACAGAGGAAAACAGAATGGGAAACCATCCCACAGCAAGCCATTTGGAATGTCAAGGGGAGAGTAGTTTAGTTTAGTTTTAGTTTAGTTATTGGTTAGTTTACGTTTAGTTTAATTTGGGGATACCTGTACCAGATGAAAGCAGGCCCTTTTGCCCACCAAGTCCGAGCCGACCAATGATCACCCAATGATCACCCATTTCTATCCTACACACTCGGGAAAATTTGCAGAAGCCAATAAACCCACAAACCCATGCCTTTGGAATATGGGAGGAAACCGGAGCACCCGGGGAAAACCCACACGGTCACAGGGAGAATGTACACATTTACACAGGTAACGTTTTGGCTCAGGATACTTTTACTTTAGACATTAGAGATACAGCGTGGAAACATGCGCTTTGGCTGACCGAGTCTGCGCCGACCAGCGATCCTCCCGTACACTAACACTATCCTACACCCTAGGGACATTTTACAATTTATAGAAGCCAATTAACCTACAAACCTATACGCCTTTGGAGTGTGGGAGGAAGCCAGAGCATCCCATGCGGTCACAGGGAGAACGTATCAACTCCATTCAGACAGCACCCATCGTCAGGATCGAACCCTGGTCTCTGGCGCTGTAAGGCAGCAACTCTACCGTGCCACCCTAAAGTTCCTTCAGCATATTGTGTTTTTCCCTCAGATTAAGTGTGCTCCCCAGTTCATGCATGTTCCCAGTGGGCATTAGAACTGAGAATACAGTGAGGAAACATTTTGCCTGTGGAAAGATTCAGGCCAGTGATCTGTGGCGCAGCAGTTAGCACAGCTAGTACACAGCTTCAGTGACCTGGGGTCAGTTAAGTTTTCCATGTGGACTTTGCATATCCTCCGTGCCACTGCATGGGTTTCTTATGGGTGTTCTGGTTTCCTCCCATATCCCAAAGACATGCCTGTGGGTTAAGTGGTTAATACCAACTGTGCAAATGGGTTAATGGAGGGTTAATGGAGGGTTAATAGGCATTCCGGTTTCCTCGATATCCCAAAAGACATGCCTGTGGGTTAACTGGTTAGTACCCACTGCGTAGATAGTTGGCAGGAGAATCAAAGGAGAATTACTGGGCATTTGAGAGAGAATAAAGGGAAATAAAACGTGGGAAAGCAAGTTATGGGAATGTGTAGGAAGGAACTGCAGATGCTGGTTAAAACCGAAGATAGACACAAAAAGCTGAAGTAACTCAGCGAGACAGGTAGCATCTCTGGAGAGAAGGAATGGGTGACGTTTCAAAACGTCACCCATTCCTTCTCTCCAGAGACGTTGACTGTCCCGCTGAGTTACTCCAGCTTTTTGTGTCTATCTTAAGTTATGGGAATGGCCATAAAATCTTCACAGAACTTTGGCTGAAGAGTATGGACAGTGAGTTTGTGAGCGGGGAAGTAGGGACACAGGCAAGGGAGATCAGCCTTCATGTTATTATGCAGCCAAATAACATGAGAAACTTGCAAAGAAGCATGATTTACTGCATACCCTTTAAACAACATTCACACATAGAGGAAAGGAATAGGTACACAAAAATGCTGGAGAAACTCAGCGGGTGCAGCAGCATCTATGGAGCGAAGGAAATAGGCGACGTTTCGGGCCGAAACCCTTCTTCAGACTGATGGGGGGTGGGGGGGAGAAGGAAGGAAAAAGGGAGGAGGAGGAGCCCGAGGGCGGGGGGATGGGAGGAGACAGCTCGAGGGTTAAGGAAGGGGAGGAGACAGCAACGGCTAGCAAAATTGGGAGAATTCAATGTTCATGTCATACGGACGCAAGCAACCCAGGCGGAATATGAGGTGCTGTTCCTCCAATTTCCGGTGTTGCTCACTCTGGCAATGGAGGAGACCCAGGACAGAGAGGTCGGATTGGGAATGGGAGGGGGAGTTGAAGTGCTGAGCCACCGGGAGTTCAGGTAGGTTATTGCGGACTGAGCGGAGGTGTTCGGCGAAACGATCGCCCAACCTCCGCTTAGTCTCCCCGATGTAAATCAGCTGACATCTAGAGCAGCGGATGCAGTAGATGAGGTTGGAGGAGATACAGGTGAACCTTTGTCGCACCTGGGTGCTGGTGCTGACTCGCATACAGTCCTACCACATGGAAACAGGCCCTTCAGCCCAGCTTGCCCATGCCGACCAAGTATGTGGTAAACTAGTCTCACCTGCCTGTGCATTCCCCGTATCCCTCTAAACTAGGTGAGCACGTTGATTGATATGAGCAAGTCGGGCCAAAGGGCCTGTTTCAGTGCTGAATGCCTCTCTGATTTATAATTACAACACTGTAGCGTCCTCACCACAAATTCAAATCCAGCAATAGAGGTGGACCCGACGATGGAGAATTCTCCGCTGCGCTTGGTCTCTTGAATTGTGATAGTAATCTTTGTTGATCCAGCTGGCTGGGTCTCTCCAGTAATTTCCAGTTTACAAACCAACCTGCCGGAAAACACACACTATATTTTTATTCCCTTCAACTAAGAAACACATTATTGTGAGTGCCGGAGATCGGTCGAGGTCACATCGCGAGAGAACAAAGAAGGGGGGGAGGGGGGGGTGCCAAGATCACAAGGACGGACCAGATATGGGGGGGGGGGGGGGGGGGTTGAGAATGAAGAGGGACCAGCAAGGCAGGACCACCGAGAGGGACCCGGCATGGGGGGGGCACCAAGAACAAAGAGGGACCGTTGGGACTGCATTGAACACTTTGTAACGTTGCTGACGCCCCACACGTAGCGTTTTTAAAAAAAGTTTAAGCTTTAATTTAAAATTGGATTCAGTTAAGATCATAAAGATTTTTATCTCTATTTTTATGTTTTTTTTTAAATGCCTCAGAGTGTCCAAGTGAGGTTAAAATACCACACTGAGGCCTAGTCACAGTGGAGACCTTGCTGCCTAACTCCAAGGTGTAGAGATTGCCCTACGCACCTGGTCCAGGTGAGTGCAGGTGAGGAGGGACCACAGACTGAGGGACAGGGCCTACCATTGGGGAGACCAACAGGTAATCTGTGAACCATTACCTGATTAAATTCACTTTGCTGCAAAAACAGCAGGTGAGTGCTACACCTTGACCTGAGGTTATCCAGGTCTCTCGAGCAACCATTTGATTCAGGAAACAAACCAACAATGGCTCGGTGCGCGAAACAACATAAACAACAAGCTGCAACTCACTGAGAATAAGACCAAGCATTGCATTATCTGGTCATGCAATTTCTTTGGTTATGTAACTACAAGTTTCCTTTATGGCCACATCTGTCAAAAGAACAGCAAAATGCTTGAAAACACAAGGAACTGCAGATGCTGGTTTACCAAAAAAAAGACCACAGTCCATAAGACATAGGAGCAGAATTAGGCCGTTCGGCCCACCGAGTCTGTTCTGCCATTCAATCATGGCTGACCTAGTTTTCTCACTCAACCCCATTCTCCTACTTACTAAGCAGGGTACATTCATTGATAAATGTTTGATTTTTATGTGGTTATGCGTCTTGTTGCTTTTTTGTATGACTGTTGGCAAATCAAATTCCTTGTATGTTTACATACTTGGTTAATAACTTAATTACAATTACAATTTAATTACAATTAAAGCAACTTTAAGGTGGAAACACAGGAAGAAACAAGGAACTGCAGACACTGGTTTGTAAAAGAAGACACAGAATGCTGGACTATCTCAGCAGGCCAGCCAGCATCCCTGGAGATCATGGATAGATTACATCACCTATCCATGAGATGCTGCCTGACCTGTTGAGATAGTCCAACATTCTGTGTCTTCTACAGGCATTTCTGATCCTAGGCGCAAGACGCAAAGCATCTGGTATGTAGCCTCTTGTGTGGACATCTCCATAATGGGGCAGTCATTGAGGTGGGGCAGAATTCATAGTCCACAAATTCAATGCTACCACTATAGACTTCCCACTGTGAAAGTTACAGGGACCCTAGGTGACTATTCACTACATTTTATCCTTTCTTTACACTGCTGGAGAAACAATTACCAGGAATCGGGGCCTGATAACAATTACCAGACCCGAGCTATAAGGAGGGGTTGAGCAGGCTAGTACGCTGTGACTTGAAGTGCAGGAGGATGAGGGGTGATCTTATGGGGGTGTTCGAAATCATGAGAGGAATAGATCAGCCCAGAGTAGAGGAATCGAGAACCAGAGAACATAGGTTTAAGGTGATGGGGGGAACATTTAATAGGAAGCTAAGGGGGGTCACACAAAGAGTGGTTGGTGCATCAAACGAGTTACAGTTGAGACAGATTTAATTGCAAAGTTTAAGAAACATTTAGATAGGTACATAGGGATAGGACAGGTTAAGAGGGATATGGGCCAAATGCAAGGTGGAAATAGTGTACATCGAACATGTTGATCAGTTTGGGCAAGCTGGACCAAAGGGACAGTTTCCATGCTGTATGACAATGTAACCAATGATCGGAATAATTGACCACATTAAATTCACCATATACTGTTGCTTCAACTTGCATTACCTCCAATGGCTCCATGCAACCATCTGTACTTTTGGAAAGAGAATCATCCCACGATTTAAAAACGGAGAAAAGAGAAAGTTGTAGAAGCATACCTCCTTGCATCGCTGCTTTCAGGAATAACTCTGCAAGATCGGGTTCCCACTCGCACCACATGAGAGGCCGCCGTTATCGCGGGGCCGGTTGGAGACTTGAAGTCCCAGCCACACAGTGTCAGCTCAGTCTCACCGTTAACAGGAGCACTTTTGGGAAGAAACTGAAATTTATATAGAAGAGGGAGAAGCCGTTATTATGCAACATAACGAACGGAACCTGGTTTAACAACGTCCATTATAAGGAACTGCAGATGCTGGTTTACGAGTCTAGGAGTGGACTCGTATATCGGCGAGATCAAGCGTAGACTGGGCTATCGTTTCGCTGAACACCTTCGCCCAGTTCGCCATAGCCTCTGTGAGCTCCCGGTTGCCAAACACTTTAACTCCCCCTCCCATTCCAATACTGACCTTACTGACCGGACCTCCTCTGTTGGCAGAGTGAGGCCAAATGCAAATTGGAGGAACAGCACCTCATATTTTGATTGGACAGCTAACAACCCAACGGTATGAATATTGATTTCTCTAACTTCAAGTAACCATTTGCATATCCTCCCTCTCCATCCCTCCCACAACTTAGTCCTTGTACTAGTTTGACTGTTCTGCTGAGTTTCCCTGTCTGTATAGCTCGTTATCACCTCGCCCTCAGCCAACAATGGACCATTGTGTGCTCCACTTTTCCTTGATCAGTTACTTTTTGTATAGCTTTCATTCCTTTGTTCTATATCTCTCTATATCACCGTCTCTATCCCTCATTTCACTGAAGCAATGACTGAGAGTAACGAGGCATTCTACTCTGACCTTAACCGATCCTTTAAGCAAGTCCCTCGCACAAAATCACACAAGGGGCACCACATCCATGCCAACCATCAAAATATAGACACAAAATGCTGGAATATCTCAGCGAGTCAGGCAACATCTCTGGAGAAAAAGGATGGGTGACGTTTCATGTCAGCACCCATGGGTCAAATACCCAGTTCATGATGAGTGTCACTGTAACTCATTATCTTCTAGCCCACAGCCAACAATCAACTATTGTGGGCTCTAAACTTCCTTGATTATCATTACTTTTTACATTTTGTTCATTCATTTGTTCGAACTCTCTCTATATCCGTCCATATCTCTCATTTCCCTTTCCCCTGACTCTCAATCTGAAGAAGGGTCTCGACCCAAAACATCACCTATCCTTTTCTCCGGAGATGCTGCCTGACCCGCTGAGTTACTCCAGCTTTTTGAGTTTATCTAGGGTTTAAACCAGCATCCGTGGTTCCTTCCTACACACTGAATATGACCAGTTTGGATTGAGTTTTGAGGATCATTACTGTATATATGAAGTGGATTCTGACAAAATCATTTTGCCAAAATCCAGAGAGATACAAGTAACTGCAGATGCTGATTTACAAAAATCAAACACAAAGTGCTGAAGTAACTCAGCAGCTCAGGCAGCATCTCTGAAGAACATGGATAGATGACTGTTCGGGTCGGGACCTTTCTTCAATCTGAAAAGGGTTTCGACCCGAAACATCATCTATTTCTTTTCTCCAGAGATGCTGACTGACTCGCTGACTTGAGTTACTCCAGCATTTTGCGTCTGTCTTCGGTGTAAACCAGCATCTGCAGTTCCTTCCTACCCGTTATTAAAACACCATATCCCTTCAACTAACTTTCGGAAGAAGGGTCCCTTGCCGAAACGTCACAAATCCACGTTCTCCAGAGATGCTGCCTGACCCACTGAGTTATTCCTGCATATTGTGCTCTCTTTTTGTAAACCAGTAGCTGCAGTTCCTTGTGTCTCCAACCCACTCCCAATACCTGACAACCTCTTCCTTTCCTTCTCCAAATAAAATAAGTTGTGAATCTCACTTCGATGTGACCTTTGCTTAAAATTCGAGCTCACCTGATCATTATCTAACTTGTTGTTCCCCACTGTGCTTCTGCATAGATATTCTTGACTATGAACTCAAATCCTTCACAAGTTGTCAATAAATAACTGTGAAGGTGCCAAGTTTGGGAAAGAAAGCCATAACATGCATGTCCCCAATGTCCAAGGCATAGGAAGCATGTGCTGAGAGGCAAGGATGTGTCATGAGTGCCATTTAGGGGGCTGCACGGTGGCGCAGCGGTAGAGTTGCTGCCCCGGGTTCATTCCTTACAATGGGTGCAGTTTGTACAGGTTTTGCACGTTCTCCCTGTGACCGTGTGGGTTTTCTCCAGGTGCTCCGGTTTCTTCCCACATTCCAAAAGATGTGCAGAATTCAAGGTTAATTGGCTTCTGTAAATTGCCCCTAGTGTATAAGATAGAACTAGTGTGTGGGTGATCGATGGTTGGTGAGGACTCGGTGGGCCGAAGGGCCTGTTTCCATGCTGTATCTCTAAACTAAACTAAACTAAGAACCCACTCAGTCTGCTTCACACATTTTAGAATGAGCTGACTTTTATTAACCAGTTACCCAATTACTTGGCAGGTTACTCGTTTACCACTTTATATAACTTATTTACCACTGCGAATGAAAGTTACAAAGTTAAGTAAATCAATATATATTTAAAATGAGATTGGCCCCTTTCTCACCAAAGTCCATACTCAATAGAAATGCCATTCAGTAAGCATTGCATTCTGTGCCTTAGCAGAACATATAGACTTTGATAAAGTGGATTATAGAAATAGCTTACTGGGGCATTGGGTCAGATTCATATAATTGGCATGAATAAGGTTGAAGTGGGAAGAATTGTTGACACAATGCATTGGGATTTGGACTAGCTGCCCCCTATTGAAGTAGATTCAATAAAAAATATTTTCAAAGGGAGTTGCAGATGGACTTGAAGGTCAAAAAGATGCACTCCATGAGGTAAAATGAAGGAAGTGAGAATTTTATGCAACGTTTAAGAAACATTTATACATGTACACGGATAGGACAGGTTTAGAGGGGTATGGGTCAAACGCAGGCAGGTGGGACTAGTGTAGATGGGGAATTTTGGTCAGCATGGGCAGGTTGGGCCGAAGGGCCTGTTTCTACGCAGTATCACGGTATGACTCATTTCATTAGGTCTATATTCCAGAAAGGAGGAACTTCAACAGTTCAACTTCCTCCACAGTAGCTGAGCGGGATTAAATACATTTGGACTTAAAAACTAGCGTTTAGTGATCTGATTCACTAATATTTTCAGCGGAACAAAATCTGCTATCCTTACCCACTCGACTCAAGAGCAACTCGAGAGCCACGACAATATAATTGACTTTGGTAAACAGGCCTCTCAGCTCAAGGACAACTGGGTTGGGCAATTAACACTGTACTAGCCTTTCAAGGTGATGCCTGTCTTTAAGACCAAATTGGCTAATGTTTAAAGGGCTAGAACGGGTGCAATGGGCCAAATGGCTTCCTTCCATGATGTGCATTTCCACGTGTCATTGTTGAACCCGAGTGAACTGTTGGTGTTGAAACAGTTAAAGGTTTGTAGCTTTACTGTTAACACTATACAAACGGCACAGTGGCTTTACTGCACCTGAACCAATCTCACTTTCCTATTCCCGAAATCTGCCTTGTAACAGCGTTATATTATATGATGCAACGAGCAGGTTTATACTTCTGAATAAGCTTCAAAGTAGCTTTGCCTCACATTTGGCTTAATTATGCAACTCACTTTCCTCACTTACACTTGTTGGAAGTATAACAAACAAAGTCGACTTTGTAGTCGATGCAGGCTTTGGGTAATTACAACATGTTCAAAGTGCAAACGTCAGCAGCACTAAATACAGATCATTCCAAAGTTCAAAACTGCACAATGATTTTAGTATCTGAACATTTTAAACATGTGGATTATTTTCCGTTTTAATGTCATGACAAAGTTTTTGAACAATTATTCAATAGTTTATTTTACAAGGTTTTGAACAATGGTAATTGTTATCTATGTGGTTCATAAAAGTCTGAATCAAGATAAAACCCTTTAACTAAGTAGTTACAGCATTGTACTGTACAAAGTACTGCAACTGGTTTTACATTTCATTCATTTTTCTCCTTATCTTGCACCCTTTATCTCCTTTTCTTCTCCTGCATGTGTCCTCTCATCCTCCAATGAAACTCTCCTCACAGGTATCCACCATCACTTGCCTGGCTTTGTCCTGCCCTGACTATAATCCCTTACTTTCTCCCCACTTCAGTCAGAAGAAGGATCCTGACCCAAAACATCACCTATCTACTCCCTCCACAGATGCTGCCTGACCTCCTAAGTTCTTCCAGCAATTTGTGTTTTTCTTAAAACTGAAAATAATTGCGGTGCTGGCTCGATGGGCCGAATGGCCTCCTCCTGGCACCTATTTTCGATGTTTTCTAATCTTTTCAGTTTAGCAGCTGTAGAGATTGAATCTCCATTTTCTCAGCAGTCTGACTGAGGGTTTTTACCATTAATGTACAGGTCAACCACCAATTTTCCGGCAAATGCTGGTCCAGCACCTCCTCTGGACAGTGAAATTTACAAGAGTGCACTTGAAATCCCCCTGCCACCCCCCCCCCCCCCCCCCCCCCCAGTAGCTCCACCAAAAACGTGGTGCCTTGGCCGGGTGGGACAGCGGATCTCGACTTCATCGGGACCTTTGTGCTGATCGGCGCTGGTTGAATTTGTCCCCTGTGGCTGGGTTTCTGGAACTCTGGCCAAGCCGCAGCTGGCAGATCCGTTCCCATAGCCGACTTCTGAGGCTGACTTTGCGGGCAGGTACCTCGGCGACCTAGACAAACTGTTCTGGTAGCGACAGACACCTCTCAGAGGCTGCGACCTATTAGTGGTCCAACATAATGGATAAACCAGAAAGGCTCTGGAACCAAGGGTGCCGGAAAGTAGGTGGGGGAACTGTGCTTGAATGTATTTCCTCATTACCAGTTGCTCCCCACTGTCACTCTTTAAGTCATTAACGGTATTTTAACTCGATTCAATGTCTGCAATGTTGCTTCCAGCACTTTGTTAAAGAGGCTTTGCTTCATGTTTGGGACATTTGCAAGGTATGCAACAATGAGCGGCATCAACTGGTCGGCATATGGTGGCGCAGCGGTAGAGTTGCTGCCTTACAGCGCCAGAGACCCGGGTTTTTTCCTGACTAGGGGTGCTGTCTGTATGGAGTTCATACGTTCTCCCTGTGACCATGTGGGTTTTCTCCGGGTGCTCCGGTTTCCTCCCACACTCCAAAGATGTGCAGGTTTGTACATTAATTGGCTTCTGTAAATTGCCCCTAGTGTGTAGGATAGAATTAGTATACAGGTGATCGTTCATCGACGTGGACCTGATGGGCCGAAGGGCCTGTTTCTATGCTGTATCTCTGAACTAAACTAAACTAATTAAATCAGTCAAGGTCAACAAAGATCTTCATAGATATATCATAGTCATGCAGATCAGAAACTGAAACAGGGGTTACTCCAGTATTTTGCATCTATCTTCCTCTGTACCTGTCCAAATGTTTTTTAAATATTCTTATACCACCTGCCGCCACCACCTCCTCTGGCAGCTCGTTCCTTATACCCACCGCTCTCTGTGCAAAGATTTATCATCAGATAAATGCACTGATCTATGAATAGGAAGGGTAAAATAAAGAAATGTTGCACACATCTGGAATCCTACCTCAACAACAGCAGGCGAGCATGTGTCTGGGACCCACGTTTGTTGACATTCCTCCTCCCACGTGCATTTTCTATCACACCAGCCACACTTCATGAAGGATGGTGCCATCTGGCACTTGTAGCAGGTCAGGAAGTGATGACATCCCGGTCCATTGATGGGTACCTGGGTCACCTGCAATTCAATAGGACAAAGCCTATGTCAGAGGGAGCAGGGAAAGTCTCTAACCATAAGATCATAGAGTCATACGGAGTGGAAACAGGTCCATTGTCTCAACATCCACACTGACCAACATGTCCTATTTACACAAGTCCCATTTGCCTGCTTTTGGCCCATATCCCTCTTCTTATGCGCCCTTCGATCATGGCTGACCATGGGTGTCTTCAGGGTTGGAGGACGCCAGTGCGTGATTTTGTTTAACGTAGGTAGACTGGTGCACAGACAGCCACCACACGGTCCTAGACAGATCTGGGTCAGGATCCAGTGGCATGGAGTTCAAGACGACTGGAGACCCTTTTCTGCTGCAGCCTTTATCTGCTTTCTCAGCCATTGTGATGCTCCACTAAGGTCAGCCATCATCCTCCGCTTGTTCCACCGGTGAGGTCTTGGTTGGATTGCTCTTTGTCAGAGTCCTCCCCCTCGACCTTACCGCCATGGGTGGCCCTAACAGGAGCATAGCTCCAGACGGCATCCCTCTAAACCTGTCCTATCCATGTACCTGTCTAAATGTTTCTTAGACGTTGCGATAGTACCTGCGTCAATGACCTCTTTCAGAAGTTCAGTCCATACACCTGCCACCCTTTGTGTAAAACAGTTACCCCTCAGGTTCCTATTAAATCTTTCCTCCCGCACCTTAATAACCCTGTTCCACTGTGCGAGTTCATTCAAGAGTTCTCCCGAGTTTGCCCTGATTTATGGTAATGGCCACTCGTCTGTACTCGAGGCTCTCGTGGACATTTTTCAACATGTTGAAAAATCTTCACGAGTCTTCCCGAGCTTACCGCGTTTCCCGAGTACCTGCCGTTAGCGTTACGAGCCGCTAAGAGACATCCCCGAGCTCCGACGTTCCCTGCTACGTTCATTCTACGTGCTTCCACGAGTTTGATTTTTTTTAAAACTCGGGAGAGCTCTTGAATGAACTCGTACGGTGGGACAAGGCTTTAAACCTATGTCATCTGGGTCTCAATTCCCCAACTCTGTGCAAGAGGCTGTGCATCGACATGATCTGTTCCACTCATAAATTTGTACACTTCCATAAGATCAAAACATGATAGTGGAATTAGGGCATGCGGCCTGACGGGTCCGTTCAAGTTGTTGTGCCTTTGTGGCAAATTACACACACAGAGCACCAGAGTTCAGGATCAAACGAGTGTCTCTAGCACTGCGAGGCAGCAACTCTACCAGCTGTGCCACTGTGTTGCCTATGAAGTGATTCGAGAATGAATCCAGAATAGTCTAAATTTAATTTCGCAGCAGGTATGAAAGTAAAACAAATGAACCGAAAGAGAACAAACAACTAGTAAAACAAAGTTCAAGTAATTTTTCAGATAACTGAAATTTAAAAAATCATAGTGTCTTCAAAGAAATTCCTTTTACCTAATTAATCTTGTACAGTTTGTTAAACCCAGTGACATGGGTTTGGAAATGAA
Organism: Amblyraja radiata; assembly: GCF_010909765.2. Taxonomy (NCBI): domain Eukaryota; kingdom Metazoa; phylum Chordata; class Chondrichthyes; order Rajiformes; family Rajidae; genus Amblyraja; species Amblyraja radiata. The sequence goes on from NC_045973.1 coordinate 32,481,927, forward strand.
AGGTTAAAATTCTACAATTGTTATGCAAAGGAACGGCAATAATGGCAAAAAGGGCGGCACGGTGCCGCCGCGGATAGGGCTACTGCCTCACACACCCAGAGACCCGGGTTCGATCCTGACAATGGGTGCTGTCTGCACAGAGCCTGTACCTGCGTGGGTTTTCTTCGAGATCTTCGGTTTCCTCCCACACTCCACAGACGTACAGGTTTGAAGGTTAATTGGCTTGGTGTAAATGTAAAATTGTCCCCAGCGTGTGTAGGGTGGTGTTAATGTGCGGGGATCGCTGGTCGCTGAGGACTCGGAGGGCCGAAGGGCCTGTTTCCACGCTGTATAAACTTAACTAACTAGTTGGGCCCGTTGGTATAACATGTAAATTTGTATAACATGCTGTATAACTCTAAGACTATATGAGGGAAAACATATTCAGCCCATTAAGTCTGTGACAATTGCTAACATGGCCATCCCCTCAGCCTCATTCACCCAGTGCTTTCCCAACATAGTACTTTGTTGAAGTAAGGGGTTCAGTTTATAATGCCCATGGTTTTCTTATCTCTTGCCCAGTTCCTACCTGTTTCCCGGTTACAAACAGCACGGAGTCATTCAGTTGGTTGACTTTTCGGGAAACGGGATCGGATTTGCTCAGGCTGAAGTTTGCATGTGGATAAAAGGACCTTTGAAGAATCACCTGGGAAGAAGGAGGAATCGGATGACATATGAGGGGAAATCAGTCTGCTCTGAACATCAACAACATACAGTAAATATACATTTAAAACACCAAAAGAACAACATGCAAAGTCTGAACACATTCACTATTTCAGGGTGCCTTAGACCGTCCATGTTTAGATAGGATTCACAATAAACTAGTTTTGGATGGAATGCACAACAAGGGACTGCACAGTGGCAGAGTTGCTGCCGAGAGCACCAGGGATCCAGGTTCGATCCTGACCACAGGAGCTGCCTGTATGGAGTGTGTACATTCTCCCTGTGACCGCGTGGGTTTTCTCCACATCCCAGAAATGCAGGTTTGAAGGTTAATCAGCTTCTGTAAATTGTCCCTAATGTGTAAGATAGCACTAGTGCACGGATGATCGCTGGTCAGCGCAGACTTGATGGGCCGAAGAGCCTGTTTTCACACTTCCAACTAGACTAAACTCTGTTCTACTTTTCACTCATGTTAGACACATTCTAAAGTCTGAAAGTTATATCAGAACACAATAGTATTGGTTTTGGTTTATTATCGTCACGTGTACTGAGTTTACTAATAATAATAAAAGTTTATTATGTAATTTATTATATAACTATTTTACAAAATAAAATTGTTACACTGATAATATTAGTGGCTTTGCCAATGTAAGATAATCATGGTTTAAAGCTAGAGTCATAATGGCAGGAAACAGGTCCTTCTGCCCAACTTATCCATAGCAACCAAGTTGCTTACTTGAGCTACACCTTACTTGCCTGCACTTGGCACACATCCCTCCAAACCTTTTAGATTAGATTAGATTAGATTATTTAATGACCACACAGTCAAGCTGGTGGAATTCAGGTTCAGTACAGGATGTTACAAGGTAGGCTGATTCCCATCAAACATAACATCTTTCTTATCTGTGCTCCTGTCTAAAGGTCTCCTTCATCCTCCTGCATTTCAAAGAACAAAGTCCTAGCCTGCGCAACCTCTCCTTATAGTTCAGAGCCTCCAGTCCAGGCAACATCCTTGTAAATCTTATCTGCACCCTTTCCAGCTTAAACATCCGTGTGAATCTTCTCTGCACATATTCCAGTTTACCGCTCCCTCCCGTTGAGGGAGATAGGAAACGGGTTAAAAAGCAAGATTTTAGGGTTGGTAATCTCCAGATTGCTCCCAGTGCCATGTACTAGTGAGGACAGAATATGCCAGAAGCAGAATATGTCAGATGAATTCATGGCTGAGGAGCTGGAGCAGGGGCAGGGATTTTGAGTCCTTGGATCATTGGTATCTTTTCAACCGTGACTAAATGGTAGAGTAGACGCGATGGTCATAATGTTATAAGTGATAGTAGAATTCGGCCATTCGGCCCATCAAGTCTACTCCGCCATTCAATCATGGCTGATACATCTCTCCCTCCTAACCCCATTCTCCTGCCTTCTCCCCATAACCTCTGACACATACTAATCAAGAATCTATCTTTCTCTGCCTTAAAAATATCCACTGACTTGGCCTCCACAGCCTTCTGTGGCAAAGAATTCCACAGATTCACACCCTCTGTCTAAAGACATTTCTCTTTTACTCCTACCTAAAAGAATGTCTAATTCTGAGGCTGGCCTCTAGTCCTAAACTCTCCCACTAGTGGAAACATCCTCTCCACATCCACTATATCCAAGCCTTTCACTATTTTGTGTTTCAATGAGGTCCCTCCCTCATTCTTCTAAACCAAATTCCAACGAGTACAGGGCCCAGTGCCGACAAATGCTCATCATAGATTAATCTACGCATTCCTGAGATCATTCTTGTAATCCTCCTCTGGACCCTCTCCAGAGCCAACGCATCCTTCCTCAGATATGGTGCCCAGAATTGCTCGCAGTATAACATCACGATGGGCCGAATGGTCTCATTCTGCTCCGATGACTTATGAACTTGTAACCTCAGCAAGGGAGGAATGCAAAGGTTTAGTCCAGGTTAACAAAATAAGAACAATTGACAATGGGAGAAGTTAATAATGTTCCGAACCCAGTTTTGCTACGTAACTCAACCACTGAACACTTGCCAAAAGCTCGGGATGAAGAGGCTACCTGGGTTACATATGACATAGAACGATGCAGCATCAGAACAGACCCTTCCGCCCACTATGTCCACTGATACGACCGCAGTTACGCCGAAGAGCAAATTTGTGGACAGATTTCTGCTCAGTGCAAACCATTGGATAGTAATTGTGGAGAATTACATTCACCCTCGTATTAATTGAGATACTGCCGTTGTAAATGGTTCTGCCTTAGAATTCCTTTGAATTATATTTAGGAGAATTTTATAGCCAGCATGCAGGAATGCTGACAAGTGTTAACAAGTATCTGCAGATCCTTGTCCCAAGGTGCAACTTCGTTGGACTCCTTCTCTGAGCCGTCCTCTGCTGACCTCTCACTGCTGATATAAAGTCCTCACCGGGAGAGAAGGGGTGGGTGGCGTTTCGTGTCGAGACCCTTCTTCACACTGAGAATCAGGGGAGAGGGAGTAGAGATAATAGAAGGGTAAAGTGTGACAAAGAGAGATCAAAGCAGATGATGATATGGAAATGTAGAATGGTTCATTGTTAGCTGAGAGGAAGGTGACAACGCGGCCTGCAATCACTAATATTTAATCAGAAAGACAGTGGAACTAGTCGGAGAACTAGGATGTGGGAGGGACAAAAAGAGAGGGAATGCAAGGGAGTTAGAGACATCAATATTCATACCGCTGGGTTGTAAGCTGACCCAGCAAAATATGATTAAGAAGGAACTACAGATGCTGGAAAAATCAAAGGTATCTGAGTCTGAAGAAGGGTCTCGACCAGAAACGTCACCTATTCCTTCGCTCCATAGATGCTGCCTCACCCGCTGAGTTTTTCCAGTATTTTTGTCTACCAGCTATATATGCTTCAATTTGCGTTGGGCCTCACTCTGACAGTGGGGGGGGGGGCCCAGGACAGAAAGGTCAATACGAGAATGGGAGGGGGAGTTAAAGTGTTTAGTCAATTGGGAGATCATGTAGGCCTGGGCGGACTGAATGAGGTGTTCAGCTAAACTATCGCAGGCTCGGCATCTGCAGCCCCTTCTCACACATAAAATCCTCACCTCCATCAAGACCTAACTGAGTGGCCCGTCAAATCCACCCCTTGCCTGTTGCTTCCCAAGGGAATTCCTATCCCGCGGAGGGGAAAGACTTCCTCAACTTGTCACGTCTGTGCTTACAGCCATCTCAGAGGGATAAGTGGACAAGCCAAACGTTTGAATAGGAACGTGGAAGCAAGTCGTCCCGGGGGAACTCAGCTTGCTTCCCGTCATTGTTTGAATCCCTTTCACCTTGTTTTCCCATGGACTAACCTCTAGTTAGTGTTTACATTCTTTACGACTGACTTCCAAGCCTAACAGCATCAGCACCCAGCAGACACTTCCACGGTCCCCTTATCTTGTTTTGCGATTGCCTGCATCATTGTCCTACGCTGCCAGTCAGTGAAACTGCTTGAATCTTTACTCTGCCAAACCCATCTCCAATTACTTCTCACCATGCCCAGCAGCTCACAATTAATCACCTACACCAGCCCTGTGGCCGCTTCACCGGTTCCGCTGCATTTTTCTAGTAGTTTTCCAACAGGGACGCATATTAATGGGTTTTCATTCTGCGGTACTTCACCAACATCCCAAAATAGCACCGAATCACATTGGACGTTGTTCAAATGGCAGTAAATAGAGAGCAAAACCTTCAATTCCTAGTTTGATTGAATTGGTTGAAAGGCACAGCAAGAAAACAGGCCCTTCGACCCATCGGATCCATGCTGACCATCGATTCCCCCATTCCACTAGTTCCACGTTATCCCACTTTCTCATCCACTCCCTACGCACTGGGGGCAAAACAACCTACAAACCTGCCCGCCATTGGGATGTGGGAGGAAACCAGAGCACCCAGAGGAAACCCACACGTCCGAGGGAGAATGTGCAAACTCTATTGAAACAGCACAACAAGGTCAGGATCAAACCTGTGTCTCTGGCATTGTAGAGGCAGCAGTTCTAGTGCTGTGCTACAGTGCTGCCCATATCAGATGACCAGAAGTCAAAATAATTCCATTCTTTCCAGCTACCTCAACTCAAAAAGGTACCTCAACCAATCTTTGTACAGTAGGAAAGTCATTGTAGTAGAATCTCCAAACAGGTTGTGTTCTGGCAAAGAGGAACCTGATAGCAGGTAGATGGGACTAGGGGAAAATAATTGTTCGGCACGGACTTGTAGGGCCGAGATGGCCTGTTTCCGTGCTATAATTGATATATGGTTATATGGTTAACCTGTTTAAAAAGAAAACCTATTGGCAACGAAGCGGGCTGCCCAGACCATAATCATCTCCCTGGGCTCCTAATGCACATACAGAAAAATAATTGAACCACGACCCATTTGTGCAAAATGTTTCACTTCTGTTGTGAACATCAGTCACTTTCCTTCTTCATTGTTAAGCTTGGGCCTCATGCGCTATTTTTTGATACGTCTCGTTCATAGTTACTGGACCAACAATCCAATAGGTTTCAGGAAAATAGTCTACAGTGTACAAAAACCACATCGCTCCATTCCCTCAGAGCAGTTTATTTTGGCCACACTGCTCCGTAAACTGATTCCCATTGTGAACATACGCAAAACCACAGCACCAGAATAGAACAGAGATGATTGAATGACTGGAGATGGCGTGGTGGGTAAGCAGACTTTTGATGTAGGTGGGGGCAAGCCCGTTAAGGGCTTTGTAAACATAAAGAAGGATCTTGAAATTTATTCGGAACCGCACTGGGAGCCAGTGGAGAGAGGCCAGGATCAGGGTGATGTGGTCCCTTTTTTGGCTGCCCGTCAGGAGTCTCGCTGCGGCGTTTTGGACCAGTTGCAGGCGGGACAGGGAAGATTGGCTGGTGCCAGTGTAAAGGGAGTTGCAGTAATCGAGGCGGGAGGAGATATATGTGTGGATGATCTTTTTTATTCGGTTTTGATCACCCTGCTATAGAAAGGATGTTGTTAAGCTGGGAAGAGTGCAGAGATGATTTACGAGGATGTTGCCAGAACCCGATGGTCTGAACTATAGGGAGAGGTTGGGCAGGCTGGGACTTTATTCCTTGGAGCACAGGAGGATGAGGGGTGATCTTTTAGAGCGGTATAAAGTCATGAGGGGAATAGATAGGTTAAGTGCACAAAGTCCTTTACCCAGTGTAGGGGAATCAAGAACCAGGGGACATAGATTTATGGTGAGAGGAGAAAGATTTCAGATGAACCTGAGGGGAAACTTTTTCACACAGAGAATGGTGGATAAATGGAATGAACTGGCAGAGGAGGTAATTGAGGCAGATGTTATCACAACTTTTAAAAGACATTTGGTCAGGTACATGGATAGGATAGGTTTGGAGGGATATGGGCTAAATGCAGGCTATTGGGAATAGTGTAGATAGGACATCTTGGTCGGCGTGGGCAAGTTGGGCCGATGGGTCTGTTTCTATGCTGTAAGACTCCATGACTACAGATCTCCCCTTAGCTCCAATGCTCCAGAGTAAACAATCCACCTTTGTCACCTCTCCTTCTAGCTAATACCTTCCAAGTGGTATGTTTAATGTTGTTACAGTGGTAAATATTCAATACAGGCAGATGAGAGCATCGTGGGGCTGGTTTACTGCCTTTAGCACAGCAGGAAGGATAATGCATCAGGCAGGGGACTCATTATTGCATAAGCTTTAGGTATCCTGTTTGTCTGGGTCAGTGTTCCAGTCACACAGACTGCTCAGAGCTCTAACACACTCACAAACAGCAACCAAGACAGAGAGACACACACAAATTTAATCGGCTCACCTCGGAAATACAATTGCAGCAGAAGGCACTGATTTCCTTTGTTAAATTTCCATTTTCACTGTACCACGGTACATGTGACAATAAACTAACAAATACAGTGCAGTGGCACAGCAGTAGAGTTGCTGCCATACAGCGCCAGACACTCAGTTCAATCCTGACAACGGGTACAGAGTTTGTACATTCTCCCCTTGATTTGCAAAGGCTTTTCTCCAGCATCTCCGGTTTACTCCCACACTCCATTGATGTGCAGGTTTGTAGGCTAATTGGCTAGATAAACTTCTAAATTGTCCCTTGTGTGGGTGGGATAGCGTTAGTGTGTGGTGATCGCTGGCCAGCCCGGACTCGGTGGGCCGAAGGGCCTGTTTCTGCGCTGTATCTCAAAACTAAACTAAAGTAAACAAAAGAAAATATCTCCATGACTTTATGTGTGCGCGATTTAACGACAGCCCAGAGAATAGGATAGCAACAAGTAAATATGCTCTGTGTTTGGAACTGATTGTACTCCAAGCAAAACAAAAAATAAATCTTCCACACTGAGGGCACTATCTCAAAGTCTCATCACAATCTTCTATACAGGCCGGGCCCCCAAGCCACCATCACCTCACAAAGTCAAAACTTTCCACATCATCTCAGTGATAATAAGGGTCCTGTTACGCTGTGGGACCAGAGATCACAGGGTGAGATCCCACAACATCGTGGTAAGATTAATTGAAGGGTTGACTAGCTCGGCAAAAATAACCACAAAACTCAAGTGTTTTATTAAAGACTTGCATTTCAGTAGCATTTCAGGAGATAAGGAGGAATTGCTTTAGTCAGAGGGTGGTGAATCTGTGGAATTAATTGCCACAGACAGGTGTGGAGGCCACGTCAATGGATATTTTTAAAACGGAGATTAACAGATTCTTGATTTGTACGGGTGTCAGGGGCTATGGGGAGAAGGCAGGAGAATGGGGTTGAGCAGGAAAGTTAGATCAGCCATGACTGAATGGTGGAGTAGACTTGATGGGCTGAATGGCCTAATTCTATTCCTGGCATGGATTTGTACACAATATCCTTTCCGTCAGCTTGATGCCCCAACCTGCAGCATGCCACTAACAAAGTTGTGTGTATGTTAAACAGCTTTTACCTGTAAAATCCTCCCATCTGATGTCCCAAGATGAGCGACAGTGGAATTTTGAATCACGGTTACATAGATGGAAGTCAATATGGTATCATCGAGTTCACCATCAAATCGATCCAAGCGGATAAAAGCATGCCAGATCCTGGTCGGCTTGTTCACACAGTCTCTCCCATCCTGGAAGGAAAAGAAGGAGCAACTTCAGATATTGTACGGTTGGGAACAGGGAGAGGATACTTCAATGTGGGCCAAAGGGCAGGAGGGGGAAAGGCAATGTTTCTCAATGAGTCACAGAGAGATCCAACACAGAATCAAAATCGATAGCCCAGCAAGACGGGGGGGGGGGGGGGGGGGGGGGGGGTACAGTGGCGCAGCGGTAGAGTTGCTGTTTCACAACGCCAGAGACCCAGGTTCAATATGACTACGGGTGCTGTCTGTACAGAGTTTGTCCCAGTGGGTTTTCTCCGGGTGCTCCATTTTCTCCCACACTCCAAAGAAGTACAGGTTTGCAGGTGAATTGGCTTCGGTAAAATTGGAAATTGTCCCTAGTGTGTGGGATAGTGCGGACTCAGTGGGCGGAAAGACCTGTTTTCGTGCTGTCGAAAGTCTAAAGTCCACATCAGCCATCAACCATCCATTTAAACCACTCCCATATTAATCCCACTAATCATGAGGGAATGAAATTCATTGAGGGACAGCGGAAAGATAGATCTCAGGAGCACAAGATTTTGAAGGAAGAAAGGGAAACGTGCAATGATTTTTTGGCTACATCAAATTGGTGTCACATTGTAAGTAATGAGGTTTAGTTTTGATTCGAGACCTAGCATTAAAACAGGCCGCTCGGCCCACCAAGTCCATGCTGACCATCAATCACCTGTTCACACCAGTTCTATATTATCCTAGTTCCTCATCCACTCCCGACAAATGAAAAGCAATTTTACAGAGGCCATTTAGCCTACAAACCCGCACATCTTTGGGATGTGGGAGGAAACCGGAGCACCCAGAGGAAACCCACGCGGTCACGGGGAGAACGTGCAAACTCCACACAGACAGCACCAAAGGTACCGGATCGAACCCGGGTCTCCGGTGCTGTGAGGCAGCGGATCGAACAGCTGTCTAGTTATTTCTTCAGTATCAGTGGCATTTGTTGAAAAAAACTTGGCTGATGCACTGAAAACGATAAAAAGGCACAATCTTGGCACAAACACAGAGGACTGGAAAATCTTTTGTGAAGCACAACCATCAAGAGTATGTGTTTGTCACATGCACCGGATATGAACCGGAACAATGACGTTCTTACTTACTGCAGCTTCACAAACTACCAACCCACCCACTCCCTCTTTATACCGCTAAATAAGTCCATACGGTTTAGGTGATCTTATCCTCAGCTCCACATACACGACTTTCCCCTAATAACCCTCACAACTCCATTGTGCATCAAAAGTCCAAATAGGAGGAGACAGGGTGGTGCAGTGGTAGATTTGCACGGTGACACTGGTTCGATCCTGACTACGGGTGCTGTCTGTAGGGAGTTTGTACATTCTCTCTGTGAGGTTTTTTTCCCGGGTCTCCAGTTTCCTCCCACATTCCATAGACGTTCCAGGTTCGTATGTTAATTGGCTTTGGCAAAAAGTTTAAATTGTCCCGAGTGTGTAAGATCGTGCTGGTGTACAAGGTGGTCACTGATCGGTGCAGATATGGTGGACCGATGAGCCTGTTCACACACTGTATCTCTAAACTATGCCAAAGGATGATTTTTGATTTCTCTTAAAGCAACAAAAATTAAAATCACTGGGAGATGAGCGAGTAAGTGGGATTTGAATTCCTATTTTCTGTATCATTAGTCCATGTTTCAGATTACCCCGAATATCACCCCCATGCCACCAGATCTGTACATACACTACCAGGCCAGTTGATATTGTTTGTGTGGTTCTGCGATGCAGAGTAAACATATGCAGCCAGCATGCTAGTGCTTCAACCACCACCTCAGTCTCACAGCAGTGAGGCAAGGAGGTCAGATGGATGTTGGATGCAACCCACAGCACGAGCTGAGTTAGTAGACCTCGTTACGACCATGGTATCAGCTGCAATTAGGGGAGGCACAGTTACGCAGCAGGTACAGCTGCTGCCTCACACCACCAGAGACCCAGGTTCGATCCTGACCGCGGGTGCTGACTGTGTGGAGCTTGCAGGTTCTCCCTGTGACCACGTGGGTTTCCTCCAGGTGCTTCTGTTTCCTCCCACATTCCAACGACTGGGTGTCAGGGGTTAAGGGGAGAAGGCAGTAGAATGGGGTTGAGAGGGAAAGATAGTTCAGCCATGATTGAATGGCAGAGTAGACTTGACGGACCGAATGGGCTAATTCTGCTCCTACAACTTATGAACATGTCATAAAGGTTTGTAGATTAAGTAGCTTCTATAAATTGTCCCTAATATGTGGGATGGTAAAGTGGGATAACAAGGTGATCAATGGTCAGCATGGACTCAAAGGGCCGAAGGGCCTGTTTCCACGCTGTATATTTTAACTAAACGAGCCGCATCGGCATGGGGTACACAGATGCCTTCGGACACTGGATAGAACAGTGAATTTCTTCTGACTAAAATGGAACAGCAAGTAAGTACATTTCTACAAAAGTCAGTTTTAAAATCCATCGCCGTTAGCGAATCTGAACACATCCTACGCCAGAGACTGGAGCACAACGATTCTGGCTGGCACTCCTGCAATGTACTGTGGGAAAAAGAGTACTGACTTTACAAACTTTTGAGTGAGATATCGAATCAATATGTCCCTGTCAGTGACGTTTTGTTCACACGGTCCTACAATAGTTCCCAAGACACTACTCTGAAAAGCCTGACATCTTGCTCAGTATCTACATCGCCAGAACCCTACACTGCAGAAACTTTGGGCAGCACAGTAGCGCAGCGGTAGAGTTGCTGCCTTACAGCCCCAAAGATTCCGGTTCGATCCTGACTACGGGTGCTGTCTATACAGAGTTTGCACGTTCCATCTGTGACTGCGTGGGGTTTCTCCGGGTGCCAACGACTTACAGGTTTGTAGTTTAAATGGCTTCTACAAACTAACCCTGGTGCGTGGCCTGTGAAACTGCGTTAACACAGAATTAGTGTACGGGTGATCATTGGTCATCGCGGATTCAGTGGGCCGAGTGGCCTGTTTCCACACTATATCTCTGAACTAAACTAAATGAGCGGGTCAGGCAGCATCTGAGGAGGAAACGGACAGGCAACATTTTGGGTCAGGACCCTTCAGTCTGAATTAGGGTCCCTACCCTGCCCGAAACCTTCATCCAAGATGACACCCAAACTAGACGACTCTTTGTGCTACTCACAGAAGTGGATCTGCAATCATGTATTACAATCGCTCCACTCTTTTTAGTTGTACACTGTGGACGGCTCGATTGTGATCATGTATTGTCTTTCCGCTGACTGGTTAGCGCACAACAAAGGCTTGTCACTGTACCTCAGTACGTGTGACAATAAACTAAACTCAAAACTCAAAAAGATCACTAGCCAGTCAGAGGAAGGGTCCATCACCTGCCCACTTCCTCCATAGAGGCTGCCTGACCCACTGAGTTCCTCCAGCAGTTCCTCATATCCCCACGCCCTCGTGATGCACCATACCCTCTGGGTGAAAACACTCTCAGCTGTGCATGAGTTGGCAACAGCCAACACCCTGAACCTGGAGAACATCTCTTCATTACCAGTTCCAGCACACACTTGCCAGCTTTCCATAAACAACTATCAAAGCATTTTAGACATTAAAACCAATTATGTCCTGCTCGATTTCCCCCTTCACCAACACACCTTTCCACCCAACTCACCATTACTTTATTCAGCTATCTTTACACTATTGAGACAAAGCACGGCAACAGGCCCTTCACCCCACCGAGCCCACGCCGACCCACGCGGTCACAGAGAGAACGTACAAGCTCCGTACAGACAGCCACCCATAGTCAGGATTGAACCCGGGCCTCTGGCGCTGTAAAGGGCCTGTCCCACTTAGGCAATTTTTAGGTGACTGCCGACGACTGTCATAGCCGTAGCAGGTCGCCGAAAAACCGCTGACTGGACCCCCCCTTCGACATAAAATTTGAAATAGAATCGTTACTTTAACAACAAAGGAAAATCGAAGTCAGCATTGGCGACAATCTACGTTAACCTGGCAACAACTACGACAGCACCTACGTCAGGATAAGTCAAGTTACGCTCATTGGCACTGTCGCAGATTGTCTCCAAAATTTTTCAACATGTTGAAAATCCAGCGGTGACCAGAAAGACACTACGACTCTTTGGGCGACTGAGGAGACTACTCACAACCATACAGGCGACACCCCGGCAACCATGTGGCGGCAGCCTAGTCGCCTAAAAATCGCCTAAGTGGGACAGGCCCTTTAGGCAGCAACTCTACCGCTGCGCCACCGTGCTGCCCTCTTGTATGCAGGCTCTGCCGACTATTTCTGTACACCGCTAATCGAGGATGTGCTCGGGTATGGGAACACTATATGCAAGAATATTTATCTCACTGTGTGTTTGCACATGTGACAATAAAAGCATAATTGAACCATTGTCATTCCATTCTAATAATTCTCTCATGTATCCCCCAGAGATAGGCCTCCCCGTGTAGTCTTCTCCCTGCTGGGCCGACATAACAACCTTCAGTGGTTCATGCACTAGGATGGCCACATCCCCTTGTGCCTCAGCTTTGCAACCTCTCACTTTAAATAGCACCCGCTTCTTGATGTGTAGGAGACTCCAGTTCCCATGGATAAGCAATACTTGGCACTGTTGCTTACAGTAGGTGTGAGGTTGGGGAGTGATCTTTGAAAGTTTTTTTTTTAAAAGAGATACAGCATGGAATCAGGCCCTTAATCTCACCGAGTCCATGCCGACCATCGATCGCCCGTTCACACTCGTTCTGTGTTATCCCACTCTCTCATCCACTCCTTACGCACAATTTTACAGAGGCCAATTAATCTCCAAACACACGTGTCTATGGGATGTGGGGGGAAAACGGAGCCCCTGGGTGGAAACTCGAGTGGTCACAGGGAGAATGATCAATCTCCACACAGAATCAAGTACACAGGACAAGATGTTAAGAAGTCCCTTGTGCCAATAGGTGGGGAGCATTTCACGACATTCGTTGACTGTTGAGAGTGGTAGACGCTCAACATCGGTGGGGGGCGGGGGGGGGGGGGGATACGTATATCTTGGCCTGGGTAACCTTCAGGACAGTTGGGCACAGGACACATCATCAGTAGTGTACCCTTGCATCACTGGGTGTTTCGGCCTTTTAACACTATACACCCTCCACAAGGGCGGCCCGCTGCAGGATGATCAGCCCTCAGCGCGTGTCCCGTGTCAAACCATCCCAAAGATTCACCCTGACGTACTTGGGGCCCAGCATGGGTCTTTCCGCTTGAGCCAAATCCACCGGCTGCTTCTTTCAGCCGCCTCTGAGAGTGATCTTATGGTCTTCCGCAGAGCCTGACCGTGGATTCCAAGCTCCTTCAGCAGTCTGATGGTAGATGACGCAACAAATCCTCTGCATCCCACTTCAACTGGATAGACTTTGGTGTTCCAGCCACGCTGCGTTGCCTCTGCTGCAAGCTCTGCGTAGCGCAGCTTCTTACGCTCACAGGCCTCCTCAACAGAGTTCTCCCATGGAACTGTGAGCTCTATGATGTAAGCAATCTTCTGTGAAGGGGACCAGAACACCAAGTCTGGCCTGAGGTTGGTGGAAGCAATTTCAGGTGGAAAAATTAGTTGTTGGCCGATGTCCGCCAGCATCCTCCAGTCGCGGGCCCTGCATAGGTTTCCTTCTTCTGATCTGGTGGAAGGATGTTTAGATGTTTTCTGTCCTTCTCGGACAAAGGTTGTTGCCCTTGGGGGGGGGGGGGGGGGTTGCTTGCTCTCGGAGGCAAGGAGTTGGTCGCACACCGCCTGTTCTCAAGGGCTGATGCCAGGCTTTTTAGTACCTGATTATGCCGCCACGTGTATCTCCCTTGCGTGAGGCTGGTCTTGCAGCCTACCATGATGTGTTTGAGGGTCGCTGGAGTTGGGCAGAGGGCACAGGTTGGATCCTCGCCGTGCCACTGATGGAGGTTCTTTGGTGATGGAAGCACGTCATAAGTCGCACTGATGATGCAGCTGATCTTGCTTGCTTCCATTTCCCATAGTTCTTTCCAGCTGATCTTCCTCCGCTCCGCACCTTCCCACTGCATCCATTGCCCCTGTTTGGCAAGAGAGACCGCCTTTGCACTTCTTGCGGCCTCCTCTTGTCGCCGCACCTCCTCGACCACCAATGTCCTCCGCTCTGATGTTGTGGCCTTTCGCCAAGTTGGTTTACTTGTCGTAAGGCCAAAGACTCCTCTTCCCTGCTGGACTTGCCCCACGATGTCTTTGTGTCTCAGGGCTGATGAAGCTTGCTGTACTGCATCAGATGGTGTCCACTTCCGGCCAGTTACTAGGGGCGGCGCAACAGCACTGATGGTCTTGTCTCTAGAGTCCCTCAGTGTCATCTGGAGTCTTACTTTAGAACACTTGTATTCCTCTGTTAGACTAGTGAGAGGTAGTTCCAGGACCCCTTTGCCATATAGGCCGATGTTAGTTAGACATCGTGGGACCCCGAGCCATTTCTTCGCGTATGAAGTTATGGTTCGCTCCATCTTCTCCACAGTTGTTATTGGGGCTTCATAAATGGTCAGTGGCCACATTGTCTGAGGAAGGAGTACAAACTGTAGGCACCAGAGCTTCAGTTTCCCAGGCAGTAGGGTCTGATTGATGTTCTCCAGGCCATTGACAATTTCTTGCCTTAGTTGTTGCACCTGCTCTTTGTCCTTGAGACTTGCGTTGTACCATCTGCCCAGGCTTTTAACTGGTTGCTCAGACACTGTTGGTATTGGGTCGTCACCGATGCAGAACCTTGTGTCTCTAAGCACCCCCTTGACTATGGAGATGCTTTGAGATTTACTTGCTTTGATTTTCATTCGGGCCCACTTGATGTTCTCCTGCAGCTTTCCAAGTAGCCGCTTGGTGCATGCTGCAGTAGTAGTGGTTAGTGTTGTCATGTCGTCCATGTATGCCCTGATGGGTGGCAGTCGGAGCCCAGCCCTGGTTCGTTCACCGCCCACCACCCATTTTGAGGCCCTGATGATGACTTCCATGGCCATTGTAAAGGCGAAGGGTGAGACTGTGCAGCCTGCCATGATGCCTACTTCCAAACGCTGCCATGTTGTACTGAAGTCAGCTGTTGTGAAGCACAGCTGCAGGTCTTGGAAATAGCTCTTGACCAGTGTGGTGATGAGCTCTGGTACATGGAAAAAGGCAAAAGATTCCCAAAGGAGTTCATGGGGAACTGAACCAAATGCATTGGCCAGATCGAGGAAGATCACATGTAGGTCTTTCTTGTCCTTCTTAGCTGCTTGGATCTGGTGCCAGATCATGCTTGTATGCTCCAAGCAGCCCGAAAATCCTGGAATTCCTGCTTTCTGTACAGATGTATCAATGTACTTGTTTGTTACCAGATAGGTGGACAGCCTTTGTGATACAATGCTGAAAAAGATTTTTCCCTCTACGTTGAGGAGACATATTGGCTGGAATTGGCTGATGTCTGACGCATCCTTTTCTTTAGGTATTAGCACGCCACCGGCCCTTCGCCACGGTTTAGGTATTGTTTGCTTCTTCCACACCACCCTCATGAGCTTCCATAGAAAGCGTAACACATCCGGTGCGTTCTTGTAGAGCTTGTATGGTACTCCGTTTGGCCCCGGAGCTGATGCTGCTCTTGCTCGCCGGACAGTGTTCTCTACCTCTTTCCATCTCGAAGGGCTGGTGTCCAGGTTGAATTCAGGTAGTTGAATAGGCGGGATGTCATGTGGGATGACTAACTGCTCATGCCTTTTCGTGTCTTGGTGGGCCTTTTCCAGGTGTTCCTCCAATTCCCGTTTTGATGTTTTCAAAGCCACTTTTTTCCTTTGCGAAGAGGTCTTTGATGAACTTGAAAGGGTCTTTGTAGAACCATGTTCTTGTGTGTTCTTTCTTCTTGCGAAGTTTCCTCAAGTTCTCTGCTTTTCGCAAGGTTGCCAATCGGCTCTTGATGTCCTCTTGGAGTAGCATGAGACCTTCTCTCTCTGCGTCAGTTGCTTTTTTCCATTGCTTTTTCAACTGTCTCCTCTCTCTGAGTAGCCTCTCGATCTCCTGCTGCCTCCTGGACTTGATTGGTGTTGGTAATTTCTTTCCACCTCTCCCTTTACTCACCCCAAACCGTTCTTCTTCGTAGCTGTAGATTGTGTTGCCCATCCTTTCAAGCTTTTCCACTGCTGTGCCCGCTTGTTGCTCCAAGATATGTATAAGGTCACTGTTGACCGTCTCCCACTCTTTCTTTTCAACAGCTTTGGGTCATTTCACTCCAGGTTTGTGCCCTTTGATCTTTCCCTCCAATGGAGGTCTTTGTAGTTGTTGCGTGGGCTCCTCCACCGGCATTTCTGTGCTTTTATCACCCTCTTCAGTGACATGTGTGCTGATGCTCTGCGAACTTTGGTTTGCGTCCCGTCGCTGTGCTTCACTCGACTGATTTGACCGGTTGCTTCGTAAGAAGTATTGGTCAATGTGAGGCCCATGTCTCTGCTCTCTCAAGCACTTTTTCTTCCCTTGGTGGATCTTCAAGCCCTTCACTGATGTTATTTTCTCCCAACCACAAATGCACACCTGAAGCTTGTGTCCCGCAGCTGTTGTGGATGTCTCATGTGCCATGCTCTCCTTGTCCGTAGTCGTTTCCGTTCCTGGGTCTGTAACCGTGTTATCAATCGGTGAGCCATCTTACGCCCCCGCTCTCGCAGGCTCCAGGGGTATTCTCTTTAGTTTACTTTTAGTAGCATTTAGCGGGTGTCTCCAACTAACTGAAACAGCGTTGGGGACTGCTGTCATGCGTAGCTAGCCAATGACGGCCCCAGTGGGGTCTGTTCACTCCTGTCAGCTGTCTCTCGAAGCTGTCACGTGGACTTTCCCATGTTGTCAGCTGTCCTTTCACAGCAGTCACTGGACGAGTCCAGATTATCAGAATCAAATACACAGGACAAGATGTTAAGAAGTCCCTTGTGCCAATAGGTGGGGAGCATTTCACGACATTCGTTGACTGTTGAGAGTGGTAGACGCTCAAACAGTACCCGAGGTTAGGATTGAACTCGGGGGTCTTTGGTGCTGAGACAGCAGTTCTACCGCTGTGCTGCCCATGAAAAGATGCAATAGATTTCAGAGAATTGATTCCGCACACTTAAATGCTTTTATTCTTGCCTTGTTCCTTGCTTTTTCCCACTTGAGGAAGAAAAATGGGATTAGTTCCTATTGTCTGAAGTGGATAATTGATATGGGAGATGCAGCTGGTAGAGTTGCTGACTCACACAGCTCAACTCTAGTGACCTGGGTTCGATCCTGACCTCAGATGCTGTCTTGAGTGGAGTACGCATGTTCTTTCTTGACTGAAGATAGACACAAAAATCTGGAGTAACTCAGCGGCACAGGCAGCATCTCATTCATTGTTCTATATCTCTCTACATCATCGTCTATATCTCTCGTTTCCCTTTCCCATGATTTTCAGTCTGAAGAAGAGTCTCGACACGAAACATCTTCCATTCCTTCTCTCCAGAGATGCTGCCAGTCCCGCTGAGTTACTCCAGCTTTTTGCATCTATCTTCCATTTAAACCAGCATCTGCAATTGTTTCCTACACATTCTTTGTTGGCCATGTTAGTCTCCTCCGAAGACTCCAGTTTCATCGCACATCCCAAAGATGTACGAATGGTGGGCTGATTAACCACTGCAAATTGCCTGTGGTCTCGAGGTGTCCCTGGTAGGATCTGGGGTGCTGGTGGAATGTGTGTAGAACAAATATGGCTTTGTTTTTTGGATTAGTACCAATAGATGCTTGTTGGTTGGCATGATTTAAGGGACCTAAAGGGCCTGTCCCACTTTCACAACCTAATTCACCACCTTTTTTACTCGTGGACATTTTTCATCAGGCTAGAAAAACGCCCCGACCTACTTGATGCCACGAGTACCTACGACTAGCAACACGACCTGCTACGACCTACCTACAACCTCGTGACGACCATGCTGCGAGTATGAGTCAAGGGCAAACTCGGCAGTGGCCGTGAATTAGGTTGTGAAAGTGGGACAGGCCCTTAAGTGTGGAATGTCTGCTCCAGATGACAGTGGGACATATTTATTGCTGTTCACCCTTAGTCTCCACTAGATTAAGTGCCTGCATAGCACAAAATACTAAATCAAATAGATGAAGCAGAAAGAATAAACAGGTTTTAATGGTTTATAGAAACACAAGACGGCACGTTTACCACACACTTCGCAACATTTCCAAACCTCGAAGTGCTTGCAATTTTGCGTGGACAAAAGCAAGAATGTCTTCAGATCCAGTGGGAATAACAGAGGATGGACTTCAATCTATGGAAGTACAAAGCTACGGAACGGAAACAGATTCTTCAGCCCATTAAGACGTGCCAACCAACAAGCATCATTGGCAGTAACCCTGGACTGTGTAAGTGCTGTGGAGCTGGTGTTGGTGAGTAGGCGTATCGCTGTGCGTGTGCGTGTGCGTGTGCGTGTGCGTGCGTGCGTGCGTGCGTGTGCGTGTGTATTATTGTAGAAGTTGGTGAGGGTTGTTGGGCACGTGCTGATCTCCCTCAGCCTTCGAAGGAAGGGAAGGCATTGGTGAGCTTTCTTGGCGATAGCTTCGATGTGGCCGTTCCAGGGCAAATTGCAGGTGATATTTATTCCGAAGAATTTGAAGCTTTTAATCATCTCGCATTTGGCACCATCAATGTATGCACGTGCATATTTGTTTGCGCTCGAGTGCATTGGTGTGAGTGTGTGCGTTGGTGTGATTGCGTGTGTTGGTGCATGTGAACATGCGCCTGTGCATGTGTTGGTGTGTTGGCGTGCCGATGGGCCTGTTGGTGTTGTGTTGGTGTACGAGTTGTGTGCGTGCATATACATGTATATTTACACATGCACGCATATATATATATTTACATATTCAATATTGTGTCAGCTCCCTTCTTGTTTATCAGCTAAGTAAAACAAACCAGCGACTAAACTTACTAAATGTTCAGAAACCCTGCAATCGGATTTCTCACTGGAGGAACATACTTTGTGGATAATGTAATAACTTCCAAATGCATCAAGCCAGAACATTCCTGGATTGAACTAACAGTGTCCCAGTAAGGAGAGATCCTTCGATAAAGCCATCCAACTACACAGCAGTCCGGCTGGCATGGTGTTCCACTTGCCTGCATTCTCCAAGCATCTCCCTCTCTCTCTCTCTCTCTCTCAAGAATTGAACCAACCCCTTGATCAGATATTTGGCCACTTGTGTCAACGTTTCCTCTTGTAGCTCAGTATTAAATTGCGTGCAGTAACGTTCATGTGAAAGACCTTGCCGGCATTTTATTACAACCACAGGACTGTATAAATTGTTACTACAGTGTTATCTCCGGCATGATTAGGTGCAATAAAGATTGCACGCAAGGCTAGTGACCAACAAAAACATTGTTTTTCAATTTGGTTGGTTAAAGCGGGCTCAACAAGAGCACCAGAAGCAGCCTACAAGATTTTGTTATATTCTTCCACAGGCTTCATTCATACTCTTCATGTTCATACATTCTAGGAGCAGAATTAGGCCATTCGGCCCATCAAGTCTGCTCCACCACTCAATCATGGCTGATCTATCTTTCCCTCTCAACCCCATTCTCCTGCCTTCTCCCCTGACACCTGTGCTAATCAAGAATCTGTCAATCTGCGCCTTAAAAATACCCAATGACTTGGCCTCCACAGCCGTCTGTGGCAATGAATTCCACAGATTCACCACCCTCGGACGAAAGATATTCCTCCTCATCTCCTTTCTAAAGGCACGTCCTTTTATTCTGAGGCTCTGGCCTCTTGTCCTAGACTCTCCTGCTGGTGGAAACATATTTTACTGCCTGTCCCTGGTTACTTCAGATGTCTTGTTAGATTTAGCTCTTAGGGCTAACGGAATCAAGGGATATGGGGATAAGGCAGGAACGGGATACTGATTGTGGATGATCAGCCATGATCATATTGAATGGCGGTGCTGGCTCAAAGGGCTGAATGGCCTACTCATGCACCTATTTTCTATGTTTCTATGTTTCTAAACCACTCACATCATCTACAGGTCATCTCCCACTCCTGACATTTCCTGAAGTATATTTTGAAATTCTCAAGTTGACATTTGCCAACCTCCACCTGGATGAAAAATGCCTCCTGATATACAACGAAACAATACGTGTTTATTTGTTAAGCTACTTGAATACTTGGGAACCAAGCCAAGGGGTAGTCCAGAATGTAGAAACAAGGAACTGCAGATGCTGGTTTACCCAGGAAATACACTAAATGTTAGAGTAACTCAGAGGGTCAGGCAGTATCCCTGGAGAACATGAATAGGTGACGTTTCAGGTCAGGACCCTTTCTCAGACTGAAGACGGGTTCCAATCCAAAATGGCACCTGTCCATGTACTCCAGAGATGCTGCCTAACCCGCTGAGGTACTCCGGCATTCTGTGTCCAAGGGATATTCCAATTTATTTGAAGGGACAGACCATCAGATCATCAAAGCCTTAAAGTTAAAAGTCTGAAACTCCCAACATGATGTCGACTTCAAACTTTTGTTATGGCGCATTCATGGTATGAATAATTGTATTACAGATAAAATAGATCCAGGGGGTATAGAGAATATTGTACTTCCATACATTCCTTTTCTATGCAGATAATACTTGTCCATGTGGAATCACTGGAGAAGGTCAAAAGCTATCACTGATCCCGCTACTAAAACAGGGAATGCAGTCGGAAGAGGTGTTCTGGAAAATCACAGTGAGGACATCTCTAGATCAGCTGTGGATTGTTCACAAGGAGGCAATGATGACCTGGAATGTATCTCCTCAGTGAGATGGAGAGCAGCGTTTATTTATAATGGCCAACCGCCCGTGAGGACCACTTTCTCCACCAAAGGAACACGAGGAATAGCTGGATCATTTGTCCAGTCTCGCTGCTAATCCAAATATTTACTCATTTGCCCTTTGTACACGGCTTCCAGCTCACTTATGCAGACAGTTTATCTCTCCTTGCTTCTGTCATCATAACCCTTAGAAGAAGGCTCAGCAGTGCGGTACTGACATCAATATTCACAGCCACTGTTCACTTGTTTAATGTCAGAAATGATGCATGACATCATTTTGTTTTTGAAGATGGATGTGATAAGGTTTCCATCCCCATCAAAAAGTCAAGAAACCTGGCACCCATCTATAAATCTCATTTATTGAATACATTTCAAAGTACAAGTGTACTTCATTTCCTTTGCGATAAATATCGTCATTCTAATGCCTTCTTAATTAGTTTTACGCCAAAGTGTATCCTGACCACATCCCGCCGTGCAACGCCATCCTCTCTGCAGTCTCTCTCTGTGAAGAATATTCTTCCTTTCGGTTCTTCCCAAAGTGAATAACTGTACACTTTCCCACATTACGTTCTCCCAGCCATCCATCCCTGTGCCTAATAACCTCATCTATACAGAAAGTGTAGAAACAAAAAAACTACACATGTTGGTTTATTAAATAAAACCGCAAAGTGCTGGAGTAACTCAGCGGGTCAGGCAAAACATTCTCCAGTGAACTCACATTCGTAGAAAAGGATGCATGGAATATATACCGTTTTATATACCGTTGCAACCATTTTATCTTGTAATACACCATAACATAAGTTTGAAGTCGAGATTATGCTACAAGGTTCAGACTTTTAACCTTAAGTCTTTAGTGATCTGATGGTCTGTCCCTTCAAATAAATTGGATTACCCCTTGGAAAGACACAGAGTGCTCAAATAACTCAGCAGGTCAGGCAGAATCTCTGGAGTACATGGACAGTGACATTTCGGGTCGGGACCCTTCTTCAGACTTCAGTTTGAAGAAAAGTCCCAAACCGAAACGTCACCTACCCATGTTCTTCAGAGATGCTGCCTGACCCGCTGAGTTACTCCAACAGTTTGTGTCTTTGTTGAAAATCCTAATCAGTACATACTCTTTGCCTCCCACACCCCGTGAACTTTTGTCCCAAGTCTACGTGAACGAGAAACTTTCTTCTTTCATCCAAACCATCAGTACAGAGAGTAAAGGACAGCAGCCGCAGCATCAATCCTAGTGTCACCCCAGCAACTAGTTTTCCAAAATGGTCATAATTTTACGAAGAATCCCGATCCCGACAGTCTAAAGAAGGGTCCCGACAGAAACGTCACCTATCCATGTTCTCCAGGGATGCTGCCTGGCCCGCTGAGTTACTCCAGCATTTTGTGTCATCATTTTAATCCCGCTCAGTTCTCTACCTGTCAACTACTCATTTATACACACCAATATCATATTACCACAGTCCCGTGAGTCCTTATCTTATGCATTAAACTTCAATATGATACATCACAAAAAGCAGGAGTAACTCAGCAAGTCAGGCAGCATCTCTGGAGAAGAGGAATAGGCCATTTCAGGTTCTCGACTTGAAACGTCACCTATTCCTTTTCTCGAGAGATGCGGTCTGGTGAGTTACTCCAGCTATTTGTGTCTATCTATGGTACATCTGATCAGTTTGGATAACAGAGCTTTTTGAACCCCGGTACATATAACAATAATAAACCTAAACCTACATCAATGTAACTACATAAGGCCTAGCCACATTTGTTTCCTGTATCGAAGGGTGAATTTGGGAACAACATTGTGTTGGCTTGGTGATTGCTTGTACATCAACCCTCTCACTCAGTGATCACGGTTGGTAAGTCACCCAAGCACTGTTATGTCCTTGAATTAACCAATATAAATATTGAGTCACAAACAACCAAGACGTTCCCACTATCGCTTGCAAAACCCAACTTTCCCAATACTCTCAACGCTTCCTGTGTGTTAGAGGGTGGAGGGGCACAGTTGGAGGAGACGTGGTTGATATAGGAACCATTGATTGTGTGCAAGAGCCAGCCTTCAAATTAATTCCAGTCCATGTTTATACATGTCCACCCCCGATCTTCCAGCACCCTTGGTTCCAGAGCCTTTCAAGAGTATCCATGTAGCCGGACCAACAGAGATCATGGCCTCCAGGAGGAGTCCAAAGCAGCCAGAACGGTCCGCCTTGGCTACCGAGGAGCCGAGATCCCGGCTCGCAAAGTCAGCCTCTAAATGTGACAAATGTGACAAATCGGGACCCTTCTTCAGATCCCGACAGTCTGAAGAAGGGTCCCGACAGGAACGATTCTGCCGGCTCCAGCCAGGACAGAGTTCCAGAGCCCCGGATGCAGGCAGGAGGTAAAATTCGACCCGCCGATCGGCGTGGAAGTCCCGATGAGGTTGAGATTGGCTGTCTCGCCCAGCCGAGGTGCCACATTTTCAGGGGGATTTCCGGAGAGGGATTTCACTTGCGGCCTCACGATTTTGTCCGGATTAGTGGAGGCGCCAGACCACGAGTTGCCGGAAAATCGGTGATGGACTGGTATTGTACGGAAGACCCAGGTTCTTTCATTGATGCCTGCACGCAGCCAGAAGGGTTCAAATGCAAAACTGAGACTGCACTCCATTAAAATAGCAGCTGCTAGATGTTTACACTGCAACCAGCCACTCAACATATTCTTGTGCTGAAAACTAATCCCCACGCTCCATCCACTGCCGCCTTAATATGTCAATAAAGATTTAGTTCTGGGGTATAGCCAAATGTGCCATGGCCACAGTGGTTTGTTTCTGGGATGTTTGCACAACATTGCAGGTACCATAATGGATCACACTCAGGTAAACAAGGCAAAGTAGAGACACAAGAGACTGCAGATGATGGAACCTTGAGCAGAACACAAAATGCTGGAGGAGCTCAACAGGTCAGACAGCAACAGAGGAGAGAACAGACAAACAACCAAACAACGGGTGAGTCTTAAGAAACTGGAGCACCCACAGGAAACCCTTTAGACTTTGTACTTTAGAGATACAGCATGGAAACAGGCCCTTCAGCCCACTGAGTCCGTGCCGACCAGCGATCCCCCTGTACACGAGCACTATCCTACACACCAGGGATAATTTACAATTTTACTATTAACCTACAAACCTGTACATCTTTGGAATGTGGTAGGACCTGGAACACCTGGAGAAAACCCACACGGTCACAGGGAGAACGTACAAACTCCATACAGACAGCACCCGTGGTCAGGATCAAGCCTGGGCCTCTGGCGCTGTGAGGCAGTAACTCTGCTGCTTTGCCACCGTGCCGCCCCATGCATGATAAGGATAACCTGCAAACACCACACAGGCAGCGGGGATTAGGACATTGTTGGCTGGAGCCATGTAGCAGCAGCCCTTATGGCTGTGTTACTGCATCATCTCCAATAACAGCAAGGGGTGGGGGTGCATTTCATTGCATTTCCTGTCCATTCAGACACAAAGTCGTTAATTTCAGGGGCAGCACAGTGGTGCAGCGGTAGACTTGCTGCCTTACAGCACCAGATGCACGGGTTCGAACCTGACTAAGGGAGCTGTATGTTTGGAGTTTGCACATTCTCCCCATGACCTGGTGGGTCTTCTCCAGGTGCTCCGGCTTCCTCCCACATTCCAAAGACGTGCACGTTTGTAGGTTAATTGGCTTTGGTAAAACTGTAAAATTGTCCCGTGTGTAAGATAGTGTTAGTGTACGGGGTTATCGCTGGTCAGCGTGGACTGGGTGGGCCGAAGGGCCTGTTTCTGCGCTGAATCTTTAAAATCTAAAAGATTTGGGAGTTCCCATCCCTTGATTCAAGGATAAAGAAACGATTGATTCTTGCTGAAACATATCGGAAGAAGCTGCGTACCAAATACAGCTCGGTATGCAAACGCGTTTATGGATGAATAAATCACAAAAGGCAGGAATCCATTTCCTCCACCCTGCTTGGTAACTCTACCTTGCTGTTTGGTGCATTAATAAGTACCTGGTTATGTATCAAAGAAGATCGGGCAACTGCACTGAGCAATGATTTCACTGTCATAAGTAGTCACACGGAATTGTCCTTCACAAATGAGGCCAATTCAGAGCAGTGAGCTAACAAGCTTCTGTAAACTCTCCCATTTAGTGATTAATCTGTTTCTTTTTAGATTAATTCTATGTTTGCTTTGGATCAGAGATAGTTATACAGCATAGAAACATGCCCTGCTGCAGAAACAAGGAATGCAGCAGATGCTGCTTTACCAAGTAATGACACAAAATGCTGGAGTAACACAGCGTGTCCAGAAAACATGGGTAGGTGACGTTTTGGGTCGGAAACCTTCTTCAGTCCAATCTGAAATGTCAACGTTCCATGTTCTCCAGGGTTGCAGCCTGACATGTGATTTACTCCAGCATTTTATGTCTTTCTATGGAAACAAGCCCTTCAGCCCAACCTCTCTAGGCTGATCAAGCTGCGTAAACAAACTAGTCCCACTTGCCTGCAGAGTTAGCTTAAGGTTTATCAGGGCTGCCAACTCTCACGCTTTGAGCGCGAGACTCACGCCCTCAAGCAAACTCTCACGCCCTCACGCTGATCAGAAATTTCTCACGCTCAGTGGTGAGAAATTTTGTGATCAACGAAAATTTCAAAACTCGGATAAACTGCATGGTCCGCGGGTGTTGGAGAGCAGGGGCTGCGGGAGGGATGGGAGCAGAACCAGCGGCGGGAACAGATGCGGGGAGCCGGGATGTACGAGTGTTTGCCGGGGCCGGCGTGTCGCTCGCTGCAGCTCTGGCCATGGAGCACTCCGGACAGTGCAAGTCCCGGGTGTCAGTAACGTTGCGCCGCTGCCGCTGCCGCTGCCGCTGCCGCTGCCGCTGCCGCGAGAGTCTCTGTACCGAAGGGACAGCTCTCAAAGGGAGGTGGAGAGAGAGAGAGAGGGGAAGGAGACAGGGAGACAGTGGGGAGAGAGAGAGGGGGGGTGAGGGGAGAGACAGGGGGGTGAACGGAGAGAGAGAAGAGGGAGGGGGGGGGAGAGAGGTAGGGGAGAGAGAGGGGGAGAGTGAGGTGGGAGAGGGGGGGAAATGAGAGAGGGGTGAGAGGGAAGAAAGAGGGGAGAGAGAGAGGGGGTGGAGAGGGAGGAGAGGATAGAAGAGAGAAGGGGAAGAGAGAGAGGTGGTAAAAGAGAGAGGGGGAAGAGGGGGAGAGGGGGAAAGAGAGAAACGGGGAAAGAGAGATAGGGGGGCAAAGAAAAAAGATAGAGACAGTGGAGAAAGAGAGGGGAGAGAGGGCAAGGGGAAGAGTGAGGTAGGAGGGAGAAATGGGGAAGAGAGGAGGAGAGAGGGGAGAAGAGAGAGAGGTGAGAGGAGAGACAGAGAGAGAGGGGAGAGAGGGGAGAGTGTGTGGAGAGGGAGAGAGAGGGGGAGATAGAGAGGGAGGGAGAAAGAGGTTGGGGGGAAGCGAGGGGGAGAGAGAGGGGGGAGAGGGAGAGAGAGAGAGGGGGAGTTAGGGGAAAGAGAGGGGAGAGAGAGGGAGAGGGGGGAGAGAGAGAGGAGAGAGGGGACAAGAGAGAGGGGGAAGAGTAAGGTGGGAGGGAGGGTGGGAGGGAGAGAGGGGGGAGGGGGGAGAGAGAGAAGAGAGGGAAGGGGAGAGAGTGAGAGGGGGAGACAGGGGAGAGAGAGAGAGAGAGAGAGAGAGGGAGAGACAGAGAGGGAGAGAAGAGAGAGAGAGAGAGGAGAAAGAGAGGGGGAGGGGAGAGATAGAGGGGGGAGAGAGAGAGAGGGGGGGTTGAGAAGAAAGAGAGCAGAAGAGAGGGGGGAAGAGAGAGAGAGTCTCTGTGTCGAATTTGCCCAGGTGACCGGCATGGATCAGGCTGCGGCTCGGTGCATCCTGGAGGACAACCAGTGGCTGCTGGAAGTAAGTACCAAGCA
This sequence comes from Amblyraja radiata, assembly GCF_010909765.2. NCBI lineage: Eukaryota > Metazoa > Chordata > Chondrichthyes > Rajiformes > Rajidae > Amblyraja > Amblyraja radiata. The sequence continues at coordinate 32,508,522 of NC_045973.1, forward strand.
CTGGGTAGAAACGGTGGAAGATAGTGGACTTCAAATGGGGGTGGTTGGTGAAAGCATCCTGCTTGCCTGCTAGATTTTCACTTACTGTAACTGCAGGAAAAATGTTCCCGATGTTGGGGGCGTTCAGAACCATGGGTCACAGTTTAAGAATAAAGGGGGGGGGGGGGGGGGCAGTTAGGACTGAGATGAGGACAAACTCTCTTCACGCAGAGAGTTGTGAATCTGTGGAATTCTCTGCCACAGAAGGCAGTGCAGGCCAATTCACTGGGTGTTTTCAAGAGAGAGTTACATTTAGTTCTTGGGGCTAATGACATCAAGGGATATGGGGAAAAAACAGGAAAGAGGTACTGATTTTAGATGAATAGCCATGATCATATTGAATGGCAGTGCTGGCTCGAAGGGCCGAATGGCCTACTCCTGCACCTGTTTTCTATGCTTGAGTATGTGGCAATAAAACTCGATCACTTGATTTTGAAGCATTCATGCATGGTGGAGGTATAATGTAGTCATAGAGTGATACAGTGTGAAATCAGGCCATTCGGCGCAACTTGCCCACACCCGCCAACATGTCCCAGCTACGCCACCTGGTTTTGGTCCATACCTCCAAACCTGTCCTATCCATGTCCTGTCCTATCAGTCTAACTTTTTCTTAAATGTTGGGATGGTCCCTGCCTCAACTTCCTCCTCTGGCAGCTTGTTCCATACACCCATCACCCTTTGTGTGGATAAAGGTACCCCTTAAAAAGTTACCTCTTAAAAATACTTCATACAAAAAACATTGAAATCATACTTCTACAGTGCACTAAAACATGATTTCAATACATCAAATTTCAAAAAGCTCCCACCCTTCTTCCACACCCTCTCCCCACTGAGTTGCTCCACTCCCTCACCGGGTACCCCCAAGGCCAGTGATCAGTGATCGCACAGCCTCCCTCCTTTCAAAAACGCTCCAATCCAATTTAAAGCATATATATTGCATTCAAGTGCTAGTTATAAGACTCGCTACAGTATGCACCATACGCGACGCTCCCTCGGGCTTGGTCTCTCGCAAATTTCTCACTCCCAACTCTCACCCAATGTTGGCAGCCCTGGGTTTATTATTGTCATGTGTACTGAGGTACAGTGAAAAGCTTTGTTTTACACGCTATCCAAACAGATCAGATATACTGTGCAGAGTTACAATCAGTTCAAACTCCAGTATAATACATAGAACAAAGGGAAAGATCAAAGACAGAGACAAAGTGCTGGAGTTATTCGGCAAGTCAGGCAGCATCTCTGGAGAAAAAGGCTGGCTGATGTTTCGGGTCGGAACCCTTCTTCAGACTGAAAGTAGAGAGGAGGGAACTTGAGGTAAGAAAAGGCCAGAACAAATCAGGGCCGGCAACTGATGACCAAGGAAGGGTGGAGCCCACAATGGCCCATTGTTGGCTAGAGAAGAGGTGATAACGTGGGGATACAAGGATGCGAACAGTAGAACTGGTAGGACTAGTAGGGGAGGATGGGAATGCAAGAGTTACTTGAAATTGTGGTGAATCTGTGGAATTCATTGTCATGGACGGCTGTGGATGGCAAGTCAATGGATATTTTTAAGATGGATATTGACAGATTCTTACTTACTTAGAAAGGTGTCAGGGGTTATGGGGAGAAGGCAGGAGAATAGGGTCGAGAGAGAAAGATATCAGCCATGATTGAGTGGCGGAGTAGACGATGGGCTGAATGGCCTAATTCTGCTTCTAGTATTCATGCACTTATGAAAATTATAAAGATTGTGGAAGATAGATCTTAGATAGATCTACAAAATAATTGCAAAGAAACAGAGTTAGCAGATACAATCAATACAGATACATTACAGAACATTGCAGTTTAACCTTCTATTCCTCTAATGTAAAACATAAATTGCATTTTAAATTACTTTTCACGTCTGCCTTTTGTCCAGGAATTACAGTGCCCTCCATAATGTTTGGGACAAGGACCCATCATTTGTTTATTTGCCTCTGTGCTCCACAATTTGAGATTTGTAATAGGAAAAAAATCACTTGTGCTTAAAGTGCACATTGTCAGATTTTAACACAGACCATTCTTAGGTCTTTGTCCCAAACATTATGGAGGGCACTGTACATCTAAAGTAATTATACACATAATTCTAGAACCTTCTGCACATCAATGAGATCATCACACGGCACCTCCCTTCTGAGATCAAACAGCAGAAACTCGGGGCAGAATTGAAAGAGAATTGAAACTTAAAAACTGTCAAGCAGCTACGAGACACTCAGGGAGAACAGCAAATAGTTCATCTTTCACAAAACTCTCCTTGTGATTAAGTCTTTTTTTTTTCTAATTTCACCAGAATAGTCCCGTCCCCCCCACACACACACACACACACACACACACACACACATATTTTCAAATTTGTAATAAGTTCACATTTGTATGCACTGAGTAAAAAACACACTGCTGGAGGAATTCTGCAGCTGTTCCCTGATCTGCTGAGTTCTTGCAGCAGTTTCTCTTTTGCTCCAGTTTCCACCATCTACAGTCTCTCGTGTCTCCATTAACTTGCAATCATTTTTTTAATCACAGATGCATTAAAAGTTATAAGTTTTAAACTTTGAGATTTACTTTAGTTTAGTTTAGAGACACAGCACGGAAACAGGCCCTGTGGCCCACCGAGTGCGTACCGACCAGCGATCCCCGTACACTAGCAGTATCCCACACACAAGAGGGACAATTTACAATTTTACCAAAGCCAACTAACATACGAACCCATAGGCAGGAACTGCAGATGCTGGTTTACACTGAATATAGACATAAAGGTAGACAAAAATGCTGGAGAAACTCAGCGGGTGCGGCAGCATCTATGGAGCGAAGGAAATAGGTAACGTTTCGACCCGAAACACTTCTTCAGATTGAAGAAGGGTTTCGGCCTGAAACGTTGCCTATTTCCTTCGCTCCATAGATGCTGCCGCACCCGCTGAGTTTCTCCAGCATTTTTGTCTACCTTCGATTTTCCAGCATCCTTCTTGAAAATAGACACAAAATGTTGGAGTAACTCAGCAGGGCATCTCTGGATAGGAAGAATAGGTGATGGCACAAAACGTCACCCATTCCTTCTATCATCACTGAGTTACTCCAGCATTTTGTGTCTAACCTATAAACCTGTACGACTTTGGAGTGCGGGAGGAAACTAAGGCACTCCTGCAGTGATGTCTGGATGGTGGACCTCCCACCAGCGCATCCATCTTTGGAGCTGCGCAACCATTGCTCAGGGAGTGCCTCGCAGCAGCATAGAAGATGTGATGCAAGATATTGTCATCATGCATGCTTCCATTATTAACTCACTGATGACACATCGCCTTTCTGCAGTGTGATTTCATTCAAGCAAGTAGCTTATCCATGCCTATACAAGTCCTCCTTGCAACCTTTGCAATTGAACTGAAAATCTATTTTACTAACAATATTAAGCAAAAGGAAAACATTTTCTGCCTCACAATCTTCCCCCCATTCCAAAAGTGCATAGATACACAGTTAGATGTTTCTGGCAAGGACAAAACACAAGGGGACACTCCCTCAACTGGACACTAATTTAGATTTGAACCTGCCAACATATTAAAATTACCCACCATGTCCTGAGACCTGCACAGGGCGTTGTTCTTCTAAAACAGAGATCAAGTGATTAGTTGACGTTAGATCATCGGCCTAACCATGGCTGATGGTGAGCTGCAAGTCCAGGCAGAGTCAGATGATCAATCAACACAGAGCTCATGACGTTTAAAACTCTCAGCTACACCTCAGCGACTTTCTCACGGTTAGAGACACGGCACGGAAACAGGCCGCACAGCCCACCAGGACCACGCGGACCATCGATCTCCCGTTGACACCAGTTCCATGTTATCCCGCATTCACATCCACTCCCCACGTACTCAGCAATTTTACACACACACACACACACCCTTTCTGGCTGCTCCCTCAGAGTGATACAAGATACTACATGGCAGAGCAAGTTTTCGTCCTCATGTTCTGGACAAACATTGTCGCCCTACATCTCATCATTGTTATATTGCTGATTGTGGAAGGTTGCGCACAAATTGGCTCTCAATAAGAGGGAGAGGGGGGAGATAGGGGAGGAGAGAGGGGGGGGGCGAGAGAGAGGTGGGGGCGAGAGAGAGGTGGGGGGTGCGAGAGAGGTGGGGGGCGAGAGAGAGGTGGGGGGGCGAGAGAGAGGGGGGGGCAAGAGAGAGGGTGGGGGGGCGAGAGAGAGGGGGGGGCGAGAGAGAGGTGGGGGGGCGAGGAGAGAGGGGGGGGCGAGAGAGAGGTGGGGGCCAAAGAGAGGTGGGGGGCGAGAGAGAGGTGGGGGTGAGAGAGAGGGGGGCGAGAGAGAGGGGGGCGAGAGAGAGGGGGAGGCGAGAGAGAGGGGGGGGCCAAAGAGAGGTGGGGGCCAAAGAGAGGTGGGGGGGGAGAGAAGAGAGGGGGGAGGAGAGAGAGGGGGGCGAGAGAGAGGTGGGGGCGATGAGAGCGGAGGGGGGGAAAGAGAGGTGGGGGGAGAAGGGAGGGGGGGGGCAGAGGAGAGGTAGGAGAGAGAGGGGGGAGCGAGAGAGAGGGCGAGAAAGAGGCGGCGAGAGAGAGGTGGGGGAGGAGAAAGAGAGGGGGGGGGGGAGAGAAAGGGGGCGGGGAGGAGGAGAGGAGGGGGGAGAGAGAGGGGGGGAGAGAGAGAGGGAGGGGGGGAGAGAGAGGGGGGGAGGGAGGAGAGGGGAGGGGGGAGGAGTGAGAGGAGGGGGAGAGGGGGAGGACGGGGAGAGCGAGGGAGAGGGGGGGAGAGAGAGAGGCGAGAGAGGGGAGAGCGAGAGAGAGGGGGGAGCGAGGGAGGAGAGAGGGGGGGGGCGAGAGAGAGGGGGTGGGGGGGGGCGAGAGAGAGGGGGGTGGTGAAAGAGAGTAGAATTAGGCTATTCAGAATGATTCTGCTCCTCCATCTAATCATGGCTGATCTATCTATTCCTGTCAACCCCATTCTCCTGCCTTCTCCCCATAACCCTAAACAACCGTAGTAATTTAAATTTATTTTTCCTATAGGTGAGAGAAATGTTAAACACGCAGGGAACAAATATTGGAGTTCAGATTCAAAATATTCAACTTCTGCCTCAGTTGCTTGGGCTCAGGGTATGAGCCGCAGAGCTGTGAGCACCAGGGAGGTATGTACTTTGAATGCTTTTCCGAAGTATATAAAAAAAGTCTCCCCAAGAACCAGAGAATCTCCAGACGCAGAGATTCGTCAGATTCAGATCCTTGTTGCTGATGCAGCAGATTTTATTGAAAGTCTGAAGAAGGGTCTCGATCCAAAAAGGTCACCCATTCCTTCTCTCCAGGGATGCTGCCTGTCCCGCTGAGTTACTCCAGCATTGTGTGTCCATCGTTATTGACATTCCTAACAGGCATGAAGCTGAGACTGGGAGAATGAAGCTAGCGGTGACGGCGGATGTGACACACGAGGAGCAAGGCTGGTAGGAGAGGGAACCGTGCCTTCAACGTAACAAAATGTGGAAAAGTCTGAATACTTTCTGAATGCACTGTATGCTCTATATGTATTGTGTTTACTGGCCTGTTATGCTGCCGTAGGTAAGAATTGTTGTTTTATTGACAGTTCAAATGACAATTAAACACTCTTGACTAATGACTGTTGAATGTGATGGTCTCGCCAGAAAATGTGGTAATACAGCTGACTGCCTTCAAATCTAAAGACAGATTTGAAGTACTTCATTTCTCTCCATCCCTTCAATATCCAAACTATCTTCCAATGGCTTTCATTGGTCAGACATATACACCCAGATCATCTCCCCATAGAGAAACGCCACTCACAACTTACCTAACAAATAGATTTCCTGGTTGGAACAAGGATGGGATTGGTTTCAGAGAAAATTCTTGAAGCATCAGCGGCCTCAAACAAACTTGTCACGAGGCAGAGATATGAGCTGCTCTCTTACCTTGGGAGTTGACCTTATTAGAATAGTGGTGATTTCCTCCCACAAATGTTCTAAAACTAAAAAAAAAAAAAAAGTGGATTGTGTACACAGCTGAACTATTTTTTTAAATGCCTCAAGTGTATCTGGGCAATATGGCTCAATATATTTTTCAGAATAACAAAGAATTTTTGAAATTCCACTCTGTGTCTCGGTATTTCATTGCAGATTGTGTTCGGTGCCAAGTCATCCGAATGATTCCTCCCAGAGCAAAGAATATCAGGGGGGCAAAAAATAAAGCAGTATTTCCTTGGGATTGGGAAAGGTGAGAGAATGGGCGTAGTCTTTGGACAAGAAATGAAGCTGCAGGGTGTGTTTTGAACTTTAACGGCAAGTTTTCTGATCAGCAGGCAGCTGAGGCTGTCTACTTATGTGGGAGGGCCAGCAGTGAGTAGCTGCCAGATAGCTTATGTGTTACAGCGGTAGAGTTGCTGCCTTACAGCGCCAGAGACCCAGGTTCGATCCTGACTACGAGTGCTGTCTGTATAGAGATTTGCACTTTCTCCCTGTGAACACACAAGTTTTCTCCGGGTGCTCCAGTCTCCTCCCACACTCCAAAGATGTACAGGTTTGTAGGTTAAATGGCTTGGATAAATTTGTAAATTATGTCTAACGTATGTCATTGTGTTAGTGTATGGGGTGGTCGCTGGTCGGCATGGACTTGGTGGGCCGAAGGGCCTGTTTCCACGCTGTATCTCTGAAGGCGATGCATATCTCCAGTTACATGTAGCTAAGGTGGCCCATGTCTCTAATTGCATGTAGCTAATGTTAGTGTGGCTGGGGAAGTACTCACTCAGCTCCCATCCAACCAGCAGTATACCAAGTCCATTTGCAACACTGCTACCTTTATTCCTACTGGTATTGGTTTTATTGTCAAGTGTACCAAAGTACAGTGAAAAGTTATGTTCGCAGGTTATCTGGAATTCTCTGCCACAGAAGGTAGTTGAGGCCAGTTCATTGGCTATATTTAAGAGGGAGTTAGATGTGGCCCTTGTGGCTAAAGGGATCAGGGGGTATGGAGAGAAGGCAGGTACAGGATACTGAGTTGGATGATCAGCCATGATCATATTGAATGTCGGTGCAGGCTCGAAGGGCCGAATGGCCTACTCCTGCACCTATTTTCTATGTTTCTATCCAGGTAAGTCATATCATAAATAGATCAATGTAGAGCAAGAGTGGAAAAAATAATGCAGAATATAGGGTTAAGGGCCTGTCCCGCTTACGCAATTTTTTCGGGGACATGTCGAGGGGTGACGCCTGTATGGTCATGGGTAGTCGCTCAAAGAGTCGTACCTTTTTCTAGCAGCCGCTGGATTTTCAACATGTTGAAAATTTTCGGCAGCATGCTGCGACTATGACGGGTGCCGGTAAGTCGCTGAAAAAATAGTTTAAGTGGGACAGGCCCTTTACAACTACGAAGAAAATGCAGATAATTAAAAAGTGCAAGGCCGCAATGAGGTAGATTGGAAGATCAGGATTTCATCCTCAGCAATAGAGGTCTGTTCATATAGTTTGATAGCAGTGTTCTTGAATCTGGTGGTGCGTGCTTTCGGACTTTTGTAGTTTCAGTCCGAAGACGGGTCCCAACCTGAAGCGCCACCTATCCATGTTCTCCAGACATGCTGCCTGACCTGCTGAGTTACTCCTGCCCTTTGTGTCCTTTTTCGTATCTTCTGCCCGAAGGGAGAGGGGAGAAGAGAGAATGACCAAGGTGTGAATGCTCCATGATTACGTTGGTTGCTTTCCTGAGGCAGCATTACATGGAGATGACTTGATGGGAGGTGGGGATGGGAGGCCGGCTCACATGTGGGTTGGGCACCGTACGCAACTCTCTGAAATTTGGGCCTAGCTCGTTTGGGGCTCCCTGGTCGGCATGGAGAAATTTATTGTCACATGTGCCGAGGTACAGTGAAAAGCTTTTTTGTTGCATGGTACTCAGACAGTGGAAAGACAATACAAGATTACAATCAATCCATCCACAGTCCAAAGATAGACAATGGAAATAATGTCTAATGCAAGATTAACCCCAGTAAAGTCCGGTTAAAGATAGTCCACAGGTCTCCCATGAGGTAGATAGTAGCTCTAGGACCGTTCTCTAGTTGGTGAGAGGATGGTTCAGTTGCCTGATAGCAGCTGGGAAGAAACAGTCCCTGAATCTGGAGGTGTGCATTTTCACACTTCTGTACCTCTTGCCTGGAGTGAACGGGGTGCAACTCATCCTTGATTATGCTGGTGGCCTTGCTGTGGCAGCTTGAAGTGTAGATGGAGTCAATTGAAAGGAGGTTGGCTTGTGTGATGCTCTGGGCTGCGTCTACAATTCTCTGCCATTTCTTACGATCGTGGATGGAGCTGTTCCCCCAACCAAGGGCCTCTTTCTGTGCTGTGTGACTCTATGACTCGCTGACATCTGTGATGTGACCATGGATACACGTGCACTGAGCCAGTCAGGATGGGCCATGTCATTCCACTGACCCTGAAGTGAGCTCATCAGGGAGGAGTGTTGTAACCAGCGATCCTGCCCAAGATTGCTTTGTAGACTGTTATAGCCTTGCCACAATCAATAGGTGTCTGTGTGGTCAGTTTAGGACTAACTTTGTTTAATATTGTGCCGCAGCATCCCTGACATACATACATATATATATATATATATATTTCTTTTTTTTTTTCCTTTTTTTTTTTTCATTCATTCACTTATAATTGAAGCAAAAACAAAACAAAACTAGATGATTGGAAAATTGCCAGTATCAGGGCTGCCAACATTGGGTGAGAGTTGGGAGTGAGAAATTGCGAGAGACCAAGCCCGAGGGAGTATAGCGACCGGGGAGGGGGGGGTGGCGGGTGGGGGTTGGGAGGAGGGTGTCCCCCTCCCATTGGTACGGAACATTTGCATTTATCAGCTTGAAATTGTGCAATATGGTGCATACTGTAGCGAGACTTTTAACTGACACTTGAATGCAATATATATGCTTTAAATTGGATTGGAGCATTTTTGAAAGGGGGGAGGCTGTGCGATCACTGATCACTGGCCTTGGGGGTACCCGGTGAGGGAGTGGAGCAACCGAGTGGGGAGAGGGTGTGGAAGAAGGGTGTCCCCCCCTCCCAGGGTAGGAACTTTTTAAAATTTGATGTATTAAAATCATGTTTTAGTGCACTGTAGAAGTATAATTTCAATGTTTTTTGTATGAAGTATTTTTAAGAGGTAACTTTTTAAGGGGTAACTTTATCCACAGAAAGGGTGATGGGTGTATGGAACAAGCTGCCAGAGGAGGTAGTTGAGGCAGGGACCATCCCAACATTTAAGAAAAAGTTAGACTGATACATGGATAGGACAGGTTTGAAGTACGGAACAAAAGCAGGTGGCGTAGCTGGGACATGTTGGCGGGTGTGGGCAAGTTGCACCGAAGGGCCTGTTTTCACACTGTATCACTCTATGACTACATTATACCTCCACCATGCATGAATGCTTCAAAATCAAGTGATCGAGTTTTATTGCTATATACCCAAGCATAGAAACATAGAAAATAGATGCAGGAATAGGCCATCGGCCCTTCGAGCCAGCACTGCCATTCAATATGATCATGGCTATTCATCTAAAATCAGTACCTCTTTCCTGTTTTTTCCCCATATCCCTTGATGTCCGCGTCTGTCCCCGCCGCTGCTTCCGCTTCCAACACCCGCGGCCCATGCAGTTGGTATGAGTTTTGAAATTTTCGTTGATCACAGAATTTCTCACAACAGAGCGAGAGAAATTTGTGATCAGCGTGAGAATTTGGTGAAATGCGTGATTCTCACGCTCGATGCATGGGAGTTGGCAGCCCTGCCTCTCTATCCCCCTCTCCCCCCTCACTCTCCCCCCCTCACTCTCTCCCCCTCTCTCTCTTCCCCTCCCCTCTCTCTCCCTCCCACCTCACTCTCATCCCTCTCTCCCCTCTCTCTCTCCCGCGCTCTCTCCTCTCAACCCCCCTCTCTCCCCTCCCTCTCTCTCTCTCCACTCCCTCTCTCCTCTCTCCCCTGTCTCACCCCTCTCACTCTCTCCACTTCCCTCTCTCTTCTCTCTTCCCCTCTCTTCTCTCTTCCCCTCTCTCTCTCAGCCCCCTCTCTCTCCCCCCTCTCTCTCTCTCCTCTCTTCCCCTCTCTCCCCCCTCTCTCTTTCTCTCTTCCCCCTCTCTCCCTCCCACCTCACTCTCCCCCTCTCTCGCCCCCTCTCCCCTCTCTTTCTCTCCCCTCTCTCTCCCCCCTCTCTCCTCTCTTCCCCCCTCTCTCTCTTCCCCCTCTCTCCCTACCACCTCACTCACCCCCTCTCCCCTCTCTCCCTTCTCTTTCCCCAAACTCTCTCTCCCCTCTCTTCCCCTAACTCCGAGTTTTGAAATTTTCGTTGATCACAAAATTTCTCACCACTGAGCGTGAGAAATTTCTGATGAGCGTGAGGGCGTGAGAGTTTACTTGAGGGCGTGAGTCTCACGCTCAAAGCGTGAGAGTTGGCAGCCCTGCAGTATTACCCCGCTGCACAAGAAGGGAGCAGTGCAGAATAGACCGGTTAGTCTGACTTTGGTGGTTGGTAAGATTTTAGAGCCCATTATAAATGGGGTTGCCAACTTTCTCACTCCAAAATAAGGGACAAAAGGTCAAAATAAGGAACAAATTCCCGATGGCAGTTCGACCATGGCTGGGTGAATGATGAATTGGCCCGTGTGCTGGACTGCACACAAAGCCCAGCCTGCGGGCCAGCTGAGGAGTTTTGGCCCGGGCACACGCGAAGTTGCGAGCAAAGTCCGGCACCCCATCCAGTTCATGAACCAATGATCGGCCATGAGAAGGAGTGCCATGAGAAGGTGGTGTCGGCGGTAAGCGAAGGTCCGATGGTCAGACAGCTGGGCGGGCTGCCGACCGACGGGGGCCACGGGCGAGGCGCTGCTGCTGCACTCCATGGGTTGCATTATGTCGGGACGGGTGAGGCGGGGCCGGGCGCGACGCTCCGACCCGACAGTCCAATCGACCCGAGTAGTAGCAGTCAAATACGGGACAAGGGCGGTCCCGTATATGACAAAGCAATTTAGCCCAAAATACGGGATGTCCCGGCTAATACAGGACAGTAGACAACCCTAATTATATCAGGAGGTTACAGAGCATGATAAAATTGGCCAATGTCAGCATGGTTTTCTGAAGTGTTTAAGAAGGAACTGCAGATGCTGGAAATCGAAGGTAGACAAAAATGCTGAAGAAACTCAGCAGGTGAGGCAGGAACATTGCCCATTTCCTTCACTCCATAGATGCTGCCTCACCCGCTGAGTTTCTCCAGCATTTTTGTCTACCATGGTTTTCTGTAGGAGAGGTCTTGCCTGACAAATTTGCTGGAATTCTTTGAAGAAGTAAATAGCAGGACAGACAAAGGAGAAGGTACACAAAAATGCTGGAGAAACTCAGCGGGTGCAGCAGCATCTATGGAGCGAAGGAAATAGGTAACGTTTCGGGCCGAAACCCTTCTTCAGACTCAGGATTTTGAACACAGACAAAGGAGAGTCAGTTGATGTTGTTTACCTAGGTTTTCAGAAAGCCACATGGGAGGCTGTTAGGAAAGATATGAAAGCCTTTGATAAGGTGCCCACGGTATGAAAGAGTAGGTACTTGCATGGATAGCAGGTTGGCTGGATGGCAGAAGACAAAGAGTGGCGATAAAGGGGGCTTTTTCTGGTTGGCTGCCAGTGACTAGTGGAGGTCCGCAAGGGTCAATGCTGGGGCCGCTACACTTCCCGTTGTATATTAACGATTTGGACGAGGGGATTGAAGGCTTTGTGGCCTGGTTTAAGGATGATACGAAAATAGGTGGAGGGGCTGGTAGTGTAAAGAAAGCAGGGACTCTGCAGAAGGATTTGGATAGGTTGGGAGAGTGGGCAGAGAAGTGGCACATGGAATATAGTGTAGCAAAGTCATGCATTTTGGTAGTAGGCGTAAACTATTTTCTAAATAGGGAGAGAATCCAGAAATCAGAGGTACAAAGGGACTTGGGAGTGCTGGTGCAGGATTCCCAAAAAGTTAATCTGCAAGTCGAATCGGCAGTAAAGAAAGCAAATGCAATGCCAGCATTTATTTCAAGAGGGCTTTTGTACAAAACAGGGATGTAATGTTGAGGCTCTATAAGGTTCTGGTAAGGCCGCATTTGGAATATTGTGAGCAATTTTGGGCACCATATCTGAGGAAGGATGCGCTGGCTCAGGAGGTTCCAGAGGAGGTTTACAAGAATGATCTCAGGAATGAGTAGGTTAACCTATGATGAGTGTTTGTCGGCACTGGGCCTGTACTCAATAGAGTTTTGAAGAATGAGGGGGGGACCTCATTGAAACATACTGAATAGTGAAAGGCTTGGATAGAGTGGATGTGGAGAGGATGTTCCCACTATTGGGAGTGTCTAAGACTAGAGGTCATAGCCTCAGAATTAAAGGACATTATTTTAGAAAGGAGATGAGGAGGAATTTCTTTAGTCAGAGGGTGGTGAATCTGTGGAATTCTTTGCCACAGAAAGCTGTGGAGGCCAAGTCAGTGGATGTATTTAAGGCAGAGATAGATAGATTTTTGATTAGTACAGGTGTCAGGCAGGAGAATGGGGTTAGGAGAGATAGATGATTGAATGGTGGCATAGACTTAATGGGCCAAATGGCCTAATTCTGTTCCTATCACTTATGGTCTTATGACAACACCTGCAGATGCTGGAAAGCTGAAACAGGAGAGTATGCTGGAAACACAGCAGGTCAGGCAGCATTTAAGGGGAGAGGATGTCAGTTAACATTTGAGGTCCGTGACACTGGTATGAACTGGGTGTAGGACAGTGTGCAGGATAGTGCTAGTGTAGTGATCGTTAGTCAGCGCGGACTCAGTGGGCCAAAGGGCCTGTTTCCGCACTGTATCTCTAAAGTAAACTAAACTGGAAAAAATCTTATGAATGATTACCAAGCTGAAACAATCATTGTTTTTTTTTCTTTCCACAGATGCTGCCTGACCTGCTGAGTGTTTCAGGCTTTTTCTGATTTTTGCTGGACATCACCTGCAAGGCCAAACACACTGTAAAGACCACGGCCTTCAGGCCACGTTAGATTGTCTAGTTTTAGATAGGATTCACAGCAGCCTAGTTTTGGATGGAACTCACAACAAAGGCTGCTCCGTGGCACAGCGGTAGAGTTGCTGCCTTACAGCACCAGAGACCCAGGTTCAATCCTGACTACAGGTGTGTATGGTGTTTGTACATTCTCCCTGTGACCCCTTTGTTTTTCTCTGGGTTCTCCGGTTTCCTCCCACACTCCAAAGACATACAGGCTTGTAGGCCTTTTGTAAAAACCGAAAGGCTTTTGTAAATTTGGAGAAAGTGTAGGATAGAGCTAGTGTAAGGGGTGTTCTCTGGTCGACACTGACTCAGTGGGCCAAAGGGCCTGTTTCCATGCTGTATCTCTAAACTAAACAAACTCAGTGGGTCTGGCAGCATCTGTGGAGGGAAATGGACAGGTGATGGTTTGGGTCTGGACCTTTCTCCGCAGAATCCCTCCACAGATGCTGCCCGACCGACCTGCTGAAATTCCTCCAGCACATTGCGTTACCCCTGAGATGCCAGGATCTATCGTTTCTTATGTCTACATTTAATTCAAGGCCCAGTTAAAGGTGGGGATAGAACAAAGAAAGAATCAAAGAAAGAATTCTGTACTGAACGAGGGCAGTACTGGTAAAAATCTTAGCGTTTCCCAGGTATACATTTCATTCAATGCCCAGTTAATCTGAAAATCCCTCTTGCACATAATGGCCCTTGCAAATTCAACTGTAAATCTGTCAGAAAAAGATGGGAATAGAATGAAGAAAGTAACAAAGTCATTCTGTACTCACAGTATGAGGGCAGTACTCTAACTCCTGGTAAAAATTTAGCCCCCTTGACTGGGGTTCTTCTGACGTCATGCAACAAGCTGCCATCCCATTTTCGATGATCTCAGCGATTGCCTTGATCGGGAAGGTACACAGTGCGGACTTCCTCCGCAACGTTCTGCTGTTGGGCTCGCTCTCCACGAACACGCCGAAGAGCACGTCGTCCTGCATCGAAACGTCGAGCTCACTGGCCAGGTCCGGGCCGGGTTTGGCCAAATAAGCTGCTTGCAACACATTGTACAGGATGTCCCCGTCGCCCAGGGTCCTCTTCCTCCGCCTCGTTTCGTATTGGCACTCCAGGACGATCTCCCGATAGTTCCTCACTTCGTACTCGCCAGTCTTCAACTGCACGATTCTCGTGTGATAGTTGTTCGATTCTATTGATTCTTTCTGCACGGTGAGAAAGTAGATATATTCGTCGGAGCGGAAGGAATAAATATATTCAATGGGATAGGTGTCCAGGAATTCATCCATCACAGTTAAAGAGTGATCTTGAGTAGTCAACTCAAATCCATCCAGTGATCCGATCAGTCTCTTTATTGACACGGAATGTGGACTGTAAGATTTTGCAATGGTACGGTTGATTGTGGCACCAATAAACAAATAGCTGGTATATCTTTCATCATGAACAACCACCTGGGTGCCCAATGGGCTAGCTATGCAGTCTGGGCAAAAGTCAGCATTATTATTTTCCGGTTTAAATAGGCACATGTTCTCATTTCTGTTTTGGATGTTGTGCCTGTAACAGATGCCATGTTGGGAGCTTCCACAGATAAACAGGACTGGGTCATACGTGTCAAACATCAGCAGGACATTGTCATTATCCTCCATGTCGACGCTCGGCTCCCAGTTTGTGTTGCAAAGTTTGCAGATCTCGCACTCCGGGCTGCCGACGGGGCCAGTCTGCAGTTCATAGTCCTTCTGGAGGGAGAGGTTGAGAGTGTAGATTCGATTCCGCACGGCAATGTAGATCCCTTGATACTCGGAGCGCACCACGATATTCTGGATCGGTCGCCCCGCATCAAAGCTTTTCATTCGGTATCGGACGTCAAAGTCAAAATGGTCAGGCTCCCGCATGCAGGCTTGGCCAGAGCAGAGTGAAGTGTTTCCCAATATCCAAGCACTTAGCCAGAGGAAGATTACAGATCCAGTTGTCATCACGGTACGTACCAGGTGTCACTTCAATGATAATGGTGGATGAGAATAAAGAGATGAGTTACTTAAAAACAATCAAGAAAAAATCCGTAAGATTTGAGCATTCCCTTTCAAAGCTCGTACCATGACAATGTAGCCCGAAACAAGGGCACAAAAAGCAATGGAGGATGATTTCTTGTGTCCTAAAGCTGAGGTAGAGGATTACACAGACCACACTCCAGACTCTTCAATGAAGCTCTTCTTCTGCAGAAAACCACACCAGAGAGAATAAAAAGTTAGCCTCTTATATAATAATCTTTATGTTATAAATGCTCCATTTGACAAATGGCCTTTAAATCATACACAGTTTAGTTTGGAGATAAAACGGGGAAATAGGCCATTCAGCCCACCGAGTCCACGCAAACCAGCGATCACTCGTTCTATCCTACACACTGGGGGCAATTTACAGAAGCTGATTAACCTACAGACCTACCTACACGTCTTTGGAGTTTGGGAGGAAACCGGAGCACTCAGAAAACCCACGCGGTCACAGGGAGAACGTACCAACTCCATACAGACAGCACCCGTAGTCAGGATCAAGCCCGGGTCAGGGACGCTGTAATGCCCCTGTCCCACTTAGGAAACCTGAACGGAAACCTCTGGAGATTTTGCGCCCCACTCAAGGTTTCCGTGCGGTTCCCGGAGGTTGCAGGTGGTTGCCGGAGGTTGCAGGTAGTGGAAGCAAGTAGGGAGACTGACAAATACCTCCGGGAACCGCACGGAAACCTTGGGTGGAGTGCAAAGTCTCCAGAGGTTTCCGTTCAGGTTTCCTAAGTGGGACAGGGGCATTAGGTAGCAGCTCCACCACTGCACCGCCCTGAAGTTCTTCCAAGCATTCTGCACATTCTAAAAGTATCACCTCAGTAAAAATAAAGACAAAGACTCTTCACTTAATCATTTCCTCTGAGTATAAGGTCCTTTACATCTATCGCAGTGCTCGGCGTTCCTTAACCCTTGCACACAGACTCTGCTCGGAAGGCACTGTCTTTTCACGCAATGTACAACCACTGAACTTGTCTATACAAGTGACCTTTTCTCACTGAATCCAATCCATTTGTTAAAAAGAACTTTGATGCCCCCACTCCTTAATGATAATGGTAATCCGTGCTCGGTTATTGAGTTTGAGCTTTAGTTAGTTGGTTTAGTTAATAATCACGTGTACCGAGGTACAGTGAAAAGCTTTTGTTGCGTGCTAAGATCAGCAGAAAATTAATACATGATTACAATCGAACCGTCCACAGTGTACAGATACATGATAAAGGGAATAACGAGAATAAGGTTTAGTGCAAGATAAAGTCCAGCAAAGTCCGATCAAAGATAGTCCAAGGGCCTCCATTGAGGTAGATGGGAGCTCTCAGGACTGCTTTCTAATTGTTGGTAGAATGGCTTGGTTACCTGATAACAGCTGGAAAGAAACTGTCCCTGAATCTGGAGGTATGCGTGGGCAAATTTAGCATGAATAGGTTGCATGGGTAAGTTGGGCCGATCGGCCTATTTCCAGGTTGTACAATTCAACATTTAAAAGACATTTGGACAGGTACGTGGATAGGATACGTTTAGAGGGATATAGGCCAAATGCAGGCGGGTGGGACTTGTGCAGGTGGGGTATCTTGGTCAGCATGGACAAAGTTAGGCCGAAGGGCCTGATTCCATCCTTTATAACGCTATGACTAGGCCAATCCTGTACATATTGGAAATATCTGCAGGCCATGACCTTGGATTATTAGATTGAGCTATGTAGCCTAGTTGCTGGTTCAATTTGTGCTCATTACATTTCCTCCAAACGTACTGTCCTTTTAGTCTCCTTGCCTCCTCATACAACTCTCCCGTCAGGTGATTATGATTTTGACTCACGCATAACAACGTCACTACAGTCTTAACGCAATTCACTCTTGAGAGTAAAGTCACAGTGGCGCAGCAGTAGTGTTACAGCGCCAGAGACCCGGGTTCGATCCTGACCTCGGGTGTGGAATTTGTACAGTACATTCTCCCTGTGACCACGTGGGTTTTCTCCGGGTTATCTGGTTTCCTCTCACACGCCAAAAACGTGCAGGTTTGTAGGTTAATTGGCTTCTGTAAATTGCCCCTAGTAGAATTGGTGGACTGGAAGCCTGTTTCCAAGCTGTATCTGCAAACTAAACTAAACTAAATTAGAGGCCCAGACAGATACTGCAGGGAAACAGGCCCTACGGCCCACTGTGTAGAAAGGAACTGCAGACGCTGATCGGAGATAGACACAAAGTGCTGGAGTAACTCAGCAGGTCAGGCAGCATCTTTGGAGAAAAAGGATGAGTGACGTTTCAGGTCAGAAGGAGAAAATGTCACCCATCCTTTTTCTCCAAAGATACTGCCTGACCCGCTGAGTTACTCCAGCACTTTGTGTCTATCTTCGGACCACTGAGTCTGTTCTAACCATCAACCACCCATTTATACAAATCCCTTTTTTATTTTTATTTTATTTTTTTTAAATCGCCCTGAAATCCCTTCAACTCAGCATAGGTTCTTCCCGTTGACTGCGAGAACAATTCACTGTTCAACCTACCAACCTGCACGACTTTGGGTTTGTGGGAGAAAAGGTTGGAACATTGTGGAAAGAGCCACACGATCACAGGCAGATAGTGCAAACTCCACATAGCTAGCACCCAACTCAGGATTGAATCCAGTTCTCTGGCACCGAGGGGCACTGGCACCACAAGCTGCACCCACTCTGCCCGCTCTAGAAACCGTCTCTCCGCCAGGGAAATTGCACTTCAATCTCCTGTGTGACGGGAGAGGTTACGGACAATCATAATCATACTTTATTAGCCAAGTATGTTTTGCAACATACGAGGAATTTGATTTGCCATACAGTCATACCAATAAAAAGCAACCAGACACACACAATACATTTTAACACAAACATCCACCACAGTGACTCCTCTACATTCTTCACTGAGATGGAAGGCGAAATAAAAGTTAAATCTCTTCCCTTCTTTGTTCTCCCGTGGTCGGGGGCCTCGAGACTTCTGTTGATGGGACGATCTTGGCTCCCGTAGCTGGCTGTCGGGCCCTCCGCATCAGGGCGATCAGCTCACCCACGCCGGGCGATCGACCCCGGGTCGTGGGCTAGTCGAACCTCCTGCGACTTTGGAGCTTCCTGACATCAATCTCTACCCGCGACTGCGAGCTCCTCAATGTTGAAATTCGCAGACTGCAGTTGCAGCGTCGATCCCAGGCAAGGGATCGTAGGCTCCGTTTGACCAACTCAAAGTCAGTCACGAGCAAGGCCGTCAGCTCCATGATGTTAGGCCGCAGAGCAACCGGAGATACGATCCGGAAAACAATCGCATCTCCGGCAAGGTAAGAGATTGGAAAAAAGTTTCCCCCGACCCCCACCCACCCCCCACATAAAACAAACCTGAGAACATTAACACATACTTTTAAAACACACCAAAAATAACAAAAAGGATGAATAGACAAACAGACCGTTGGCGAATAGTATTTGAAGACATTTCCAAATACCAAGCACTTTATCAATTCCAACACCACCAATCATTGGACATACAAGAGACTGCAGATGCTGGAATCCTGAGCAAACCACAAAGTGCTGGAGGAACTCAGCAGATCAGGCAGCATTTGAGATGTTGGACAGACAGCATTGCAGGTTGGCAAAAGAAAGAATGTTGTTTGTTCATTCCCTCCCCAGGTGCTGCCTGACCTGCCTCCGGCACTTTGTGTATTGATCACCATTCATTGCTTGTACAACAAATGGTGCGAATAATACTATTCAAACACCACTCATTATTCATTGCATTTCTCTCTTATTAGGAGAAAGATCAATGAAGAATTGAATCTGAAGATTGAATCTCAGCCACTAACAAACCCCCTATATCACAACTACCCTCAAGAGTAAAGGGCGTTTAATTGTCCCTAAGGACTTAGGGCAGTGGTACAGCAGTAGAAATGCTGCCTTACAACACCAGAGACCCGGGTTTGATGACTACGTGCTGTCTGTACGGAATTTGTACGTTCTCCCTGTGACCACGTGGGTTTTCTCTGGGTGCTCCGGTTTCCTCCAACACTCCAAAGACGTGTAGGTTTGTAATTTAATTGGCTTCTAAATGCGACAGGCCCTTCAGGGTTTCGGATATGGATGGTTCTAATGATCTTTGCCCAGCTAGTTCTCCACACGCAATTACAACACTCTCCCCCATCACTGAGCAGCTAACAGGGAGGAGACCAGTTGGCATGGATCAACTACAATTTAAAGGTATAGAACCTTTTTTACCATCGGCAGGTGGAAATGTCAAAACAGATCAGGAGTCTTTCTGAAACACTCTCCGACAACAGCAACACTGGTCCTGTACTCGCTGAAGTTTAGAAGAATGAGGGGGGGATCTCATTGAATCGTACTGAACAATGAAGCTGCGGCCGAGAGAGAGTGGACGTGGAGAGGACGTTTCCAGTAATGGGAGAGTCTGGGACCATAAGGCGCAACCTTAAAATAAATGGTTGCACATTGAGAATGGAATTTCTATAGCCAGAGTGTGGTGACTCTGTGGATTTCATTGCCACTGACTTGGTGGTGAAGACCAAGTCATTGGGTATATTTTAGGCAGAAATTGTCTTGATTAGTTTAGTTTGGAGATACAGCATGGAAAGCCACACATTCACAGGAGGAACGTGCAAACTCCACACAGATAGCATCCAAAGTCAGGATCAAACCCGAGTCTCTGGAACTGTGAGGCAACAGATCTACCACTGTGCCAACCGGGGACTAATATGGGTATCAAAGGTTATGGGGCGAAGGCAGGAGAATGGGGTTGAGAGGGAAAAATAGATCAGCCATTGTTGAATGGCAGAGCAGACTAGATGGGCTGAATGATCTAATTAGTGTCATAGTCATAAAATCATAGAGTGAGGAAACAGGCCCATTGGCCCAACTTGCCCACACCGACCAACATGTCCCATCTGTTTGCCTTTTGCCCATATCCCTCTAAACCCGTCTTATCCATGTACCTGTCCGAATGTTTCCAAAACATTGCGCCTTTACATGCACTTTTTGTCTTAAAATTTTAGTTTACGCTATTTATTATTGCAATCATTTAAGACTCAACGTTCTAAATTCCGAGTATGTCTACTCCCTATAAAACGTGTTCCACTAAATGACCTGTCGATGGAGCTGAACATTATCACCATATACAGGTTGCACATCCCGTTTTATTTAACACGGACGCCATTTGCAAGCAAATCATCCACATTGGAGACGAGGAGGAATTTCTTTAGACAGCGGGTGGTGAATCTGCGGACTTCATTGCCACAGACGACTGTAGAGGCCAAGTCATTGGGTATTTTTAAGGCGAAGATTGGCAGATTCTTGATTAGCAAGGGTGTCAGGGTTTATGGGGAGAAGGCAGGAGAAAGGGGATTGAGAGGAAAAGGTAGATTAACCATGATTGAATGGTAGAGTAGACGTGATGGGCCGAATGGCCAAATTCTGCTAGAACATATGAACCTACGAAAAGTGAGAATGAGGCCTATGGAAGAATATAAAAAATTCTTGTAGGTTGCTTCTGGTACTCCTGTTGAACCAGCTTTAACCAACCAAATTGAAAAAATGTTTTTGTTGGTCACTAGCCTTGCATGCAATCTTTATTACATCCCATTCATGCCTGAGATTGCACTGCAGTAACAATTTATACAGTCCTTTGGTTGGTGTATTTGAGGTATTTTTAAGGTGGAGATTCTTGATTAGTGCGGGGAGAAAGCAGGAGAATGGTGTTGAGAGGAAAAAATAGATCAGCCATGAATGAATGGCGGAGTGGACTTGATGGGCCGAATGGCTTAATTCTGCCCCTATGGCATGACCTTATGATAGAGCGAGGCACTAAGCCGTCCTTTTATTGCGTGGGTGAATGGAAGGATCGGAGGAAGGTTCGATGAGAATGTGGGAAGAATAAATAAGTGGTGCTGGATGTTGTTTGCAGATTTGGTGGGCTGACGTACCCCTCTCTGTGATCTGTGACTATCACAGTCCATTGACATTTTGCTTTAGTGGTGTCTAAGTCGATGGAAGACCGGAAGAAGGATATTCGGTATAATTATACTTAGTCGGCATGTGACCGCTAAATTTAATGCCTCAAGGAAAAAGCAAATTACACTACGCAACAGCAAATCAAAAAAAATTGTGCTGAATAAGATCATGAGACCATAAATAATTCAGCCTATGGAGTCTACTCCACCACTCAATCATGGCTGATCTATTTTTCCCTCACAAACTAATTTTCTTGCCTTCTCCCCGTAACCTTTAACCCCATTCCTCTGCTTTCTCCCTGTAACATTTAACACCCTGACTAATCAAGAACCTATCAATCTCCGCTTTAAAAACACCCAATGACTTGGCCTCCACCACTGTCTGTAGCAATGAATTCCACTGATTCACCACCCTCTGGCTAAAGAAATTCCTCCTTGTCTTTGGGGGTCTTTCAAACTGATGGGCATGAGTTTTTCCAGCAAAACAACCATTTACAGCCTGTTTTCTCATTCATAAAAATTAAAGAATAGCCATTGAAAAGGAGATTTTATTTGCGAGAGATCCAAAGGGCACCTTTTCCCTTAAATGAACTGTCAAGTTTCACAACTTCAGTGAATTATTAAGCAGCTTCAGAGAGAAATTAAGGCTTTAAAAAAAAAATTCTGAGCTTAGTTAGGCAACTTCTGCAATTAAAAAAAAAATAACTTACTAAAGAAATTTGCAGCAAACAATCTTGTGAATGCAGTGGCAATCTTTCCCAGCACCTAACCATTTGAGTGACTACTCCAGTGATTCAATGATGCTTTGTTGTCACGTTAGTCTCACCGACCCGGCAGCCTGACTCATGGTGTGGTGAAAAGGAAGGAACTACAGATGCTGCTTGACACCAAAGATAGACACAAAATGCTGGAGTAGCTCAGCGGGACAGGCAGCATCCTAGATAGAAGGAATGGCTGACGTTTCGGGTCAAGACCGTTCTACAGGGTTCAGGGTCTCGACCCGAAACGTCACCCATTCCTTCTCTCCAGAGATGCTGCCTGTCCCGCTGAGTTACTCCAGCATTTTGTGCCTAACCTGGATGTGGTGAGTGACAGGTTGATGCAGAGCGAAGACCCGCCTTCAAAATGGCCGACAGCCTTTGACAGACAAACAGAAGATGCGAGTCTGCCTTTGCTGACCACAAAACCTTGACTTTATTTTAATAGTTTAAGTATCTTTGACATTTGGAGACAATGATTATTTTGATTTTAACAGCTTAAGATTGAATCTTTAAAAATTAACCAGCAACAATTAAAAGCATTGGAGCAAACCAACTCAAAAAGAAGCAACTAAATTGTCATTTTTCTGCTGAATAAGAGGCAACACCAACCCCACTGAAATTCCTGGACACTTGGAGTGAATGCCGGATAATCCCAGCAGGCAGCAAACTACAGGAAATCTGTTTAAATGGGTGAATACCAACATATAATATAGAACAGTACAGCACAGAAACAGACCCTTCGGCCCACCGTGTCCGTGCTGGACGTGATGCCAAGACCCAATCTTATCTGCCAGCACATACTGTAATCCAAATCACTCAATTCCCTGCATATCTGTATGGCCATCCAAAAGTCTCTTTGATTCCAATATCACATCTACCTCCACCACCACCCCTGGCAGCTCGCACCAATGACTCACCAAAAAAATCTCTTTGATGAGTGGCATAAATGCGGTAGACAGTCAGTACCTGTCTCCCAGGGAAGAAATGTCAAGTAATTTGCCCCATCTTACCTTGCAGTTAAGCCCTCTTGTATTTGATATTTCCATCCAAACACAAAGGTTCTGCCTGTCTAACCTACCTATTGAACCTGCCGTTCAAACAGCCAGCAACATCTGGCCCAGGACATTCACATACAACCTACAGTCACATAACGTTCAAGTATACACCAGGCGATTTTTCCTGCACCACATAGACACATAGACAATAGGTGCAGGAGGAGGCCATTCGGCCCTTTGAGCCAGCAACACCATTCAATGTGTTCATGGCTGATCATCCACAATCAGTACCCCGTTCCTGCCTCCTCTCCATACCCCTTGATTCTGCTAGCCCTAAGAGCTCTATCTAACTCTCTTTTGAATGCATCCAGTGAATCGGCCTCCACTGCCTTCTGAGGCAGAGAATTCCACAAATTCATAACTCTCTGGGTGAAAGTTTTTCCTCATCTCAGTTCTAAATGGCTCCCCATTATTCTTAAACTATGGCCCCTGGTTCTGGACTCCCCCAATATCGGGAACATGATTCCTGCATCTAGCGTGTCCAATCTCTTAATAATTTTATATGTTTCTATAAGATTCGCTCTCATCCTTCAATGTTCCAGTGAATACAAGCCCAGTCGCTCCATTGTTTCGTCATATGACATTCCCGCCATCCCGGGAATTAACTTTGTGAACCTATGCTGCATTCCCTCAATAGCAAGAATGTCCTTCCTCAAATTAAGAGACCAATGTTGCATCAGCAAATCACTGTTGCTCCTCAAAAGCTTTGGGACTGCCTTTTCCTCTTCACTTTGAGGTTTGAGCTTGACTGATTGATCGTGGAATGTTACAGGCCTGTTCTATTTGCATCTTCATGCCCAGATATCAGGATCTTTGCGCGTTGCATTATAACACCACTTCGACCTGTAATAGTTCTGTGGTTGGAACTGCTGTGGAAAATCTAAATCACCATTCCACTCACTATCATTAGATGCGGCCACATCCTTATCAGGTTGAAAGCCAACGAGCTAAAAGGCAAGTGAAACAATTGTGTGTCATCATCTTGGCCCTTACAAATTGCCAACATGTCCCAAAGTGGTAAAGAGAGGTTGGAGCCACAACATGAGACGTGAGGCACAGAACAACTTGGTAGTTTTGAAGAAGACATTAAACACTGCAGATGTTGGAGTCATGAGTTGAGAACAAACCACTGGAGGAACTCAGCAGGGCAGGCAGCATCTGTGGAGGGAAATGGACACGAGACCTTTCAGTTCAGGATCCTTCTACTGTCTGAAGAAGGGTCCCGACCAGTCATCCGTCTATTCCCTCCATAGATGCTGTCCGACCCACTGAGTTCCTCCAGCAGTTTGTTTTTTAAAACTTAGTCTTTAAGAAGTTTGTGCTATAAAGGGTAGACAAATGCACAGGCTCGATTTAGGATGATATGGAATTTCAGTGGCAGAGCAAAGGCAATTAAAGATCTACAAGGGGAAAGATCTGGAGGAATGCCATTATAGAGTCATAGGGAGACAGCACGGAAGCAAGTCCTTTAGCCCATTGTATCTATGACAACCATTTACACTAACTCTAAACTGCAATTTAACTGGC
This sequence comes from Amblyraja radiata, assembly GCF_010909765.2. Lineage (NCBI taxonomy): Eukaryota > Metazoa > Chordata > Chondrichthyes > Rajiformes > Rajidae > Amblyraja > Amblyraja radiata. Next base: position 32,532,984 of record NC_045973.1, read on the forward strand.
TTTTGATCCACATCACCCCCACCAAACTCTCATTTCACTCCTGCCATCGGGAGGATCATGTGGTAGGAGCAGAATTAGGCCACTCGGCCCGTCAAGTCTACTCCGCCATTCAATCATGGTTGATCTATTTCTCCCTACTAACCCCATTCTCCTGCCTTCTCCCCAAAACCTCTGATGCCCGTACTAATCAAAGGTTGTTTGATTAAGGATGGGAAATTGAATTTGTTTGATTTGAAAGGGAAGAAGGTAAAGGAGCCAGAAAACTGTAACATCCAGGTTCAGGAACAGCTTCTTCCCTCCGGCCATCAGGCTATTAAACTCTACAACCTCCAAATAAACTCCGAACTATATAGAGTGTTTAAGAAGGAACTGCAGATGCTGGAAAATCGAAGGTAAATAAAAATGCTGGAGAAACTCAGCGGGTGCAGCAGCATCTATGGAGCGAAGGAAATAGACCTATTTCCTTCGCTCCATAGATGCTGCTCCACCCGCTGAGTTTCTCCAGCATTTTTGTCTACCTCCAACCTATATAGACTTGGGGTTATTGTTTTTGTCTTTGCACTATTATTGGTTGTGCATGCATGCGCCTGTGCTCGTGTTATTTACAGAGTACTCTGTCTACATATCTGTTGTACTGCTGCTAATAAGAATTACATGTACATAAGTAAATTAAATAAGAATTATATTGTTGCGTTTCGGGATGTATGACATTTAAACACTCCAGACTCTTAACTCAAATATCCTTCGTTGCATATCTTTCATTCATTGTTCTTTATCTCCCCACATCACCGTCTATATCTCTCGTTTCCCTTATCCCTAACCAGTCTGAAGAAGGGTCTCGACCCGAAACGTCACCCATTCCATCTCTCCAGAGATACTGCCTGCCCCTCTGAGTTACTCCAGCCTTTTGTGTCCATCTTCGGTTTAAACCAGCATCTGCAGATCCTTCTTACACATTTCCTCCGTCCAAGTCTTACACAGTTTTCCCAGCTAAAATAGTCAAACCTGCTCCCGGACTGGTGTTGACACGTCCCAGGTAAGCAGTAAAACAAGTCCCCGAGTTAGCTCGACCCAAGCCCTTGATCTTTCCGTCACGGCAAATGACGAGAATCCGTCACGCATGGTGTAGCAGACACAGACCCACAAAGCCGTAACACAGGAACTACGAAGCATAGCCAAGTATGGTGCAGGAGGATCTTAATACCCTGTCCCCCATTTATACATTCTGATATTCCATGCAGTTTCAGGAAATAGTATACTGTCGATAATAAAATACCCTTTGATTGCACAATTACGCAAAGACAGAAACAGGGTCCAAGGAGGTTATTTTAACATGGGTTCTTCCAGCAGTCTCAATGATAATGAATTACAATAATCAGTTGCCAAGACTCCTGGGATGTCAGGACTTTCATATGAAGAAAGACTGGATAGACTCGGCTTGTACTCGCTAGAATTTAGGAGATTGAGGGGGGATCTTATAGAAACTTACAGAATTCTTAAGGGGTTGGACAGGCTAGATGCAGGAAGGTTGTTCCCGATGTTGGGGAAGTCCAGGACAAGGGGTCATAGCTTAAGGATAGAGGGGAAATCCTTTAAGGCCGAGATGAGAAAAACATTTTTTACACAGAGAGTGGTGAATCTCTGGAACTCTCTGCCACAGAGGGTAGTTGAGGCCAGTTCATCGGCTATATTTAAGAGGGAGTTAGATGTGGCCCTTGTGGCTAAAGGGATCAGGGGGTATGGAGAGAAGGCAGGTACGGGATACTGAGATGGATGATCAGCCATGATCATATTGAATGGCGGTGCAGGCTCGAAGGGCCGAGTGGCCTACTCCTGCACCTATTTTCTATGTAGTTCCCGATTCAAACAGAACCTGTACAGAGTTAACAAGTCTTGGTTTTAGTTTTAGGGATACAATGTGGGAAAAGGACCCTCGGCCCACCGTGTCCGTGCCAACCAGCGATCACCTGTGCACTAGCTCTGTCTTACACACAAGGCACAATTAACAGAAGTTAATTAACCTGCACATCTTTGGAGTGCGGGAGGAAACCAGAGCACCCGGAGAAAATACACACCGTCACAGGGAAAACATACAAACTCAGCCAACACCCGTCGTCAGGATCAAACCTGGGACTCTGGCGCTGAAAGGCACCAATCTATTGCTGTACACACGGTGCCACCTCCACCTCCCCTCAAATATGTAGTGTAATGCAGTCGTAGTCATATAACATGGAAACAGCTCACTTTCCTATGTATGTCCCTAATCATTTTGCTCTACCTCCCCAAGGTATCCCTACGTTACTATGAGAATAAACACCGCCTATCCCATTGTTTTTTGCACAATCTTTTTCTTTTCAGTGTCTTATAGAATTTCTATAATTTACGTTTATGTGTGCTACCTGAGGCTATGTGCCTTTGATTCTGTTGTAAGCAAGATTTCCATTGTACTTGTACCTCACCATACTTGTGCACGTGACAATAAACTCAACATGATTTAACTTGCTATCTCTCTTAACTGCGTCAAGTGAAACGATGAAACCTATAAATATTTATCTCCCCATCTGGTCATCAACGTACTGGTAGTTTAAAAAATGTTAGCCTCCAGGACATTTTTGGTACCATCCTTCAAATTCCCTCTCCATGCTCATTTCCAACTCAAGTGAAAATGCCATATTCTAGAGTCACGGAGCTGTGCAGCACAGATATAGGCCATGCCAACTAAGTTGTCATTCTGGGCAAGAGCCATTTGGCCCATAGTCCTCTAAAACCTTCCTACTCAAATGTCTGTGCAAATGTCTTTTGAAAGTCATAATTGCCCTCCAGTTTTAGAATCCTCTACATTGGGGAAATGATTGTGAGCATTCACTTTAACCATGACCCTCGTGATCTTGTACACATCAAACAGGTCACTCCTCAGCCTTCCATGCTCCAAAGAAAAAAGTTCCAACCTATTCAGCTTTTCCCTATTGCTCAAGCCTGCAAGTGCACCTAACTTTCCAGTGAACCAAGGCTGGGAGCTAAACATGTAGGGGTATTCGATATTCAGGAAGGATAGACAGAAAGGAAGAGGAGGTGGATATAATGCAATAGCAAGGAGAGACATTAGCTTGGATGTTGTAGAATCGGTATGGGTAGAACTACGAAATAGCCTGGGGTAGTAAACGCTTGTTGGAGTTGTATACATTCCACCAACGAGCAGCAGGAAGGTTGGGGATAGCATCAAGCTGGAAATTAGAGATGCGTGTAGCAAAGGTACAGCGGTTATGATGGCTGATTTCATTCCACATATAGATTGGGCCAACCAAATTGGTAGCATCGCTGAGGAGAAGGATTTCCTGGAATGTATCTGGGATGGGTTTTTAAACGAATATGTAGAGGAACCGACTAGAGGGCATGCCAGCCTAGACTGGGTATTGTGTAATGAGGAAGGATTAGTTAGCAACAGTGACCATAATATGGTGGAATTCTGCATTAGGATGGAGAGTGACATGGTTAATTCAGAGACTAGAGTCCTGAACTTGAATAAAGGAGTCTTTGAAGGTATGAGATGGGAATTGGCAGGGATAGACTGGTAAATTATACTTAAAGGGTTGACAGTGGAGATGCAATGGCGAAGATTTAATGACCGCATGGATGAACTCCAGATTCATCCCACACAGTTCATCCCTGTCTGGCGAAAAAATAAAACTTGGAAGGGCGCTCAACGGTGGCTAACGAGGGAAGTCAAGGATAGTGTTAAACTCAAGGAAAAAGCATATAAAAATTTAGAACTCCGAGGACAAAGGGGTTAATTAAGGGGGGGGGGGAGAGCATGAAAGAAAGCTTGCAGGGAATATAAAAACTGGCTGTATAAGTTTCTATAGGTATGTAAAATGGAAAAGATTAGTGAAGACGAATGTAGGTCTCATACAATCAGAGACAGGTGAATTTTTAATGGGAATCAAGGAAATGGCAGAACAATTAAACAAGTACTTTGGTTCTGTCTTCACTAAGGAAGACACAAATAATCACCCGGAAATACTAAGGAATCAAGGATCTAGTGGGAGGGAGAAACCGAAGGGAATGCACATTAGTCAGAAAATGGTGTTAGGTAAACTGTTGGGACTGAAGGCAGATAAATCCCCAGGGCCTGATGGTCTACATCCCAGAGTACTCAAGGAGGTGGCCCTCGAAATCGTGGATGCATTGATGATCATTTTCCAATGTTCTCTCAACTCTGGATCAGTTCCTGTGGACTGGATGGTAACTCCACTTTTTAAGAAAGGAGGAAGAGAGAAAATGGGGAATTATAGACCAGTTAGCCTTATATCGGTAGTGGGGAAGATGCTAGAGTCGATTGTTAAAGATGTTATAGCAGCGCATTTGGAAAGCCGTGACGGGATCGGTCAAAGTCGACATGGAGTTATGAAGGGGAAATCATGCTTGAATAATGTTCTGGAATTTCTTTGAGGATGTAACTGGTAGAATGGATAAGGGAGAACCAGTGGATGTGGAGTATCTGGACTTTCAAAAAGCCTTTGACAAGGTCCCACACAAGAGATTAGTGTGCAAAATTAAAGCACATGGTTTTGGGAGTAGGGTATTGACATGGATAGAGAACTGGTTGGTAGACAGGAAGCAAAGAGTAGGAATTAATGGGTCTTTTTCAGAATGGCAGGCAGTGACTAGTGGGGTGACGCATGGCTCGGTGATGGGACCCCAGTTGTTTACAATATATATTAACGATTTAGATGAGGGAATTAAATGTAACATCTCTAAATTTGCGGAAGACACAAAGCTGGGTGGCAGTGTGAGCTGCGATGAGGATACTGTGAGGCCGCAGGGTGACTTGGATAGGTTGGGCAGAAGCATGGCAGATGCAGTATCATGTAGATAAATGTGAGGTTATCCACTTTGGTGGCAAGAACAGGAAGGCAGATTATTATCTGAATGGTGTCAGATTAGGAGAAGGGGAGGTGCAACGAGACCTGGGTGTGCTTGTACATCAGTCACTGAAAGTAAGCATGCAGGTACAGCAGGCAGTGAAGAAAGCCAATGGTCTTCATTGCGGGAGAATTTGAGTTTAAAAGCAAGGTGTACAGGGCAATTTTGATCTCCTAATTTGAGGAAGGGCATTATTGCCGTTGAGGGAGTGCAGCATAGGTTCACCAGGTTAATTCCCAGGATGGCGGGATTGACGTATGATGTAAGAATTGGTCGACTGGACTTCTATTCGCTGGAATTTAGAAGGATGAGAGGTGATCTTACAGAAACATATAAAATTCTTAGTGGATTGGACAGGGTAGATGCAGGAAAAATGGTCCCGATGTTGTGGGAGTCCAGAACCAGGGGTCAGAGTTTAAGAATAAGGGGTAGGCCATTTAGAACTGAGATGAGGAAAAACGTTTTCACTCAGGGAGTTGTGAATCTGTGGAATTATCTGCCACAGAAGGCTGTGGAGGCCAATTCACTGGATGTTTTCATGAGAGAGTTAGATTTAGCTCTTGGGGCTAACGGAACCAAGGGATTATGGGTCGAAAAGCCGGAATAGGGTACTGATTTTGGATGCTCAGCCATGATCATATTGAATGGTGGTGCTGTCTCGAAGGGCTGAATGGCCTACTCCTGCACCCATTTTCTATATTTCTATGTTTCCTATAATTGGGGGATTAGAACAGCACACAGTACTCTTTGTGCGGTCTCACCAATGACCTCTGAATCCCCAGCCTCTCACTTTTGCCAGACAGTATTTGTTGGAAATCTGCAAATTCACATAGATAACATTCAAAAACACTCCTTTATTTACCTTGTTACTAATGGCCCAGTTATGCCAAAAAGAGACTTGATTAGTCAGACATCCCCCAGTGTTAACAGAGCTAACTTCCCCTTTCTTAAGTCCACCGTCATTCTATTGCTAATGACGAAGAACTGTAGATTAGACCCATCTGACGCCAATGTTCCAGCGATGATATAGCACCTTAACAAGTAGTGAGCAGTCCCAGTGGGAAGGCAGCCAAGAGTTGGCAGATAAAGGTACTTAAAGCATTCAAACAATCACGCCTTCTCATCAGGCCGCTAACAGAAAAGAATAGTTGTCTCACTGAAGACACAAAATGCTGGAGTCGGGTCAGGTCAGGCACTATCCCTGGAGAACAAGGATACAGGTCTGAAGAAGGGTTCCAACCTGAAACGTCACCTATTCACCAGGATAGACTCAAAATGGTGGAGTAACTCAGCGGGTCAGGCAGCATCTCTGGAGAAAAGAAATAGGCAACGTTTTGGGTCGAGACCCTTCTTCAGACTTCTTCAGTCTGAGGAAGAGTCTCAACCTGAAATGTCACCTATTCCTTTTCTCCAGAGATGCTGCCTGACTCGCTGAATGACTCCACTATTTTATGTCTATCTTCGGTGTAAACCAGCACCTGAAGTTCCTTCCTAGACATGTTCTCCCAGGATGCTGCCTGACCCGCTGAATTACTCCAGCAATTTGTTTTTGTCTTTCCTTGATAAACCAAGTCCCTCGTTTCTACAGTCTTCTCTGTGAATCCTGGCTTCAGGAATGTGCCGTGTGGCACAATTTTTATCATTGACCACTGCCTGATATTCCAAGACCCCACAAAAATATAAAATGAGAATTCATCGGGAAAGCCTATAAATACCACGCTCAGCCTCACCAACCATCGATGACATAACAAGACATCTATCTATCTATCTATCTATCTATCTATCTATCTATCTATCTATCTATCTATCTATCTATCTATCTATCTATCTATCTATCTATCTATCTCTAAAATTTTGTTCAGATTGATGTTATATTTCACAAGTTATTGAAATGTAAAAATTTACAAATTCAAGTTTAAAATGTTAGCAGATATTGGGATCCAAATCCTTGCTGGCCCAGCTTGCAGCAAAGTTGCAATCGAGGAACACTCAGCCCTTCCAGCAAGTTTTTAGCTGAATAGCAGGGGGAGGGGGCAAATGCATTCTGTTTTAAAATCCTCGAAGCAAGAGGAGGGGGAGGCAGTGCTGGGGGATACACCCCTGTACAGTTGGGGGCTATGGGTGAGTGGTGGAATATGGGGGAACAGGCGAGTGGTGGAATATTGCATTGGGGAACAGGTTGCGTTGGTGGACCTGGCCTCCCGTGGGGGCTATGGGTGAGTTGTCAAATATTGTGTTGGGGGTACGGGTTGCGATTGGGGAACTAGGCCTACCATGAGACAGGGACCCAACGGGTCCCACTTGGTCTAGTCTTTAATATAATTGTATCTCCATCGAGGTAATAATTACAACATAGCTTCACTAACAGTCAGTCTGTCCCTTCCTTTTTGTGGTTTTTAATAGTATGTGTTAAATGTACGTTTTTCGTGTTCTTTAGCTTGTTTTATGTGGGGGGTGGGGGGTGGTTGGGGGAAACTTTTTTTAAATCTCTTACCTTGACGGAAATATGATTTTTTTCAGTATGGTATCTCTGTCCACACTGCGGCCTAACTTCGAGGAGTTGGTGGCCTTTGCTGGAGACCGACTTTGGGATCTACAACCGCGGGAGCCTGTGGGCTTAAAATCGTGGAGCTCGCGGTCTGGTTAGAGACCGAATTCGGGAGCTCCAAGCCGCAGGAGTTTCGACCACCCCGACGCGGTGCTTCAACCGCCGACTGCGGGAGCTTCGATCGCCCCGACGGATGGTTTGACTGCCCCGACCGCAGGAGAATAAAGACAAGAAGATTGGACTTTATTGTCTTCCATCACAGTGAGGAACGTGGGAATCGACTGTGGTGGATGTTTATGTTAACTTTTATGTAATTGTGTGTCTTGTTGTGTTTTTTAAGTGTGGCTGTATGGTAATTCGCATTTCACTGTACCTTAATTGGTACATGTGACAATAAAAGACCTTTGAAGAGCAAAAAAAATTGCAAAACATTTTAATGATGCAACCCAAGGCAAAAAATAAGTTGCTCACTAAAATGTTATTCAATAAAGGAAAGGCCAAGCATTGCAACAATTTCCCCTTCCATGCCCTGCAATATTATTTCAGGAATTGTGCAAGTAGTTTCCTTACCAAATACCGATTCTAGTAATCTTGATGAAAATCTTGTTTCCAACACAAAAATTAGTTCTGCCAAGAATCAATTTCCCACACACGTTTTCCCTTTTCCCTCATCCGTGAGCAGTGAAGGTAATGGCCAACTGGTGGTTAGTGTTAACAGTCAGCAGGGGAGCAGCAGAGGCAGTAAAAGGCGTCCCAAGTCTCGAAGAGGTCACCTGCGGGATTAGTCCATCTCATGCAAAACTAAGAGTATACGAGGCCTCCCAGGACGTTACTTTGTACAAGATCTTTGACATGTGGTTGAGAAGGTAAAGGAAAGTTAATTGCAGGGAACAGAAAGGGGGACTGCTCACATCCATGGTGCTACCCATTCCGATAAGGCCATGGATTCAATGGTACTTAACAGTCACATGAACCTAGGCACAGTGAAATTCTTTTGCGTACAATTCAGAAACGCTATTCATGAGCACAACCATACCCAAGTACAGGAGTGTAAGAATAGTAGACTATACTGAGGTAGTACACAAGAGCCGCCATGTTTCTGGTGCCATCTTGCATCCTACAAGTTTCAAAGTTATTAAAATTGCAAAGTTTTAACTTGGCTGTAAAGGCGCGTTGTCCTGCCGGGTCAGTGTTGCAAGGGTCAGGCTAGCCTAGCGATGGACTTTATCTTGCACTAAACTCTTAGCCAAGTTAAGACTATAGTTTTGTCCCTTTATCCTGTGTCTGTACACTGTAGACAGCTCTGTATATTTTTGTCTCTTTATCCTCTGATCACTTGTGGTTGGCTTGATCATAATCATGTATAGTCTTTCTGCTGACTGGATAGCACGCAACAAAAAAGCTCTACAGTAAACCTCGGTACATGTGACAATAAAAACTAAACTAATGCTGTAATGGATCTCTGGACTTAAAGGGGCAGTACAATTGATGTGGACACATCTCAGTCTATTTCCCATACGCAGTCTATTCCTCAGCTAATGCATCCAAATTCATAGTCAGCTTCCACATACACACTCGTAAGGGCTACCTCCTCCCTCTCGACCCCTTTGCTGTTACTATTCTGTTGTACGGTTCAGTTGCTCCTGGAGGTACCGAGGTCTAAGCGGAAGCTCAGAGGGGATAGAGCCTTCTCTGTTGCTGCTCCGACATTATGGAACACTCTACCTTTGCACATTAGACAGGCCCCTTCACTGTCCATTTTCAAAACTCTTAAAACCCTTTTCTATTCCTTGGCTTTCGCCCCTGCATGAGACTTTGCTCTTGTTTTAGTGTTTCTATTATTGCTTTTTATTGTTTTTACTGCCTTTTAATGTTTTTATTGTTTTGTTTTATGTTTATGATTAGTCATGTACAGCACTTTGGTACTCAATCCAGCCTTACCAAGACTCAATGATGGGAAGTTCTTGGTTCCATCAGGGGGGCATACCGGGGTGGCACAGTGGCACAGCTTTAGAGTTGCTGCCTTGCAGTGCCAGAGATCCGGGTTCAGTCCTGTGTACGGGTGCTGTCTATATGGAAATTGCGCGTTCTCCCTGTGACCGTGTGGGTTTTCTCTGGGAGCTCTGGTTTCCTCCCACACTCCAAAGATGTACAGGTTTGTAGGTTAATTGGCTTTAGTAAAATTGTAAATTGTCCCTAGTGTGTAGGATAGTGCTAGTGTGCAGGGTGATCGCTGTGGGTCGAAGGGCCTGTTTCAGCGCTGTATCTCTAAAGTCTAAAGTCCAAAGAGCTGACCAGTTCATGAGTGGAAACCCGATTCAGGCCAGCGTTGCTAGCTCACTCACTCACTCACCCACTCACTCAATGGTCTGCTTCATCCATTGCCTCATACCGAATGGAAACAGACCCTCGGCCCAACTTGCCCACACTGATCTACCCCTTTGGATATCACTGATAATCAGAGATTTTTATAGGTCGTTGAAATGTTTTGAAGTACTTAAACAAAAAATGTTTTAAGTGCATTCAAAAACACAAATTATTAGTTCAAGACATAAATAGGTTTAGGTTCATTCATGGCATGTGTACAAAGTTACAATTAAAAAAAAGCTTTATTTTGCATGCTATCTAAAGAGACCAGATTTCCTCCGCATATAATCGTCAAACTCAAATACACTAGATAGAGCAAAGTGGAAGATAGGAAATGCAAAATATCATCCAACGTCATCAAGGGGTAGTGGTGAATCAGACAGTATCCTAGTTTATGGAAGAGGAAAGAGTTGTTCCTGAGTCTGGTGGTGCGCACTTTCAACTTCTATATCATCTTTTGCCGGATGGGAGCAGGGAGCTGGAGGAATGACCAGGGTGGGACATCTTTGATTATGTTGGCTGTTTTTCTGAGTCAATGGTGGGAAACCTGGTCTGTGTGATGGACTGGACTACAACAACTCAAATTAAAAGAAAGAAACTAAACATTTAGCTAACTCTAAGGGACATGTTGGAACACAAAAGAATGTACCAACTATGGTTGACATAAAGCAGACAGAAAGATGCAAAATGCACCAGTTCCTTTACTCATCCACTCGCAGTCCACACCAGGACTTAATGATGGGCCTAGAAGCCTCCATACAAACTCCATCCTTTACCAACCAACTATATCTCTATCAAGAATCAGAAAGCTGGATCGGAACATCATCAAGCAGCATCTTCAGTTCAGTTTACAGATACAGCACGGAAACAGGCCCTTCGGCCCACCGAGTGCATGCTAACCAGCGATCCCGCACTAACCTACAGCGATCCCCGTACACAAGAACACACTACGGACAATTTACAGAAGCCAGTTAACCTACAAACCTGTACATCTTTGGAGTTTGGGAGGAAACCGGAGCACCCGGGGAAAACCCAGGTGGTCAGGGGGAGAACGGACAAACTCCATACAGACAGCCCCCATTGCCAGGATCGAACCGGGATGTCTGGCGTTGTACGGCAGCAACTCTACTGCTACGCCATCATGTGGGGGCAGAAGGTGCAAGTCAATAACGTTTCACGTCGAGCCACTCCACCTATCCTGATGCAGTGTCTCTGCCAAAACTGTAATCTTATACTTTTTACATCCACAGATCCTGCTTGACCTGCTGAGTAATTCCAGCAATGCTCTAGATTCTAGCATTTGCAGTCTCTGTTGCCTTCACCCTCCCATCGATATCCTTGGCAAGTGTCTGAAACTCTGCCTCAGGCTCGCTGCCATATTCCCTATCAATGTCGAGCTTTCGGTTTATTATTGTCATGTGTATTGAGGTACAGTGAAAAAAGTTTTGTTTTGCATGCTATCAAAACAGGTCAGATATACAATACATAAAAACCAATCTCTTCAAAGACAACACAATACAATGCACAATAGATAGAGCAAATGGAGTGCAGAATATAGTTCCCTGCATTGTAGTGCATCAGTTTCATAGACAACATAGAACAAGAACAGGCCCTTGTGCCCACAATGTCTGTGCCCAACCTGAAGCCAAGATAGAACCCGTGTCCCTCTATTTCCTGCATATCTATTTGAGTATCCAAAAGTTCAAAATTACACTGACGTATCTGCTTCAACCACCACCCCCAGCAGCACATTCCAGGTTCTTACTACCCTCCGTGTAACAAAACCTGACCTGTAAATCTCCTTTAAACTTTGCCCCTCTCACCACAAAAACAATATGCCCTATAGTACTTGATTATTCCATTCTGGTATAAAATATTCTGTCATCTCTATCAATACCTCTCTTTATATTACAGTATGTGCCCGTATCAAGTCTCCCCACAAGCTCTGGTGTTCCAGAGAAAACAATCCAAGTCTGTCCAGGGATCGTACTGAGGTGTATACTCCTCTGCACCCTTTCCAAAGCCGCCACAACCTCCCTGTAATGGGACGACTGGAAGAGCACACAATAATCCAAACAAAGCCCAATGTCCCCAGTGGGGTAGAGGTGAATCGGACACTACCCTAGCTCAGAGGCCTGATAACGGAGGGGAAGAAGCTGTTCCCGAGTCTGGTGTTCTCTGGAGAGAAGGAATGGGTGACGTTTTGGGTCGAGACACTTCTTCAGACTGAGAGTCAGGGGAAAGGGAAACGAGCTGACTGCTCCTCTTCCTCAGGATGAACCACAGATCATGCATCTATTCTCTACAAATCCATCCAGACAACACCTGATCGAACCCCCGTCTCTGGCGCTGTAAGTCAGCAGCACCACCGCTGCCCCACTCTTGTCACACACTAGAGGAAGTATGCAGTTGTGCTGGAGAAAGTGCAGCGGAGACTCACCAGGATGTTGCGCGGATTGGAGACATTTAGTTATGGGAAAGATTTGATAGATTGGGCTTATTTTCCCTCGAGCAAAGGTGTTGGAAAGGTTACCTGATAGAGGTATATACAATTATAAGTGGCACAGATAAGGTAGATGTCCCCAATCTTTTTTTTCCTTTGATAGGGGTATCATAAACAACAAATAGGTTTAAATTTAGAAGAAGTTTTAGAAGTGGATCTGAGTGGAAAATGATTTTGTCAGACAGAGATTGATTGATGTCTGGAAATTCTGCTGGAGATACACATGATAATAACAAACCAGTGTCAATGTCATGGTGGTGATGGAGTCAGATGGAATCACTATGTTTAAGAGATATTACGACAGGTACTTACATAGGCACGGTATAGATGGATACAGACCTAATACAGATAAATGAAATTATCGCAGATGGGCAGAGACGTCAACATGGGCTGAATGTTGAATTTATTCGGTTTCAGATAACTTCATTTCTCTCTCTCTGTATTAGTCATCCATCTACAATATTAGTTCAGCCAATTTCTTTCTGCTTCTCCTTTTTCTCTCTCTCTGGGAAAGGACACAATGGTGTAGCCGCAGAGTTGCTGCCTTACAACGCCAGAGACCCAGGTTCGATCCTGACTACGTATGGGTGTTGTCTGTGTGGAATTTGCACGTTCTCCCTGTGTGCGGGGATAGCGGATATGGGGAGAAGGCAGGAACGGGGTACTGATTGGGGGTGATCAGCCATGATCACATTGAATGGCGGTGCTGGCTCGAAGGGCCGAATGGCCTACTCCTGCGCCTATTGTCCATTGGTCGCGTGGGTTTCTTGCGGGTGTGCCGTTTTCCTCCCACATCATAAAGACATGCGGGTTTGCAGGTTAATTGGCCTCTGCAAAATCACTCCCAGTGTGTCAGGAGTAGATGAGGAAGCGGGGTAATGTAAAACCAGTGCCCACGGGTGATCGACGGTCAGTGTGGACTTGGTAGGCCGAAGTGCCTGTTTCCATGCTCTATCGCTAAACTAAAATCTCTGCAAAGACATGCCCAGCCTGACATGCAGAGCACAATTGCCTGCTCCACCTTTCCCATCTCCTACGTTACATTGTCTATGTTCTCACTATCTAACTGCTCCAATTCACTAATTGACGGCATAACCTTGTTTATAGCTCATAACTTCACGTCATAGGAGCAGAATTAGGCCATTCGGCCCACTGAGTCTACTCCGCCATTGAATCATGGCTGATCTATCTTTCCCTCATAACCTCATCCTCCTGCTTTCGCCCAATCACCTTTGACACTCTTACTAATTAGCAATCAACCAATCGCCACTTTAAAATTACCCAATGATTTGGCCTCCACTGTCGCCTGCGGCAATAAACTCCAGCGAGTACAGGCCCAGTGCCGTAAAATGCTCATCGTACGTTAACCCATTCATCCCCGGGGTCATTCTCGTAAACCTCCTCTGGACACAGCACATCATTCCTCGGATATGGGGCCCCATGCCTGATGGACCCCGCTGCCCCCTCCATGGTCAACCTAGGCTTACCCTTCCAGAGGGAACCTGCAGCCCACACACCTTTCCCTGTAGCCTGAAAACATAACTCTGTTTCCCGTCCCACAGATGCTGCCTGACCTGCTGAGTATTTCCAGCATTTTCTGTTTTCATTTCCGATTTCTGGCATTGAGTGCTTTGCTTTTATTTTCACTTTAATGTCACAAGGAGATCCTGACTATTCCAAACAATCATATGTCCATAATGTACAAACAAGGAACTGCAGGTGCTGGTTTATACCAAAGGCAGACACAAAGAGTTGGAGTAACTCAGCGGGCGAGGCAGCATCTCTGGAGTAAACGGACAGGTGACCTCTTGTGTTGGGACCGAAATGTCACCTATTCTTCCCCCCTCCCCCCCAGAGATGTTTCCTGACCCACTGAATTACTCCAGCACTTTGTGTCTATCTTACCTCATGTTTATTGCTGTCTTGGGAGGAACTTAAGCATTTTCACACATACCTGTTAATTATAGAGAGACAAAGAATATGATATGATAGGCACAGAAAACTGGAGTAACTCAGCAGGACAGGCAGCATCTCCGGATAGAAGGAATGGGTGACTTTTCGGGTCGTGACCCTTTTTTTGGACTACTTGCAGGGTCTGTGTCAGAAAATTCCAGCACCATACGATCCCCATCCTTAATCTCGTTCTTTCTCTCTAGCCCCCTCAATAAAACCTCCCTATTTCTATCTCGCCTACACACACACACACACCTGGTGGTGAAACTAGTGTCTCGTCTACACTTGATTGATTCATTCTTGGGGGTTTCACTGTCCACGGTTAGTGAATAGGTCTTTCTACTGATTGGCTCTATTTTATGGGCGGTGGACACACAATTGCGACATACAATTAAAATCTATAGGATCTTTGATTAAAATCACTAAATCTCACAAAATCGGACTTAAATTCTCACTTAAATCTCACTAAATCTACCAATATTCACTCTTCCCCCTTTGTCACAGCCCCTGCATTAGAACCCATTGTAATTGGGCCCCTGTGAATACAAATAATTGCCCCATTTGTTTATACTTCCATTAGTCAGTCCCTAACGAACGAATTCCTAACTATCCCGATGTTATGTAAAGGGTCCATATCCGCGTAATTTTATCAAGAGAAGGCTTTTAAATGTCTCCTTCTTGATGTTGCACCCTTTGATCGGCGATTTCCAACGTGTTAAGGAGGCCCCTAGGTGAGGGGAAGGAAGATAAGGAGGGGTATAGGCGCCCGAGCTTCACTTACCTGGCTCAGGTAAGGCTGCCCCGAGTCAGCCTGTGTGGAGAGTGGCGGAGCTCTCGCTTCTGCTCCTGAAATGTGCCTCTCGTCGCTTCAACTCGGTGGACTCGTCCCAGCCTGCTTGCACGTTCACCTGGACGTAATCCCTGATCCCTGGAGCGAGGCTTTAGCGGTGGAAGAGAGGGGGGGACAGGCTGTTAAAACCGGACGTCCTACTCGCACCGCCCCACTGACTCAACCACAACTTTCCCACCCAGGCTAACATCTAGCGGCAGTCGCCCTCTGCTGTCCCACCACGTCCACAACCCCACTCCCCGAGTGCTCCACACTCTACAAGCAAATACTGCAATAGAACAAATATTTGCAATGCATTAACGCCCTTCACGTCGCCCTGGTTTTGAAGTACAGTCATTGCCGCAAATGATGACAGTTTGTGCAACCATGAATCATAAAAAAAAAAATAGATGTATAGGAAGGAACTGCGGATGCTGGTTTCCACCGAAGGTAGACACAAATAGCTGGAGTAACTCGACGGGACAGGCGGCATCTTTGGAGAAAAGGAATAGGTTTGGGGTCGAGACCTTTCTGCAGACTGAGAGTCAGGGGAAAGGGGAAACGAGAGATGGAGAGATATAGAACAAATGAATGAAAGATATGCAAAAATGTAACGATGATCAAAGAAAGATGGAGCCCACAATGGTCCATTGTTGGCTGTGGGCTGGGTGATAACGAGTTATACACACAATTAAACTCAACAGTAGATTATCTTGTTTTCCATTCAGGGATTAATATTTACAGAAAAATGGAAAGAACTTTCCAAGTCATCCTTGAAATAGTCTCAGGGATTTCATTTGACATCATCTCTACTAGCGTTTACGAATCCTGTCTGGATTTGGGGTTCTTTGCTACAAGGGGAGATTGGACAAACTTGGGGAAACAAGGAGCTGCAGATGCTGGTTTACAAACTCAGATGGTCAGGCAGGAACTCAGGAGAACACGGATAGGTCAGGACCCTTCTTCAGACCCGAAACGCCACCATGTTCTCCAGGGAGGCTGCCTGACCCACTGAGTTACTCCAATATTTTGTGTTTTATTTTTGGACATAATGGATTGTTTTCTCCGGAACGCCAGAGTTTGAGGGGAGATGGGAGAGAGGTATAGTAAATTAGGAGAGGCTTAAATAGGGTAGACAGTCAGTACCTTTTCCCCAGGGTGGAAGTGCCTAGGACTAAAGCGCATAGCTTTAAAGTGAGTGGGGGAAGGTTTAAAGGAGATGTGCATGGATTTTTTTTTACATAGAAAATGATGGGTGTCTGGGAATCAGGCAACTGAACCATCCCATCACCAACTAGAGAGTGACTCTGACCTATCATCTACCTCACTGAAGACACTCAGACTATCTTTAATCAGACTTTACTGAATTTCATTTTAGTTTTTTAGTTTAGTTTAGAGATACAGCGTGGAAACAGACCCTTCGGCCCACTGAGTCCGTGCCGACCAGCAGCCCCCGCACATTAACACTATCCTACACAAACTAGGGACACTTTACAATTTTACCACGTCAATTACCCTATAAACCTGTACATCTTTGGAGTGTGGGTGGAAACCGTAGCTCCCGTAGAAAATCCACGCAGGGAGAAAGTACAACTCCGTACAGACAGCACCCATTGTTAGGATCGAACACGGCACTCGGGCATTGCAAGGCAGCACATCTACCGCTGAGCCAGCGTGGACTAAACGTCATTTCATTTATCCTGTTTCTGTACACTGTACAGTCTTTTCGCTGACTGGATAGCACACACCAAAAAAGCTTTTCACTGTGCCTCGGTCCACGTGACAATAGATAAATAAATGAAACTAAACTAAGCAGTTGGCTCCCAAAAATTGAAATAACCGACTCGTTTTTTTAATCAACAATAATTGCGGGATATACTTAGTCAACAAGTAGGGAGACATCCTACTTTTCCAGTGCCATTTCTCTGAAATATAGCCAGAAAAAAACTACCAGGCAATTGATAGAAGGAAACAGGGCTAATGGGAGGGGTTGACTGTTGGACAGTCTAGAGATGAAAAGGACACAAAAGGGTGTTAAGGGCCTGTCCCACTAACGTGACTTCTCAGCGACTGTCTTTGATCTTCAAGCTTGAGGGCACTCGCCTGAAAAACCGCAAGCTGGATCGACCGTCAGCGATGAAACCGCGAGCTGGATCGACCGACCGCACACACATAAACACATCGCAAAGGCGGCGGCCAGGGAAAGCGGGGGAGCGCTGTCTGAAATTCACACCCGCGATGAACAGGAAGGTAAAAGACGGCTGGCACATAACGGTACGTCCTTTAGAGAGAGGGGGAGAGAAGGGGAGAGAGGGGGAGAGAAGGGGGGAGAAGGGGGGAGGAAGAAGGAGTGGAGACACTTTTAAGAAGCCAGACAACTTTTAATAAATTTTAGCGGGCATTTAACATTACCTGTCGGTTTACTTACCTTTATTTTCTCAACGAGCTGTACTCGCGACTATCCTCGATTTCCATTGATCACCCTCAATTACCTACGAATAACATGCTGACCTACTACGACCTACCTCGACTAAACCTACGAGTAAAGAAAAAAATCTAATTTTTTCCATGGGGACCTTTTTTTACTCGTGGGCATTTTTCAACATGTTGAAAAATACGCCGCAACCTAGCTGAGGCCTCGGGTATGCGGGGACTACTCTCGAGCATGAAGGAGAGTTACAAAGACCTCCTAGGACCTCGTGTCGACCATGCTGCGAGAATGAGTCGAGGGCAAACTCATCTGAACTCGCGGATTAGGTCGCCGCAGTGGGACAGCCCCTTAAGATAAGTAGAGGAGAGTGAAATTTAAAGTCAGAGAAAGAGACATAGGTGGAAAGGGACGATGGGGGAGGTTTAAGAGGAGCAGGATAGTGGGGGAAATGGTTGTGCACCTGGATTTAATGGGGGCACAGGAAACAGAGAGTTACGTTTAGCTTAGTTTATTGTCACAGCGAAAAGCTTTTTGTTGCGTGCTAACTAGTCAGCGGAAAGGACGGCACCGTGGCGCAGTGGTAGAGTTGCTGCCTTACAGCACTAGAGACCTGGGTTCAATCCTGACTATGGGTGCTGTCTGTACAGAGTTTGTATGTTCTCCCTGTGATCACGTGGATTTTCTCCAGGTGCTCCAGTTTCCTCCCACACTCCAAAGACACGCAGGTTTGTGGGTTAATTTGCCACGGTAAAGATTCTAAATTGTCCCTAGTGTGTAGGACAATGCTAGGGTAATGGGATTGCTGATTGGCATGGACTCGGTGGGCTGAAGGGCCTGTTTCTGCGCTGTATCTCTAAACTAAACCACATATGATTACAATCGAGCCGTCCACCGTGTACAGGGACATGAGAAAGGGAATAACATTTAGTGCAAGATCAAGTTCAGCATAGTCCAATTAAAGATAGTCTGAGGGTCTTCAATGAGGTAGGCTGCAACTCAGGACTGCTCTCTAGTTGTTGGTGGGGTGGTTCAGTTGCCTGATAACAGCTGGGAAGAAACTGAGGGAGAGGGGCAATGTAACTAGTAAACATTGTCTCCTATATTCATGAAACTTTGATTAACACGGCCGTTAAATATAATGACAAAACCAAATGCCTGTTAAATAAAATGACAAAAACCAAAACCAGCAGTTTTGCTTTCATGGGAAAGTGGTCAGAATTCAGTTACGATACGATACGATAGAACTTTATTTATCCCAGGAGGGAAATTGATCTGCCAACAGTCATAACAACACAAAATACATGAAACATGAAATTAAAGTGATGAGTGGAAAAGGCTTGGGGATGTGCAAAGATTGGGGGAGGGGGGGGGGGGGGGGGGGGGGGGGTGGGGGGGAGTCAGTCTCAGTCTACCCCACAACAGAAGTTGTAAAGTTTGATAGCCACGGGGAAGAAGGATCTCCTGTGGCATTCTGTCCTCCATCCACAGCAATTAAAATTAATTGACAAAATAAAAGCTGAAGTTCACCATTAAATGACATTTTTGAACATAACGGATGACTGCACTGCACTTCAATGGTATATGGACACACTGATCTGTTCTGTATTATTTATGCCTGCAATATTCTGTTGTGCTGAAGCAAAGCAAGAATTTCATTGTCCTATCTGGGACACATGACAATAAACTCTTTTGAATCTTGAATCAAAATCAAGAATTGGTTTGAAGCGCTGTGTGGGAATTGCATATGCCTTAGTTTGCCAATGGTTTTTTTTCTGACTGATTTAACATCCCTCCCACTAGAATTTGACCAATGCATTGGAAATCCCCTGAGTGACTATTATAATGACGTTTTGCTTGTACACCCGATTATTCTGCATGTTTATTTTTGCATCACTGTGCAATGATCAAATGTTGTGACTAAGTTCCCCAGCTCTTTCTCCCAGTCACCCTGTTATTAAACATAATGAATGTGGCCGACGAGGTGATGATAGTCATAGAATCACACAGCACAGTAATAGGCCATTCTGAGTCTAAGTTTAGTTTACTGTATCGAGGAGCAGTGAAAAGCTTTTATTGCATGCTAACCTGCCAGTGGAAAGACCCTACATTATTACAATCAAGCCATCCACAGTGTACAGATACATTATGAAGGGAATAATGTGAATAACGTTTAGTGCAAGATGAAGCCAGTATAATCCGATCAAAGATAGTCCGAGGGTCTCCAATGAGGTAGATAGTAGCTCAAGACTGCTGTATAGAAGTATAGAAGAGTATAGAAGAGAGATTGAGCGACTGTCCATATGGTGCCAGCACAATAACCTGGCCCTCAACACCAGCAAAACCAAGGAACTGATTGTGGACTTTGGAAGGAGTAGGATGGGGACCCACAGTCCCGTTTATATCAACGGGTCAATGGTTGAAAGGGTCAAGAGCTTCAAATTCCTGGGCGTGCACATCTCTGAAGATCTTTCCTGGTCCGAGAACACTGATGCAATTATCAAGAAAGCACATCAGCGCTTCTACTTCCTGAGAAGATTACGGAGAGTCGGTTTGTCAAGGAGGACTCTCTCTAACTTCTACAGGTGCACAGTAGAGAGCATGCTGACCGGTTGCATCGTGGCTTGGTTCGGCAACTTGAGTGCCCTGGAGAGGAAGAGACTACAAAAAGTAGTAAACACTGCCCAGTCCATCATCGGCTCTGACCTTCCTTCCGTCGAGGGGATTTATCGAAGTCGCTGCCTCAAAAAGGCTGGCAGTATCATCAAAGACCCAAACCATCCTGGCCACACACTCATCTCCCTGCTACCTTCAGGTAGAAGGTACAGGAGCCTGAAGACTGCAACGACCAGGTTCAGGAATAGCTACTTCCCCACAGCCATCAGGCTATTAAACCTGGCTCGGACAAAACTCTGAACATTAATAACCCATTATCTGTCATTTTGAACTTTATCAGTTTATTTATTCATGTGTTTTGTAGTCAATGCCTATTATGTTCTGTGTGCTGAAGCAAAGCAAGAGTTTCATTGTCCTATCAGGGACACATGACAATAAACTTAAACTTGAACTTGAACTGTCTAGTTGTTGGTAGGATGGTTCAGTTGCCTGATAACAGCGGGGAAGAAAATGTCCATGAATCTGGAGGTGTGCGTTAGCACTTTTATACTTTTTTCCCTGATGGGAGAGGGGAAAAGAAGGAGTTGCTGGGATGTGACTTGTCCTTGATTATGCCGAGGAAGCGTGAGGTATAAATGGAGTCAATGGAAGGGAGGTTGGTTTGTGTGATGCTCTGGGCTGCGTCTACAATTCTCTGCAATTTCTTGTAGTCTTGGATGGAGCTATTCCCAAACCATGCAGTGATGCATCCCGATAAAATGCTTTCTATGGCGCATCAGTGGAAGTTGATGAGAGTCTTCTAAGTTGACCAAGATACCCCATTTAAGCTAGTCCCGTTTACCCGCATGTTGTTATTTATTATTATGATCTCAGTGCTCTAAGTAATGTTATAAAATTAAGTCGTTACTGGAGATTTTTAATTTAATTTTCCCGATCCAGTCACATTACCTCATTTTGTAATTCATTTGCTATTCTGTTTGTTTACAGAAAGCTTGAGAGTTTTGCTTTCAATTTCGATCTCTGCAAGTAAAACATAACGAGGCAGCAGTGGTGCAGTGATAGTGTTGCTGCCGACCAGCGCCAGAGACCCGGGTTCGATCCTAAATATGGGTCCTGTCTGTATGGAGTTTGTGCGTTCCCTCTGTGACCGCATGGATTTTCTCCGGGTGCTCCGGTTTCCTCCCACACTCCAAAGACGTGCAGGTTTGTAGGTTAATTGGCTTCAAAATTGTAAATTGTCCGTAGTGTGTGGGATAGTGCTAGTGTACGGGGTTATCACTGGTCGGCGCAGACCTGGTGGGCTGAAGGGCTTGTTCCCACACTGTAATTCTAAAATCTAAATGATTT
Source organism: Amblyraja radiata (assembly GCF_010909765.2). Taxonomy (NCBI): domain Eukaryota; kingdom Metazoa; phylum Chordata; class Chondrichthyes; order Rajiformes; family Rajidae; genus Amblyraja; species Amblyraja radiata. The sequence continues at coordinate 32,554,498 of NC_045973.1, forward strand.
CGGCACTATTTTCTTGAGTTCCTTACAGCCCACTCAACAATTCCCTCAGAGATAACTACTGATAATAGCATCAAGCAATTGTAACAGCACAGTAGAACATTTGTTCAATCAGGTAAGCTCCTAGTAGAGAAAGATAGTTAGTTTCCTTTGCCCTCAACCCAACTTCTTTCCATTGATTCCATCTAACCCCAGTCACTCCCTTATCTCCCCTCTCAAACCAGGCATGACATATAGAAGTTTGAAAATGCATTCCTCCTAGATTCAGGGGCAGCTTCTTCCCACCTGTTATCAAGCACTGAACCATCCTATCATCAACTATAGAGCGGTCCTGACCTACCGTCAACCTCACCGGACTCTCGTACAATTTTTAATTGGACTTTACTATACTTTATCTTGCCCATAACAGGGGCCCCCAACCTTTTTCGTCCCGTTTACCCCTGGCAACTTTAATAGCACATAACAATGTTATTTCACTTATTTATGAACAGATATCGGTATACCAGAACCAAACACAGTCAGTCAATGAGAAAATATATGTACAAATCCAGAATCAACAAATTTACCCCCTGGGGGGGTAAATGTATGCAGTACAGTGTATGCCGTAGGCTGCCATGTCCTCCACATGGATTGAGCTGCTCCGTGTGTCATGCCCTTTGACCCGATGACCTTACGTGCAAACCCCCTATAGTCATGTATTGTCTTTTCACAGACTGGATAGCACGCAACATAAAAGCCTTTCCCTGTACCTCGGTACATATGACAATAATAAACTAAACTAAAATTAAAAAGCACCATTTTTCATCATAGAATCATAGGCCCTTCAGCTCACCAAGTCCATGTTGACTATCAATAACAGACCCACATTCATCCCATTTACTGCCACTTGTTCCATTGCCTTCTCTGCTTTGGCAATCAAGTGTCAGTATTAATACATCTTGAATATTGAGAGGATATTCTCTTCCACTATCACTAAGGCAGTGTGTTCCAGATTCCAATTACTGGAAAGCTGTAAACTATACAGGTCCACCACTAATTTTACAGCAACTGATGATCCAGCACCTCCTTTCATCCGGACAAAATTACGAGAACGTACTTGAAGTTCACCACCGGGTGGCGCCACCAATGGCTGCCTCGCCAATAGTCTGTCTGTCTCTTCCTTCTTTGTGTTTTTATAGTATGTGTTAAATGTATGTTTTTCGTGTTCTTTAGCTTGTTTTATGTGGGGGGTGGGGGGAAGGGGTTGGGGGATACTTTTTCTAATCTCTTACCTCGACGGAGATGCGATTTTTTTTCCATATCATATCTCTGTCCGCACTGCGGCCTAACATCGAGGAGTTGGCGGCCTTTGCTGGATACCGACATTTGAGAGCTCCACGGCGGGTGCCTGCGGACTTACCATCGCGGAGCTCGCGGTCTCTGGTCAGAGACTGACTTCGGGAACTCCAAGCCGCAGGAGCTTCGACTGCCCCGACAAGGGAGTTTCGATCGCCCCGACGCGGAGGCTTCGACCTGCCGGCTGTGGGAGTTTCAATCATCCCGACAGATGGTTCGACTGCCCCGACCGCGGGAGAATGAAGAGGAAGAGGATTGGCTTTTTTGTCTTCCATCACAGTGAGGAATGTGGGGAATCCGCTGTGGTGGATGTTCATGTTAACTTCGATGTAGCTGTGTATCTTGTTGCTTTTTTTTCGTATGGCTGTATGGTAATTCGCATATCACTGTACCTTAATTGGTACACATGACAATAAAAGGCCTTGGAAACCTTTGCAGTTGGCTGGGTGGCCATAGATGGCGTCATGTGTGGCGCACTGTCTTTAGGGACGGGTCCCTCTGTCCTGATAGTTATATGTTTACATCTGCAGTTGTAGATAGTGATACCTTGGTTTTGTGCAATTCTCAGCTTATTTTACACAGATACATAGATACACAGACAATAGGTGCAGGAGTAGGCCATTCGGCCCTTCGAGCCAGCACCGTCATTCAATGTGATTATGGCTGATCATCCACAATCAGTACCCGTTCCTGCCTCCTCCCCATATCCATTGATTCTGCTAGCACTAAGAGCTCTATCTAACTCTCTTTTGAATGCATCCAGTGAATCGGCCTCCACTGCCTTTTGAGGCCGAGAATTCCACAAAGTCACAACTCTGTGTGAAAAAGTTTTTCTTCATCTCAGTTCTAAATGGCCTACCCCTTATTCTTAAACTGTAGCCCCTGGTTCTGGACTCCCCCAACATCGGGAACATTTTGTTTACATTTATCCCTAGCTCTGGCTGCTAAGCAAGGTCGAAGTACTAATCATGGTGTCAAGCATAAGCAACATTTTACATTTAATATATGTTTTCTTTAAGTTTTTAGCAGTCCACAGTGCTTTAGAGACATGGGAGGGGTATAATTAGTGGGCCAGGGATTAGTTTAGTTTAAAGATACAGCACGGAAACAGGCCCTTCAGCCCGCGCCGACCAGTGATCCTCGTACACTACCCTGCACACTTGGGACAATATACAATTTTCACTGAAGCCAATTAACCTACAAACCTGTACATCTTTGGAGTGTGGGAGGAAACCGGAGCTCCCGGAGAAAGCCCATGCGGTCATAGGGAGAATGTACAAACTCCGTACAAACAACACCCATAGTCAGGGTTGAACACGGGTCCATGCCGCTGTCATTGTTGCATCAATATTACATGACCTCTGTTGATCTGGCAAAATGGATAATCTTGCAGGGCTCTGTAATCACGGGTGCCGGAAAATCGGTGATGGACCTGTAGCTGAGAAGCCATGTTAACACTGATTATCTTCTTATTCCGTCCTTGTCTTCAGCTACCCTCCCTCCCCCACTAGATTCTACCACAGAGGGGCAATTTATAGTTGCCAGTTAACCTACTGATGGGGGGGGGGGGGGGGGGGGGAGAGAACACCTAGAGGAAACCCACACTGTCATGGGGAGAATGATCAAGTACTGCATACACACCACCTGAGCTCAAGGGCTCAAGTTGGTTCTCAGACTCGAACAGGACAATCCAGCCCAATGATTCGGTTCATTTACTCTCTTACGTAACATTAATCTTAAACAATCTGAACAGGGTAGCGCACTGTACTTGTTCCAAGCAAACACAATAGCTTCTTTATGCCAGGTGATTTTTAGACTCGAGTAAAGCACAAAGTGCTGGAGTTACTCAGTGAGTCAGGTTGCTTCTCTGGAGAATGGGGATAGGCAGCGTTTCAGGCCAGGATCCTTCTTCAGCACTGAGACAGATGATGCAAAGAGAGCTGGAGAAAACCTGTAACATTGCCTACCCATGTCCTGTACAGGTGCCAACTGACCTTTCAGACCATAAGACATAGGAGCAGAATCGAGTCTACTCCACCATGGCTAATCTACTTTTCCCTCTAAACACCATTCTCCTGCCTGTTCCCTGTAACCTTTGACGCCCACCCTAATCAAGAACCTATCGATCTCTGCCTTAAAAATACCCAATGTGTTTGTCCTCCACAGCCGTCTGTGGCAATGTCCCACTGAGTTATTCAGGAACTTTGTTTTACTCAAGATTCCAACATCTGCAGTTCCTCGAGTCTCAATTTCAATTTTTCAACTCTTCCTGATAGTTACAAGATGAGCTGAAATGCTATGGACATCCTACAAACAGGCGGAAGTAGCCTCATGAACTTTCACAGTTTCCTAGTGTTGAGAGTGAAGAGGTTCTTGGAAACTGGAGCAGTCAATGCAACCGGCCTTCATTTAGTCTGAAGAAGGGTCTCAACCTGAAACGCCACCTCTTCCTTTTTCTCCAGAGATGCTGCCTGTCCTGCTGAGTTACTCCAGTTTTTTGTGTCTATGTTCGGTTTAAATCAGCAGCTGCAGTTCCTTCCCACACATTTGTTTGCTGTTGAAACAGACAATTGTGACATGACGTTGGACCCTCTGGGATACTTGGACAGAGGTAGACAGAGTGTAGCAGGCCAATTTTTGTGCCTACCACCACAGTGATGAATGCTGTGGTGGATGTTTGTGTTACATTTTTATTGTGTATTGTGTGTTCTTTATCATTGTACCGCTGCTGGCAAATTCATTTCATTTGCACTTTATGTGCAATGTGACAAATAAATTGTATTGTATTGTCATATTGAGACGGGTCAGGCAAAGAGCTGAGTTAACAGAAATCCACAGCCACACCTTTAGACACACTTTGAAACTATGAGCCAGTAAATACTAAAGAGATAAGGATAGCAACAGATGAATGTACTGTAAATGGGTGTTAAATATACTCAGAACACAAAAGTGCTGGAGGAACTCAGCGCGTCCGGCAGCATCTCTGGAGGTCATGGACAGGTGAGGTTTTGGGTCCAGACCTTTCTGCCGATAGACTGGTGTGGGCAAGAGAAAACTGGAAAAGAGGTGGGGGCAGGACAAAGCCGCCTGTAGAAGGGTCACATGTTCTCCAGAGATGCTGTCTGACCCGCTGAGTTACTCCAGCACTTTGCATCTCTGAAATGCTGTCATTCATGGTTATGATCTCAATGCTCCAAACAATATGTATACATTTAAGTAATTACTCAAGTTTTTTTCTCTGGCAAATGATAGGTAAATTCATGGGAGGGGGAGTTTTGAAAGGGGACAAAAGGGGATAAAGGGAGACAAACAGTTGTCAGATATGGAGAGAAGAGGAGTGAAGTAAAGCCAGAGGGTGGGAGATAGGTGGAAGGAGTTTTTAAGAAGGAACTGCAGATGCTGGAAAATTGAAGGTACACAAAAATGCTGGGGAAACTCAGCGGGTGCAGCAGCATCTATGGAGCGAAGGAAATAGGCAACGTTTCGGCCCGAAACGTTGCCTATTTCCTTCGCTCCATAGATGCTGCTGCACCCGCTGAGTTTCTCCAGCATTTTTGTGTACCTTCGATAGGTGGAAGGAGATGGGTTGGGGACAGGTGGCTGAAAACAAGTCATTGATAGGAAGTAGACAGTGTCTATTTGGACAAGGCATTAGGAGCACGATACATTTAAGAATTACAATACTTGACATCTTTGTAATGGATAAACCTAGCACGGCCCTCTGTTTACAACCTATGCAATGCCTGAAATGGTCTTGGTCACATTTGGTGGCTATCAAGCCCCTGTCACACCTTGTCATTGTAGCCAACGTGTATAAAACACCATACACGAAGATGGCGGCGCGTTCAGACGCAGCGGCTTTGCGCTCCCCAGTCCGAGTCAATTCGGAGCAGCCCAGTACAGAACGCGGCTGTGGAAATAAGGTATTTAGAAACCTCAGAACCCCGAGAACAACTAGAACCCTTAACTATTTTTGTTGTAATGTTCTTTTTACAAACCATGTTCTCGGGGTATCTAAATCTAAATGTTATTAGTTATTTAAGTTATGACATCGGATGGTAGCTGCATACCAAATCTCGTTGCACTTATGTGCAATGATAATAAAAGATATTATTATTATTATTTCATTCTTGCGGATTCTTTCCTGCCTAATTTGAGATTAAATGAAGGGCGCAGGGACAGGCAGCATCTCTGGAGAGAAGGAATGGGTGGTGTTTCGGGTCGAGAACCAGCTAACAATGATCTATTCTCCATTTTCCTTGATCTCCATCCCCTTTGTCCTATTTTCACACCTTATACTTCCTTATCTCCCTCTCCCCTGACGACGGTCTGAAGAAGGGTCTCGTCCCGAAACGTTACCTATTACTTCTCTCCAGAGATGCTGCCTATCCCGCTGAGTTACTCCAGCATTTTGTGTGTATCAACAGGGAACAAATGTGTATACAGTCACTCTGCTATAACATTATTATGTATGAAAATTTTATAAAACTGCAGATGCTGGAAATGTAACACAAAAACAGAAAATGCTGGAAATACTCAGCAGGACAGGCCACCTCTGTGGATAGAGAAACACCATTAATGTTTCAGATCAAAGACCCTTCGTCAAAACTAGGAAGACGACGAAAGAAGATTCTAAAGATGCAGAGAGTTGGTGAGTTGGTTGGTTTTGAGAGTAAACGTGGGGTGACTACAGCGGAAAAGCTGCTGGCTCACAGCGCCAGAGGCCTGAGTTCAATCCTGACCTCGGGTGCTGTTTGTGCGGAGCTTGCATGTTCCCTCTTTGACCATGAGGGTTTTCTCTGGGTGCTCTTGTTTCTTCTTACATCACATACCGGTTTAGTTTAGACACATTACGGAAGCAGGCCCTTTGACCCATCGAGTCCACCCTGGCCATCGATCACCCATTCACACTAGTTCAATGTTATCCCACTTTGACATCCACTCCCCATTTACAGAGGCCAATTCACCTACAAACCCGCACATCTTTGCAACGTGGGACGAAACCCGAGCATCCGGAGGAAATGCATGCAGGGAGAACGTGCAAACTCCACACAGACAGCACCTGAGGTCTGGATCAAACCTGGGTCTCTGGCGCTGTGAGGCAGCAGCTCTCTCTGTCTATACGGGTGCTCTGGTTTCCTAAGATGAGAGGGCTTATAGGTTAATTGGACTCTGTAAATTGCCCTTGGTGTGTAAGGAGTGGATGCTAGTGTGAACATGTGATCGAAGGTCGGTGTGGACTCGGACTGCAGGGGCCACAGACGGAGTGGGAGTGAGTTGGAGAGGTAAAGTGGCAGGCACCAGGAAGATCAGGGGTGCCCGTGCAGACTGAATGCTGCTGCTCTGCAAAGTGGCCACTCAGTCTGCATTTGGTTTCTCCAGCATAGAGACTACACACATTGAATGCAGACAATGATATTGAATGAAGTGCACGCAAATCTCTGTTTCACCTGGAAAGCCTGTCTGTGTTCCTGAGTGGTGGGAAGGGAAGAGGTGAAAGGACAAGTGTAGCATCACCTTTCAGTTTAAAGTTTAGAGATACAGCGCGGAAACAGATCTTCCGGCCCACCGGGTCCACACCAACCAGCGATCCCAGCACATTAACTGTATCCCACACACACTAGGGACAATTTTACAATTTATCAAAGCCAATTAACCTACAAACCTGTACGACTTTGGAGTGTGGGAGGAAACCAGCGCTCCTGGAGAAAACCCACGCAGGTCACGGGGAGAACGTACATACTCCACACAGACAGCACGACTAGAGTGGGGGAAGAACAGAAAGAGGGGGAATGCAAGAATTATTTGAAATCTGAGAAAGTAATACTCATCTAGGTGCCTGATGTGTTTTATGCTGCAGTTCATTCAAAGGAGACATACTGTATAATTATCTTTTAATGGTTGAAATACATGTCTGTAGGAAATGATTTAGATCCAAGGAAGAAATTAGACGTTTGATCTCTATTGCACTGCTGTGAGTCATCCCAGACGATGCTATCTTATCTGTACTGGCTTACATAAGTATTCTGGAATCTTGGCGATGTCATCGCTGAAACGAGTGGAGATTTCAGGAATAATTGTTTGCGATCTGCTATCGTTGATATTATCTGACTCAGCAGAACATCTTTTGATGGAAAGATTGAGCTACTGATAGAAGTGTGATCGTGGCGCAGCAGGTGGAGCTGCTGCCTCACAGCGCCAGAGACCCCGGTTCGAATCTGACCTCGGGTGCTGTCGCTGCAGATTTTCTACATTATCCATGTGACCCCCTGCATTTCCTCTGGATGTTTTAGTTTTGTTTTAGTTTAGTGATACAGCACAGAAACAGGCACTTCAGCCCAGAGACCAGTGATCATGGTACTATCCCACACACTATGGACAATTTACAGTGTTGACTGAAGCCAATTAACCTACAAACCTGCACGTCTATGGAGTGTGGGAGGAAACCTGAGCACCCGGGGAAACCCATGAGGTCACAGGGAATATGGACAAACTCCGTACAGACAGCACCCGTAGTCAGGATTGACCCCCATATGGCACTGTAAGTCAGCAACGCTACCGGTGCTCCTGTTCCATCCCACATCCCAAAGACGTGCGGCTTTAAAGGCCAATTGTCCTTGTAAAATAGCCTTTAGTATGTAGGGAGTGGATACGAAAGTGGGGATAACGTGGAACTAGCGCGAATGGATGATTCATGTTCGGTGTGAAGGGCCTGTTTCCATGCTGCAACTTTCTATTCAGTTCAATTCATGTCAGCTGTCCACCATATTGGCACTGAGCCATTGTGGCGCAGTTTCTCCTTGTGCACAGTATATCTCCTCTGTCATAGAAACATAGAAAATAAGTGCAGGAGTAGGCTATTTGGCCCTCCAAACCAGCACCGCCATTAATTATGATCATGCTGAGCATCCAAAATCAGTACCCCTTCTGGCTTTTCCCCATATCCCTCGATTCCCGTTGCCCTAAGGGCTAAATCTAATTTTCTCTTGAAAACACCCAGTGAATTGGCCTCCACATTCCAGGAAATGCTCTCCTTACTGAACTCTGTGGTGTAATTTCAGGCTGGGCAATCCCAGTCACACCCATAGGCAGGTTGCTAGGGTACCTGGAATCATCGTTCGATACCTAGCAGCTTACACATCCTTGGTCACCTTCCTGTGATATGTGCTCCCTAATCGGAGTTCCACTAGTCAGAGTTTGCCACCCCGGGAGGACTTCCTTAGCAGTGCACAGCTGGGGACTCGAGTGATCTGGCATCATGCACTTTGACCACAGCCATGCAATGGCACGGTGACACAGCGTAGAGTTGCTGCCTTACAGCAACAGAGACACCAAGTCAACTACGTTCACTGCCGGCACGGAGTTTGTATTTTCGACCCGTGACCGCACGGGTTTTCTCTGGATGCTCTGGTTTCTTCCCACTCCAAAGGTATATAGATTTGTAGGCTAATTGGCTTTGGTAAAACTGTTAATTGTCCCTAGTATGTAAGGTAGTGGTGGTGTACCAGGTGATCACTGGTCAGCACGGATTTGGTGGGCTGAAGGGCCTGGTTCCGCGCATCTATCTCGAAAGTCATAGAGATCACAACACCTGAAGCAGTTCAAGAACAGCTTTGAGGGGAGTAAGAAGATTCAATTAACCTGGTCCCTGGAAGCAGGGGGGGGGGGGGGGGGGGGGGGGGGGGGGGCGAGGTAGGCTCCAACCCTTTGTGGAGAACCTTTCATTCACTCGAGACTTGAACCCATTGCAGTACCATCTCAGTGAGTTGCTGTAAAGATACTCCAGGGAATCAATCCCAAGGAGCAGTGTGGTTATGTTGGAGATCACCAGGCAAATGGTCACGGAGTCACACAACATATACAGGCTCTTTAGCTGAACTCCTCCATGCCAAACAAGATGCCCTATCTAAGCTGGTCCCAATTGCCCATATTTTTTACCATAAACCTGCAAATCTTACCATTCCAAGTGTTTTTTAAATGCTGTTCTTGTACCTGCCTCAACTACCTCCTCTGGCAGCTCATTCCACGCACCCACCAGCTACTGAGTGAAAAAGTTGCCCCTCGGGTTCCTGCTAAATCTTTCCCCTCTCCCCTCTCACCGTAAACCTGTGCCCACTGTTTCATGATTCCCCTCCTCTCGGTAAAAGACTGTGCAAAAGAGTTGACCATAGGACAGTTGATGAAAAGCTTGGTCAGAAAGGTAGGTATTAGGGTGTAACAAAAATAGAGGCAAAGAGAGAGTCTATCGCTTAAGAGATGCAAGGATTGGAGGGGGACTGTGCAAATTTTGGTTTAGAATTGGAGGAACGTAGAAATCTCAGGGAGTCAAGGGCTGGGAAAGGAGCAAGGCCAAGAAGCAAACTTCATTCCAAGGGCGAGACTTAAAACTGTTTATTATCTCCTTAACTAGGAACCAGCATCAGCTAAAAAACCCAATGACAGACAAGACCATCATGCAAACCAACCTCCTTTCCATTGACTCCATCTACACCATGCAGCCTTGGCAAGGCCAGCAGCTTAATCAAGGACCAGTCTCACCTCGGTCACTCCCTCCTCTTCTCTCTCCCATCAGGCAAGAGCTACAGATGTGTGAAAATGCACACCTTCAGATTCAGGAACAGTTTCTTCCCAGCTGTTATTAGGCAACTGATCCTATCACCAACTAGAGAGCAGACCTGAGCAACCTTCTCCCTCATTGGAGACCCTAGGGCTATCTTTATTTGGACTTTACTGGACTTTCTCTTGCACTAAAAGTTATTTGCTTTAACGTATCTGTACACTGTGGACAGCTCGATTATAATCACGTATAGTCCTTCCGCTGACTGGTTAGCATGCATTAAGCTTTTCACTTTACCTCAGTACATGTGACAATTAACTAAACACACTATCCAGGTACATGTAACAATAAAGTACTATTGACTTTAACTAAAAACAGCATTAAGATACTCACTAACCCCAAATCAATATATCCTTCATGATAGCAGCTTTATCTCCGACCCTTTGGGGAAAACCTACTCCTATTTTTCTGCCTGAGAAAGAACTTAATTTAATCGGGCAGATAATTATTTTTCAAACAAATACACAGTACTCATAGCAACTCAATTAGTCACAAAGCACGTTCCATACACCCATGTGAAAATGTTCCCCCTCAGGTTCCAATTAAATCTTTCCCCCCTCATCTTAAATAGACAATAGACAATAGGTGCAGGAGTAGGTCATTCGGCCCTTTGAGCCAGCAATGCCATTCAATGTGATCATGGCTGATCATCCACAATCAGTACCCTGTTCCTGCCGTCTCCCCATATCCCCTGACTCCGCTATCTTTAAGAGCCCTATCTAGCTCTCTCTTGAAAGTATCCAGAGAACTGGCCTCCACCGCCCTCTGAGGCAGAGAATTCCACACTCACAACTCTCTGTCATCCTCTGTCGTAAACTGTTGTCCTCTGGTCCTTGATTCCCCTCCTCTGGGCAAGAGACTGTGTGTGTCTACTCGATCTATTACGCTCATGATTTTGTACACGATTGAAGTTGAACTATAAAATATTTGCAAAAGAATATATGGTAAAATAAAAATTTCTAGTAATCTTTTATTTGAATTATTGTACACGTGTTTTCACATTTTTCCACCGAAAAGTAGTAATTATGAAAATTCAAGGAAAATTGTAAATTTATTTCCATGTTGTGTAATAACTGTGATTTTCAACATTTAAGTATTTTCATTCTCTTTAAACTCACCTGCCACTTGAGGGAGGTGACTCCAGTAGCAGACAAACTGCCTCAGAGTAAGATGCTACTCAGTTATTTTGTATTAATCCGGAGGCAACGTGTACAACAACAATAATGTGTATTTTAATAGCCTATGAACAGATTAGGTTCTGGTCCCATTATCCACCACCGTAGCACATGCTGCCTGGATCGATTCTACATCAATCGATTTCACAGACATTTGTAGATAATTGAAGATAAAATAAATTGTCAGTTAACAAAAAGTCTTAACAATCAGTGTTAAATTCCTCCCCCCAACACCTCCCACCCCCTCCTCCTCCTCCCCCTCCCCCCAACACCCCCCACCCCCTCCCCGCCCCCCCACCAGCTCCAGTGTTTGAGTTTAAAAATGAAGCTGCCGTGACGCTATAATGCCAACTTTCCTCATCGTGTGGCAGTAGAGAGCAGGGAAACAATGTGTAGGAAGGAAATGCAGATGCTGGTTTAAACCGTAGATATAGAAACAAAAAACTGGAGTAACTCAGCAGAACAGGCAGCATTTCTGGTTGAAGCAAATCCAATACCATAGTTTGGAAGTATCACATTTTCCATCAATGCCTATTCGCTTGAAAAATCAATGCAATGAAAATTGAAATCCTCTTAAGGAACATTTTGTTCATCCTTAAATATTGTCTTTCCATTTGACACTTTTCTCCCACTCGAGCAGCTGTTCCTGAAACTGAGAGACTCCTCAAATCCAGTTCCCGCTGTCCAGTTGAAGGTACCGATTGGTTCCGTTTCACAACACTTTCAGGCAGTTTAGTTTAGAGGTACAGTGCGGAAACAGGCCCTTCAGCCCACTGAGTCCGTGCCGACCAGCGATCCCCATACACTTACACTACCCTACACACTGGGGACAATTTATAATTTAACCTATAAACCTGTACGTCATTTGAATGTGGGAGGAAACCGGAGCACCCGGAGTAAACCCACGCAGGTCATGCAGTGAACGTACAAACACTGTGCAGACAGCTCCCGTAGTCAGGATTGAACCCGGGTCTCTGGCACAGTAATGCAGCAACTCTACCCCACACCACCGTGTCACCCCATGTAAGCTTCTCTCACTGCTACTCTGCATGAAAAAATATCACATAGAATGAAGCAACCTAGAGTGCAACAGGATGGATGTTTTAAACCTCCTGCTTCTACCCTGAGGTAAACAGAGTTGGAGGCGTGAAGTTTGTTGCAAACTTTATTTCAACTTATCACACTCAGGTAGACAGGGTGGTGATGTTGGTGTTCGGCAAGCTTGCCTTCATCTGTCAGGTAACTCAGAACATGTGCTGGGATGTTGTGTTACAACTATACTAGTCGCTGTTGAGACCATAAGGTCACAGTGGCGCAGCGGTAGAGTTGCTGCCTTACAGCGAATTCAGCGCTGGAGACCCGGGTTCGTTCCTGACTACGGATGCTGTCTGTAGCGGGGATCGCTGGTCCATGTGGACCCGGTGGGCCGAAGGGCCTGTTTCCGCGCTGTATCTCTAAACTAAACATATGGAATTATTGTGCACAGTTCTGATTGCTGAGCTGAGGGGTTTAGTTAAGAGATACAACGTGGAAACAGGCCCTTCGGCCCACCAAGTATGCACCAACCAGCGATCCCTGTACGCTAGCACTACCCTACATGCTAGGGACAACTTAATCTTTACCGAAGCCACTTAACTTACAAACCTGTACATCTTTAGAATGTGGGAGGAAACCAGAGGACCCGGGGAAAACCCACGTGGTCACGAGGAGAACGAACAAACTCCGTACAGACAGCACCCGTGGTCAGGATCAAACCTGAGTCTCTGGCGGTGTAAGGCAGCAACTCTACTGCTGCATCATCGTGGCGCTCCCAGAGGTGACCTTATAAGACATTTCTAAGATAATGAGGGAGGAAGATAGGGTGGATGGTCATAGTATTTTTCTCAGGGAATGGGAGTCCAAAATTAGAGTTAAGGTGAGGTGGGAAAGATTAAAAAAAGATACGAGGGCAACTTAATCCACTCAGAGAGGGATGGGGATATAGAGGAGCTGCCAGGGAAGCTGTAGAACTGGATACAATTACAATGCTTATTAGCAATCTATTTTCTGTCTATAAACAATCTCCACCAAATGACTACCTCCAACAGAGGCAGCTGAAAGACAAACCTCAGGCTTCTATATACAGCACAATCCATAATTTATCTTGCAAATGAACCTTCGCAGTAAAATCTCTGGAGGAAAGGAATAGATGATGTTTCGGGTCGGAACCCTTCTTCAAACAAAAGGATGTGTCAGGTCAGTCTCTGTGGGTCCACAAAGACGATGGACCAACCAGATTCCAAAATCGTCAGATGCTGGACAGTTTATGCAACAATAAAAAAAAAAAGATACTTTCCATGTTATGTCTGATAATCTAAGGATAGCCCAAAATGCTTTTGGAATACAGAAACAACTGCAGATGGTGGTTTATACCAGATAGGCACATAGTGCTGGAGTAAATCAGTGGGACAGGCAGCATCTCTGGAGAAAAAGGATGGGTGATGTTTCAGGCCAGGACCCTTCTTCAGGCTGAAGATTGAGTTTGAAGAAGGGTCCCATCACCCATCCTTTTTCTCCAGAGATGTTGCCTGGTCGACCCACAGAGTTACTCCAGCACTTTGTGTCTGCCTTTGTCCTGCTTTTGGAATACGCGTCCTATAAGCAAATACTGTTATCTTGTAGGTAACGTGGCAGTCAACTTGGAGAGCAAACATCTATGAACAGCAAAGTGTCGTACTGTGATGAAGACTGTAGGGTAAAGTGGTGACCCTGAGGAGAACCCCTTACTCCTCCCAAGGGCCTTGAGATCCTTAACGTTCAAGAGAGCGTGCAGCATTCAAGAGGAGTGACAGTCAGGATCTTTGCACTCAAGATGAAGAAGCAGAATCTTCAAACTGAAGGCAAGACCAGTTTGACGTTTGAATAACAGTTTATACAATTTGTTTAAAAAAAATGGAGACTCCTATTCGGGGTAAATGAATGAAGATTCAATATGAGATTTCTCATTGCTGGCGAGGTGCACTACCCCGGGGAACTACTCACCAGTTTCAAGCAGTGACCATTTTATCTCAGTGCGTTGGATCCTATAGGTTTATTTATTGTTCCTATAATACAAAGATACCTCCGCAATTCAACACTGGATAAGAAGACAGAGGCTTGCGACACGGGAAAGGGGGAATCTAACAGGTCTGTTTATGAATGGAATAGTGTTTTTACGAAGGGTTACCGGCACGTTTCTCACTCTTGGTATTGTCGATCTTGACGGCCTGTCGGCTTTCAATCGCCTGCCACACATGATGTCAGTAGTTCGCCTGTGTTTGTCTGTGGGGAGTGAGAGAGATGCAAGGGCAGCCAGTGTCAGTACGTCACTGGGTTGAGGATGAAAAGCTTGTCCTCTTCCTTCCGAATCCATTTCATGAGTTTGGTGATGGCATTGACCGCCGCTACTTTGGTTCCCATTGGAGTAAAACACATGTAGAGTTCAAATCCATTTGTCACCTGCACAATGAGTAAAACACAAGGCGAGAGTTACAAAACAAACTTTTCTCAAGACAGGTCCACCACCGATTTTCCGGCGCCCTTGGTTCCACAGCCTTTCTGGATTATCCATTTTGCCGGCCCGACAGAGGTCATGGACTCCGAGAGGAGTCGAACGGCACCGGAACGGTCCGTTTAGGCCACCGGGGGGGGCAAAGATACCGGCCTCGGAAGTCGGCTTCCACAGGAGTTCCCCAGCCCTGGCCGCAGCGGCAAATTGGATCTGCCGATAGACTGCGGAAGTCCCGATGAGGTCAAGATTGGGCGCCACAATTTCAGGGGGGTGCTTCAGTGCGCTCTCCTAAATTCGTCCGGATTAAAGGAAATGTCGGATTCCACCAGTTGCCGGAAAACCTTTAGTTTAGTTCAGTTCAGTTTAGAGGTACAGCATGGAAACAGGCACTTCGGCCCACTGAATCCACGATGACCACTGATCACCCGTTCACACTGGTTATTCCACTACACACTTGGGACAAGTCACAGTGGCCAATTAACTTACATACCCGCACGTCTTTGGGACGTGGGAGGAAACTGGAGTACCCGAAAGAAACCCATGCGGTCACAGAGAGAACATGCAAACTCCACACAAACAGCACCCGAGGTCAGGATTGAACCCAGGTCTCTGGCACTGCGAGGCAGCCACACTACCGCACTGCCACTGTGTTGCACAAAGCTTAAGATGTAACTTAAATCTTTCCTGTGGATTCAAGAGCTGCGATAGACAATTGCAGTATCGATCCAACTTCAAACGCTGCATTCATCAGAAATTCATGTACCCACTCAAGAGATGCTTAAAGCTATTCGCAGAAGGTCTGATGTGACAATAGTTGCACGACTTCAGAGAAACAAAACTTGTGTCATTGTTCAATACAAAATCGTTGAGACAGTTTAAGATCAGGTGGGGAAAGAGTGGAATTTCACTTCTTTGCCTCAAGTTTAAGAAACTTTATTTCAATTAACAGCCTGACAAATTTCAGTAAAATATCTTTACTCGACAATCTTGTGCGTCATCCATTTATATGGAATGATTGTTAAATCTCCATTTGTTATTTCCAGATCTTTGGCATTATCAATGTGTTTTTAAGGGGTCTGGGTCCAGCCCCTTAAAAGATGTTGATAATGCCAGAGGTCTGGAAATAACAGAGGAGTTTCTTGGACAATTCAATAATCTCTAGGATCAGGGAGGACTGATGTTATCCTGTTAGACTGCTCTGTTGCTCCCGGACCTATCACTTCATTTAATTACTATTTGGATTCGTGTCATCCAGCACAATTAGGAGATTCCAACAGGTATCTGAAGGGATGGTCTTATTAAAGTGGGGATGAGTATCTTGTGAAGCGCTGGTGCAAGTCACCTGCTTCTCCCTGGGGGTTGTTTCATTTCTTACCCACGCCAAGAGATTCTCCCGTTCGCCTGCGTAATAGATGTACTTCAGAGGCCTTGCAGAGTTGTGAATGCGGCTGTACAAATACTGATACAGCTCCAGGAGTCGTTCCAGCTGCTGCTCACTTGTGTAAGGAGCCTCTACTTCAGGACTGGAAGAGGAAACAAAACGGATGTCATTGCTAAATATATAAAATTGTTGAGATCGATTATCAGGATGGGAAGCAATGAGATTTCTCTTGGTTTGTCTGAACATAGAACAGCACTGCTGAACATGTTTATGCTGAACATGATGCCAAATTAAACTGATCTCATGATCAATACATGATCTATATCCCTCTATTCCCTGCGTTCCATGTGCCAATCCAAAAGCCTCTTAAACGCCACGATTGTACCTGCTGCCACCACCACTACCCCAGGCTATGCATTCCAGGCCCGCACCACTTGTGTGTATAAAACTTGCCCCACACATCTCCATTAAACTTTCTCCCTCTCACCTTCCGGGTATGCCCTCTAGTGTTGGATATTTCCACCCGGGAAAAAAGGTGCTGATTGTCTACTCCATCAATGCCTCTTTTAACTTTATATACTTTGACCAAATCTCCCCTCAACCTCTGATGTTCCAGAGAAAACAATCCAAGTCTATCCAACCTTTCCCCTCACCTGAACCCCTCTAATCCAGGCAGCATACTAAAGTTGATGACCAATTATTTTTTCCAACAGTTTTCAGTATCTTTCCTTCACTGTACAATTTTGCATACCATCCATCCATGTGGATGGTTATTTAGTCTTTGTTCCTTTCTCATTACATACAAAAAGATTTATTCAAATAGTTGCAGGGATGATGGCCTTGAGTTAAGTTGAGACTGGATAAAATTAGGTTGTTCGTATTGGGGTAAGGAAGGTTAAGAGGAGTTTGGACAATGCTGGGAACACTCAGCGGGTCAGGCAGCATTTGTGGAGGCAGAGACAGAGTTCTAAAGTTGTTAAATTGTTTTACATTTGGATCTCCAGCATCTACAGTATTCTGCTTTTGTATAGCCCGTGTGAGGTTTGATCAGTGTACATGTGTGCAGATGCTGGTTTAAATCGAAGGTAGACACAAAATGTTGGAGTTACTCAGCAGGACAGGCAGCATCTCTGGAGTGAAGGAATGGGTGGCGTTTCGTGTCAAGACCCTTGTTCAGTCTTGACCCAATCTCGACCACGGGTCGAGACTGAAGAAGGGTCTCGACCCAAAACGCCACTCATTCCTTCACTCGAGATGCTGCCTGTCCTCCAGCTTTTTGTGCCAATCTTTGGTTTAAACGAGCATCTGCAGTTCCTTCCTACACAACAAACAATGGTTAAATAGGTAGACATTACATCTATGCCCAGAGCTCTGGGATAAAATTCCATAGTGACCAGATCCAAACAGCTAATGCTGGAACCACTCAGCAGATCAGTGGAGACAGAAACATTATGTTTAAAGTTAATAAATTGCTCGGTATTGCCTTTATTTTAAATTTGCAGCATTTGCAGTATTTTGCTTTTGTATGGTTCAAACGAGGTTTGATTGGTGTACAGAATTGTTACTGGTTTAACTGGAATAAACAGAGGAAGGGTTTCTCATCAGACGGTGATACAAAGACCAGAGAAATTAGATTTAAAATTGAATGCAAGGAGTAGTGATGGAGACAGACTCAGTCAGTGACCATGAAAGAGAATTGCACAGGCACTTGAGAGTAAATCATGAATTTACATACACCCTGTGTGTCTTGTTATCCATTGTCTAGCCAATATTTATCTCCTACAATCACATCTTACAATCAGGACTACTGGATGCCACAGGGAGAATGCGCAAACTCCACACAGACAGCACCAGAAGTCAGGACTGAACTCGCGTCTTTGGCACTGCAAGACAAGCCAGTGTGCAGCCCATCTCTGTGAAAGTGGCCGCTATTCTCTCTTTTACACCTCAATGCACAATTAGTCAGCAGCCTTGCATTGAATCTAAAGTTCACCGTGAGGCAGTGGCTCCACTGTGCCGCCCTATAAATTAGAGCCTTAGACCACCAAGTTGGTGGTCACAATGCATACAGTACAAGTGAATCTGTTTCCATGGTTGTAAAGGGCCTGTCCCACTGTACGAGGTAATTCAAGAGTTCTCCTGAGTTTCCCCTGATTCGAACTCGGAGAATTACCAATAATAGCCGTTCGTAGGTACTCGGGGCTCTCGTGGACATTTTTCACAGTGCTGAAAAAACTTCACGAGTTACCGCGTTTCCAGAGTACCTGCCGTTAGCATTACGAGCCGCTACGAGACATCCAAGAGCTCCGACGTACCCGCTACGTACATTCTACGCACTTACCACGAGTTTCTTTTTTTTTTAAACTCGGGAGAGCTCTTGAATTACCTCGTACAGTGGGACAGGCCCTTTAAGCATTTGAGATCACGAAAGACACTGTATAATTCCAAGTTAGTCTTTTACAACTTGAATAACTGGGTGAATGGTGCATAAGCTCAGAGCATTCTCACCTGGTGAATAAACCCGAGCTTCTTGACTTGTAGATGAAGTGCCTCAGGTCTGGTATCCCCACTTGAGAAATGCTATAAGATGGAGTCCGCAGCTCCTCCAGCAGCATCTGGAAAGTATTCCTCTTCTTCAGCCGCTCCAGGAATTTACTTTTGCAGTTTGAGATGGGAAAAAAGTGCTCCCTGTCTGTGGAGATGAGGAGCAAGCACAGGCTGTTGGCCTGATCAAGGTAGGAGATGTGGACATGAAAGAAACCATTGGAGTTGAACTTGGGTAGACATATCGGTGTCCAGACCTCTCCATCTCGGAAGGAGGTAGATGCGCTGATGAGGTTGAACAGAAGATGGAGATCGATGGGATGTAGAAACTGGTCCTTTTTCCTCACCAATGATACAAGTTGGTTCTGGGCAACCAGAATGGAGAAGACGAGGCTTTTGTCTTTGGCTTGCTGGAGGCTGCTGCTGATCATGTCCCTCACAGAAGAAGTCAATGGTAGACATCGCACAGCACACATAAGGAAGCTGGGATCCTTGTCCATCAGATTGAGGAGGTTATCTGTTATCCTCTCTGACCCCGAGAGCAAGCGGCGCAGATCGTAGTTCTTCTTCTGCTCAAAGATTCTGTTGAGCTGCGTTAAAGTCAGGAGACTGACTATTTGGTAGTAAACGTACAGAAGTTCTTTGGCCACTTCCTGCTCTGATTGGCGGGTGTGTGAGACTGCCACCATGATCAGAGGACTTCGACGGATAAAAACCACCTTGTAGCCCTCTGCTAAAGAGAAAGATAGACTTAGTCAACACATTCAGAGAAAATCAAAGGAAGGGGAGGATTATCAGTCCAGGGCCATAGTATAAATATTTCAGATGGATAAAAAGACTGCTCACCATCATCCCAACTGTTTACCAGCTGCCCATAACTAAACGCTTACAGTCACAGAGTCCTGGAGAGATACAGCACAGAAACAAGTCTTTCGGCCCACTGAATCAACACTGACCATCAACCGCTCAATCCTACTTTAATCCCATTCTTTTTTTATTCTCTCTATATTCACAAGAACAATCCCAGATTCCCATAGTCACCCCCGTCACACAAACCAACTTCCCTGCCGTTGACTCCCTCACATCTACACTTCACGCTGCTTTGGCAAGGCCACCAGCATAATCAAGGACTAGTCTCAACCCCGTCGCTCCCTCTTCTCCCTTCTCCCATCGGGTAAGAGGTACAGAAGTGTGAGAACACACACCTCCAGATTCAGGGACAGTTTCTTCCCAGCTGTTATCAGGCAACTGAAACATTCTATCAACAATTAGAAAGCGTTCCCGAGCTATTATCTATCTCATTGGAGATCCTCGGTCTATCTTTAATCAAATTTTACTGAACTTTACCTTGCACTAAATGTTATTCCCTTCATCATGTATCTGTACCTGTGGATTGGGTCGATTGTAATCATGTACAGTCTTTCCGCTGACTGGCTAGCACGCAACAAAAGCTTTTCACGGTACCTCGGCACACGTGACAATAGACTAAACTACCAATCCTGCACGTCTTTGAGATGTTGCAGCAGAAAAAAACGACAAGGATCCGGGAGCAGACACCTTGACTGAGGTGCTCCGATTAACAGATGGCTCATGGATTGGGAACACAGAGAGGACAAACGGGGATATGAGGAGAAACTGTTTTTATTTAGAGAGTGGTTAAGGTCTGATTTCATTGCCTGTGAGGGCAATGCAAAAAGAAGCAACAACTGCTTTTTAAAGGGCAGGCACAAGAGAGAATGTGAGTGCTGTGGGGAAAGAACTGGGGGTTGGGATTGCTCTACCAGGAGTTGGCATCATCGCAATGGGCTGACTGGCCTCCTGAGCCATAACTATCCTATAATTTGCAACCCAAAGGTATGAACATTGAATTCTCCTATTTTAGGTAACTTACAAACACCTTTATTTCACCGCTCTCTTCTGCGCACGCATTCCCCCCCCCCCCCCCTCCTCCTTCATCCCCTTCCACCTGTATTTCATCCTGTGGCTTCACATTACATGCCTCTTTTCTCCTTAATACCTTTTGCCTTTTCGTCTCTGATCTTTGTCCAACCATCCTCCTGCAGTCAAACCGCCCCCCCCTCAACTGTATCCACCTATCACTTTGCCCTGGCCTAACCTCTTTCTGTTTTCTCCTCCACCCCTCCAATCAGTCTGAAGAATGGTCCTGACTCGAAACATTGCCTTTCCATGTTCTCTGGACATACTACCTGACCCGAGTTACTCCAGCACTTTGTCTTTTATGTAAATAAGCATCTGCAGTTTCTTGTTTCGACAATTATATGACTCAAAGATTAGAGAACATTCTCTACAACAATCATTTCATTGGCAAGTTCGGATTTTTTAGTTTTAGTTTGGAGATACAGCGTGGAAACAGGCCCTTCAGCCCACCCAATCCACGCTGACCATCAATCACCCGTACACAAATTCCATGTTATTCCATTTTTGCATCCTGCACATTAGAGGCGATATAAAGAAGCCAATTAACCTACAAAAATTAAACAACCGCACCTCACGAATGAATACATTTTGTAAACAAATTCCCACAGTCACCCCGATGCTATGGGTGGGATATGACTTCACCTGGAATAGGCAAAGCTGACATAAAGATGAATGAAGCCAAACTCACCAGCATGGATGGACTTGATCATGTCTTTGGTTGCCTCAATGAAAGCAACAAGAGCCACCATCACTCCCGTCAAGGAAGAAAGAGCTTCCTCTGTCCCATAACGGGAATATATGGGCTTTCCAGCATCGCTGAAGACAAAGATGTGCTTGCGGTGCTGCTTCCACGAGTCGCTCGTTATGTCCTCCTCTTTGTCACTCAGCACCGACTCTCTGCGCAGAGGCCCAGACGACACCTCGCCCTCCGCATCACTCTCTCTTATCTCCTTGTTGACGTCCATCGCCACGCCCGTCAGCTGCGTGCTCAGCTCATTGAAATCTTTGCTGATCTCTTCGATTTGGGATTGCTCAGTGCCTCCCTCGTCGGCGCTGTCCAGGCACCTCTTCTCCTCATCGTCTGCCGTTAGGTCTTCGTAGGACCTTGTGTGGACAAACATTGCACTCTCCTGTCCTGCACCTAGATAAGAAGTGTATAAAAATAAACCATTCTCCTGTCCATCTTGTCACTAATGACATGTGGCAGGCATGAATAATGACCGCGTGAGTGAGAAGGTTCAAAGGTTTGTTAGCTATAGAATAACCTCTCCAGGAATGAGATAATGGTTGTCATGGTTTATATGATTTGTATAGAAAAATAGACACATGGAACAAGAAATAGTTTCATAATAATGCATTGATATGTCTTTAGACTAGACTTCAGAGATAGAGGCCCTTTGGCCCACCAGAGACTAGCATGATCCTACATGTCTTGTTTAGATCCTAAAAGCAGGGCCCAAGATACAATGCATAAAAAATGCAGCAATGAATATGCATCATAAATCTAAGTGTATGTAGGATTAAGTTAATCATTTGCAATGCAACTGTGGATTTGACGGCTACTGAATGTTTTGGAGTAAGTTCCAAGGCTGGAGAAAAAGCTCCTGTTAAAGGGCATTTCACATTAACAGCAACATCCTGCATTTACATATTGCCGTTAGTGTCCAGGGCATTTCAGGACACTAGGACAATTTGACGTGCCTGTATTTTTTTTAAATGACAAGAAAATGTATTGATGGGGAGGTTGTTAGGTGCTTTACAAGGGATCGAGGAAAAATTAAGTTAAGCCTAGGTCAGGCCATTGAGTATAAAAGTCAGGAAGACTGTTGCAAATTTGTTAGGCCGCATTTGAAGTATTGTGTGCAGTTCTGGTCACGCCATTAGGAAGGATGTGGAGGCTTGGTGAAGGTGCAGAAGGGGTTTACCAGATTGCTGCCCAGATTGGAAGGAGTTAGCTATAATGAGGGGTTGGACAAACTTGGATTGTTTTCTCTGGTGCATCGGAGGTTGAGGGGAGTCCAGAAATATATAAAATTATGAGAGGCGTGAATGGGGCGGCAAGATGGCACAGCTGTAGAGTGGGTGTCTTACAATGCCAGAGACCAGGGTTCAATCCTAACTGCGGGTGCTGTCTGTACAGAGTTGGAACGTTCTCCCTGTGTCTGTGATGGTTTTCCCCGGGTCCTCCGGTTTCCTTCCTCACTCCAAAGGCGTACAGGTTTGTAGGTTTTGGTGATGATCGTAAATTGTCCCTAGTGTGTGAGATAGTGCTAGTGTACAGGGATCACTGTATCTCTCAACTAAACAGGGTGGTAAGTCAGAACCTATTCCCTCACGGTGGAATTGTCAAGGACTATAGGGTATAGCTTTAAAGAGAAAGGGGTAAAGTGTATAGGTGTTTTGGCCTTTGACCATTTTCAAACCTGATTCAAAGCATAAAAGTCCATGACAGACAGACCAACAGCTAGAGGTAAGATCGTTTCACCCTGATTCACAACTCAACCACAGATTGTTTCATTGACCTTTGATGAGGAGTAGCACAGGATGGCATAAATCAAAATAGCCTTTAGAATCAGGTATTATTGCACCACAACATGTGGAGAGTTTTCAGTTGCTGGACGATTTTCATAGTTGAAAAACAGATTTTTAACTCTACCTACCTAAGCCTTGTAAATTCTCCGTTTCACACCTTTTCCTAGCTCCAGCTAAGGAGGATGGAGGACCAGCCTAGGAGGCCCACTTGCCCGCCCATAGTTGAAGGAATCGGACGGAGGGCCAGTAACCAGACCGGCTGTGGGGGGGGGGGGGGGGGGGGGGGGGGGGAGTTTGCGGCCTCGACGGTGGAGTGGGCCACTGGAGACCCTGCAACAGCCTGGGACTCGGCTAGACTGGACTTCGCTCCAAGAGGCTGAAGGCGTGAACATCATGGCTACGCTTGGCCAGGCCGACCCCACAACGATGCCAGGCCAACAGGCCTTTATGGTCAGGTCAAAAGCCCTGCACTTACAACAAATGTTACCTGAAAATGGCGCTAAAAACTAGCGACTCTGTATACTGTATCGGTGTACTACTGCTGTACACTTATACGTTATCCAAGATGTATCTAAGTGCTTATGTATAGTATTACTTGTACTGAACTTTATACAAAAGCAAATTCCACTGTACCCTGGTACATGTGACAAATAAAGTACCATTGAACCATTGAGTTATTACCTGGCTCCTTGCCTTCCACCAGTCCTGGGGTGGGACTCTCCGATCTGTTACCACGCTGCAGCTCAACAGGGACCAAGGAGCCATTGACCTCCCAAGACACTTTCCGGTTGTGAACATCGGCCTCCATGTTCTCACTCCTTGGATGACTGTAAATATGCAAATAGACAATTAGCTGTTATGGGGAGAATCTATTTACACTAAATAATGGACAAGTAAGACCTGGAGAGGTCA
Organism: Amblyraja radiata; assembly: GCF_010909765.2. Classification (NCBI taxonomy): domain Eukaryota; kingdom Metazoa; phylum Chordata; class Chondrichthyes; order Rajiformes; family Rajidae; genus Amblyraja; species Amblyraja radiata. The sequence goes on from NC_045973.1 coordinate 32,578,458, forward strand.
GGCCTCCCGAGTTGGAAGGTTAGCACATTGGACCATGGAACTGGTTGAAGATGATCTTATACCACTAATCTCTTCTATAACTCAGCATTATACCAGAGATTAAATTTTGCTGTGTAGATTTTCTGATACATTTCCTGGCAAATCCACTCCAATGTAATTAATTGGAGGTTAAATACCATAAGACATAGGAGAATTAGGCCATTCGGCCCATCGAGTCTGCTCCACCGTTCAATCATGGCCAATCTGTTTTTCCCTTTCAACTCCATTCTCCTGCCTTTTCCCCGTAACCTGTAACACCCTCACTAATCAAGAATCTGACAATCTCCGCTTTAAAAATGCCCAATGACTTGGCCTCCACCGCCGTCTGTGGGAATAAATTTGCTACCCTCGGGCTAAAGAAATTTCTCCTCATCTCTATTTTCCATTTATACGTCTTGGAATATTGAGATCCAAGGTCCCAATAAATAATGTCTGGCTTTACATTAGTTTTCATTGAGATTGGGTATTACATTAGTTATGTTAATAGACAAACACTTAATTAACTTCTACAGTAATAAGAATTACTGACTGAGGAGCATGTGCTTGATGCCACCTCTTGTGGATTATAACAACTTTATTTTGACAAAATTAGGTATGACAGACTGATCAATGAAGTTAAAGCCCATGGGATCCAAGAAGAGTGGATTCAAAACTGGCTCCATGGCTGAAGTAATGGATAATAGATGATGGGCAATTTATGACAAATAGTCTGTTAACCGTTGAGTTTCATGGGGCTCTGTATTCACACCATTGTTTTTGTGATATGTAATGATGATTTAAACTTAAATGTAGGGGGTATGATAAAGAATCTTTCCTGATATGTTATTGTTAGTGAGAACAAGAGATTTAAACTGTAAGAAAATGAATGGTATAACAGAATGTTAATTATTAAGAGGAAAATTGAATCAGGATGACACAAGTGGTACAGCTAGTGGTGCTGCTGCCTCACAGCTTCAGAGACCCCGGTTCAATTCTGGCCTCAGATGCTGTCCATGTGGAGTTTGCACGTTTCCCCCAGCGACCACATAGTTTTGTCACATAGATGCTCCGGTGAAAGAAGAAGAGTTACACAACTAAAAGTGGAATGGACCGTTTGTTTACGTGAAAAGGTTGGAACATTCTAGGCTTGTATTGACTGGAGCTTGAGAAAACAGAGCAAGTTATGACCCAGTTCTGCGATGTTGAATTAGGCTGGCCAGCTTTGGCAGCACAGCGGTAGAGCTGCCGTCTCACACCGTCAGAGACCCGGTTTTAATCCTGAGTATGGGTGCTGTCTGTGCAGAGTTTGTACATTCTCCCTGTGATCGCATGGATTATCTCCGGGTGCTCCCAAATTGCAGAGATGTGAAGGTTTGTAGGTTCTGTAAATTGTCCCTAGTGTGTAGGACGCAAAAGTGGGATAACATGGAAATAGTGTGCGGGTGATCAATGGTCGGCATGGACTCAGTGGGCCGATGGGCCTGCTTCCATGCTGTATCTCTAAACTAATAGCTCTGTAAATTATTTAATAGTTTAATAGTCCTACAAACTACCAACAAAACAATAAAATTCTTTCTAGCTGCAGCGTAACAGGCTTGTAAATGCAATACACACTGATAAAAATACACAAAATTCAATAAACCAAAAAATGAGCACAAACAGAATTGGCCGATTGGTCTCCATCTGTCTTGTAAATTGTTCACAATTACATGAGGTTATTCCATCAGCTACGTTAATGGGAGAACCTCAAATAAGATAGAGTTGATTTGAAGATGCTCATTTGTGGGAGAAATTAAGATTAGGTTGCCACCATACTTCCTTTGTGAAACATTAATGTAATTCACATTCACGTAGGAAAATACATCTGCTTAAATTTTTGTTAGTGAATAATTGACTGTAGTTACATCTTGCTTAAGAGGGACAATTACTACCATAATATTACCACAAAGTGAAACTATTAACCTGGTTCCTGTTGCAAATTCGAAGCATTTAAAATATTCCTTTGATCTGAATTATACACAAGATATCTGTAGTGGTAGGCTTAATGAGTATCAAATTGCTTTTACCTCAGAAACTGTCACAATATTACAAAATACTGGAGTAACTTAGTGGGACAGGCAACACCTCTGGAGGGAAGGAATGGGTGACGTTTCGGGTCTAGACCCGTCTTCAGAGTCTGAAGCTAGTATCTTTGGCCTGAAGGTGGGTCTCGATCCGAAGCATCACCCACTCCTTCTCTCCAGAGATGCTTCCTGTCCCACTGATTTAGTCTAGTATTTTGTGTCTATCTTTGGTATTGCGATGTACTTGTATATGTTGCCCTAATAATAAAGAAGGTAAGTAATCTGGAGAACACAATCTCAAATTCCATCTCTCCCTGGATTGTGGCCTCCACCAGGGACACTAATTGATTTGTCTCTTCCTTCTCCAGAATGCAAGAACATTCAAGGAGTGTTACATCTAAGACCAGGATCTTAATACCAGCCAAAGATTGGAAGTGATGAGTTCCTATGTTGATTAACAAAATACAACACTAACTGGTGCCTTTGGGAATGTTGACTTTGAGACGCGGCATGGTGGCCCAGCGGTAGATTTACTGCCTTTCAGCGCCGGAGATCCGGGTTCAATCCTGACATAGGGTAGTGTCAGTATGGTGGGATCGCTGGTCGGCACAGACTAGGTGGGCCGAAGGGCCTGTTTCTGCGCTGAATCTCTAAATTAAACTCTGCAGGTACATCCTAGATCACTCCCTGAACAATGCAGAGCCACTCGGGAAAGGCAGAGCGTGCTTCTGACAAGCTGTTATCACATCTCACTATTCCCAAGGTGTAACTTCTATTTATAAGTATATTTTGTGTGCACTTTTAATATATAATTTTCAAATTGAAAAGCTATTAACACAACCAACAGCGACAAAACTCGGTAGATACTTCAACGTCGGCAGTGTTATTATAATCTATTGATGGAGGATATGTTCCTGTATTTGTAATTATGGACAGAAAACGGGATTTATTTGCAGGCAACACTCACACAGACCTCCTGCCCTTCAGATGGATAAAGGATGAAACAAGTTTATTGAAATGTAATCTGTGTTAAAAATAGAAAAGATGATTAAACAAAAGACATAGATACAAAAGTCAAGGTGTGTTAATTTTATAATAACAACCTTTAAAAGACATTTGGACAGGTTCATGAATAGCAAAGGTTAAGAGACATATGGGCCTAATACGGGTCAATGGGACTAGCTTGGATGGGGCTTGGTCAGCATGAATGAGTTGGGCCGATGGACCTGTTTCCCTGCTGTACGCCTCGTGTGACACATACACACTTCATAAAGCCAGCTGAAGTCATTTCCAACCATAGGGTTACAAATTGTGATTTACACTAAGCAGATGGATGAGTGATGGCAGTGTTACTTTTCTACTATCTACACCATGCAGTCAATGCAATCCTGGCCTTTTCCAATGGCCGTTTTCCACAGTGTCGTGAAGGTACCAGAAAGTTGCTTTTGGCCCAATCATTTAAAAATATTGGCAGCCAAGAAATGTTTGCTTGCGATAACACACTCTATATCAACTGTAACTGAGGAGATATCCCTGATATTACTCACAGGTGAAAAACAGTCAGTCAATGTCACTAACTGTTACAAGGAAGTAAAGTGTCCAACCCTTTGCCCCTTGGATGTGATCAGGGAATTTTTGGATTACTAAAAGCAAAATGAATCAATTATTAAACTTTTGCCCCTTGGATGTGATAAGGGACTTTTTGGATTACTAAAAGAGAAATGAGTCAATGATTACAATGAGTTTCAGAGTGACTGATCAGTAAATGTTGATGAGGTTAGATACAGCAAAATTGCTTATACTATATCCGTTGGGGCATTTATCGATTGGGACCAATACCACGTTTTGGTGGGTGAAAGAGTTATGCAGCACAGAAATGTTAACAGCATAGAAAGTTAATTTATTTGTCTGTGTTAGATGACCATCTATGATATTGGCTCAGCTTTTTTTTTCCCCTATGGGAGTACACACTGTGCTCAGCCTAACCTGCTCTGCATATCTTCCTGGTCTGCAGTTTGCAATTCCAAGTCTTATCTTTTTTTGCTCAGGGTTCCAGCATCTGCGGTTTCATGTGTTTCCAGTCATTTATCTATGTTCTTTTATCTTTGTTCTCACTCTCTAACTGCTCCAATTCACTCAATGACCAGATAACACTGTATAACAGCTTATCCCTACGGTCACCCAGTTTTACTCGGCACCCTATTCTATCCCACCCTCCCTGGTGCTTAACAAGTTACTTTTCTCTCCATCCCGGTTCTGAAGAATGCTCTCTGTATGGAGTCTTTTCGTTCTCCCCGTGACCTGCGTGGGTATTCCCGGGAACTGCAGTTTCCTCTCACACTCCAAAGACGTACGGGTTTGTAGGTTAATTGGCTTCAGTAAAATTGTAAATGTAAATGATCCCTAGTGTGTAGGATAGTGTTAGTGTATGGGGGGGGGGGGGGGGTCGCTGATCACTCAGACTCGGTGGGCCGATGGGTCTGTTTCCCCCCTGGATCTCTAAACTAAAACTAAACGGGTGAAATGTTCATTCTGTTTCCCTTCCCACAGTGGCAGCCCAAGCTGCTGAGTGCTTCCGGCATTTTCTGTTTTTATTTTAGATTTCTAGAATCTGCTGTATTTTATTTTATTTCCATAGTTTTGAGGTTGTTACGAAAAGGGTTAGATGAGGATGGTTGGGGGCTAGAACACTCTGCCTGGAAAGGTGGTAGAAACAGAAATCGTCGCAACATTTTAAAAGTGGCTGAATACAAACACAAAGAGCCGTGACTTGCAATATTATGGATCAAGTACAGAAAGGTTGGATTACAACACAAAGCTCTTTTTCTGCTGACTTGACACAATAGAACAAATGTCATAAATTTCCCAGTATACCAAAAAATTATTTTTTTCCCCACCTGATTTATATCCCTTCAAGTCCAAAGGTTTGGCCTTGAAAACCCTCCATGACTGATCACGATAGCCCTCAGCGCAGAGGGGCAATGATTAGTGATGTTACTTCAGATAGCTGGATTTAATACTGGGCTTGGGGACTGTCTGCGTGTAGTTTGCATCTTTTCCCTGTGACTGAATGGGTTTCCTTGGGTGCTCAGGTTTTCTCCCACATTGCAAAGTGCTGGTTAGCAGGTTAATTGGCTACTGTGGGGTGGGAATGGGAATAATTGGTGGGGTGGAGGTGGATGCGGGTGAGATGAGTGTAGGACGGTTGATATAAATATAGTGAACCAAAGGGCCCGTTTCTCAGCTCTAACATTTTAACAAAAGGACTAAAAGCCAAACATTCAAAATCCATTGACTAAATAAATTTCTGCTTCATCTCAGAGCTAATCATCCGACTCCATCAGGCTATGTCCTCTCATTTGAAAGTTACACATCACCTCAGTTTACCATTTGCATAAGGAAATGACAGGTACAACATTGGTTTTCTGGCATCCTTTGTTCCAGAGCCTTGCCGGATTATCCATTTTGCCGGGCCAACAGTAATAATAATTCAACAATACACCTCTGACCCACGAATTATCCCCCTCCCGTGTCTTTAAAGCACTATGGACGGCAAGAAACTTAAATAAAAAATTAACAACTAACAAAAAAAGTAAATAATTAACTCTTTCAGGATGGAAGCACACGTCCAAAAGAACATGCGCTACACACAATGCTCTCGTAATTCTGTCCAGATTAAAGGCGGTCAGGAATAGGTGATGTTTCGGGTCAAGACCTTTCTTCAAAGTCAGCCCTGACTCTTAGTCTGAAGAAGGGTCTTGGCCCTAAACGTCACCTATTTATTTTCTCCAGAGATGCTGTCTGACCCGCTGAGTTAATCCGGCTATGTGTCTATTTCCAGCTAACTATCCTCGGTACACGTGACAAACTAAACTAAACTGCTGAATACTTCCAGCGCATGGCATTTTATTTATGATGTTCAGAAATCTATATCTATAATAAGCATTATTTCAAATGAATTAATTTTGAATAATTCAAATAAAATCTATGTATTCCAACTTCACTCTTCTTTCCCAAGTTAGTTGCAAAGACAGCAATGTATAAGAGGTCCCATAACCACCTCAATAAAAAAGGCAATCTCCACCCTGCAGGGTCACAGAATCATAGTGCCTGAAGTCCACTAAAACAACATGCACGACAGGACTCAAAATATACTAGTACACAAAATGCTGGTGGAACTCAGCAGATCAGACAGCATCTGATGAGGAAATGGAGAGGTTGTGTCTCAGGTCGACCACCTTCTTCAGATTCGGAGAATAATTTAAAAAGGTCCCAACCCAAAATATCACCTATCCATTCCGTCCACAGGTGCTGCCTGATCCATTGAGTTACTCCTGCACTTTGTGTTTTACTCAACACTCTCCTACACTCTTACACACTTCCTTCTGTCACTATCAATGGAAGCATATTCATGTTACACTCAATTTAATGCCCTTCTTGCCATGCTTTTCCCATGTCATTAACAATACCACCTCATACAGACAAAAACCTTGGTGGGTTGCGGGAATTGAGAGCATGAATGGAATAATATACATGGATTATATAAAGATCAACACCTGCTTAAATTAACATGTAACCAACTTGTTATTTTGAGCACACAGAACTTTTTTTTATATAAAATGCACCAATGTAAATGTTATCATTGTGACAGAAAAAAACTGTTTCCATAGGCACCTAAGTCGGTCAATAGAAGTCACAGATTTACATACATTGGCAGATAAAAATGGAATGGGGAGGAAGGGGAATTTTACTTTAAAAGCATAGTAAGTTGGTGTGATTTAGAATACACTGCCAGAAAAAAGGCAGATCCAATTGTAACTTTCAAAAAGATTTTCATAACTGTTGGCAAGAGGTGAGAGGGGCGGTCCAATGAAAAGGAGAAATTGTGCCAAACCAAAGAACATAGCAATGTACAGCCTTCAGGATCCGGTCTGAAGGGTCTCGACCCAAAACATCACCCATTCCTTCTATCCAGAGGTGCTGCCTGTCCCGCTGAGTTACTTCAGCATCTTGTGTCTATCTTCGGGATCAGGCCTTTCAACCCGCAATGTCTGTGCTGGACATGATGCTTTATCTCAGTGGAAGGGGAATTCAGACCGAACCAATACCAGTAAAGTGTTCAAGTTCCTACACACTGGTGTAAGGATTCAATTCTACCCACTAAAGGATTACTACATGAGGTTATTGTATTAAGAACCGATCTCAACTTCAACTGTCTAGCCAAATTTTCAATTCAGGTATTTCCCACACAGCCAGTGAGTGAACATTTAAGTTAAGAGCTGAATCACCCACGCATAACTTCTATTTGAAGGTTATCGTTGCTCCCACTTCCCCCGTATCAAATCTGTCCCCCTAAACCTGACAATAGCCAACATTATCACCTCCGTGCAAGACGCACAATCAGGCTGATGGGTAGATGTACAATCACTGGCTCTCTTCACCAATTCCTCCCCCGGCCCCATTTCTCCTCCCCTCTTCACACCACACGTGCAAATTACATTTTATTCAAAGAGCATGCGGATAATTATCATGGTTCATTTTTTTGGTGATTTGTGCTTATGGGATTATCTTCAGTGACGAATCCAACAGGAAACAAATACAGTAATATGTTTTAAAGGAAGTTCCAACCTCCTCCGTCCCCACCATATCGACTATTAATTATTAATTCCTGATGAGAGCATTTAATTAGACAATACAGTCGGTACGCTTACACTAACCTGCTCAATCTTCAGGCCTTTGTGCTGCAGTGCCTGAGAGGAAGGGCAGAGATGAAAAATGTTACTATTATTATTCACTCTGTTCCTGTGCTGCCCCTTGCTTCCCCGCTGCGTTACTCGGGCTGTTTATTGCACGGCATGCTCGCACCCCCCTCCCTCCCTTCCCTCGGTCCTTCCTTTGCAATGCGTCCAGTCCAGGGTGACGTCTCTTTCCCCCCCCCCCCCCCCTCGGGAAACTTCCTCCTTGCATCAGAGGTCAACACCAATATCGCAATGAGGAAGAGCCTCTCTTCCCCCCCTCCGCCCCCGCCTTCTGCAGCGGTTAGCTGGGACTTGTAGTCCACAACCGCACGCCATTCACTCGAAACATCAAGGGACGTTCTCGACCGACCAGTTTCTTGACCCATATGGGTTTAATATAATCACTGCATTCTGGACCCGTGTCATGTAAAAGCTTCTTCGCACAAAGAATGTTTGGGAATCCCTTCTCCAAAAGCTCCGAGCCTAAATGGGCTGATTGAACACGGGTAGGAAATAAAATTAGGAAAGAGAATTGACTTGCAAACGAGCTTTGATCTAATTAGTTCTATTCCTAATATTCTCTCCATCATTTCAAACCTAATTGACACCCCACATTTCTGGCTTTCTGAACCCAAGCGTTATTTTTTTGAAGAAAGAGACACACAAGTGACTGCAGATGCAGGAAATCGTACCCGAAGAATAAACCGCTGGAGGAGGAATTCTTTTCTTGAATCTGTTCTGCAAGTTATCCCATACCGGCGACGATAGTCCCATAAAACCCATTGATTTGACACCATAAATGGAGCACACTATTCGACACATAATACCTGACGACTTGAGGGTAGTTTTCTCACTTGCTTATTCCAATTTGGAGCAGCCACGTAAAGCAAAATAACATTTGTTCAGGTCACAACCCCTTTCTCTACCTGAAATGGCTGGAAGTTCCTGGTGCAAATGCAAGCCAATCTGAATCTGAATCTCTTTATTGTCATTGCACATGGTACAACGAAATTTAAAAGTTAATCCCACGGTGCGATTCACAAGAGCAATTTTAAATATATAAGAAAAGGTAAAAATATATACATATAAAAATTTTTTAAAAATACAGATAAATAACAATAGCAGCTGAGGTAGAACCATTCAGTTGAATGTGAGTGTTATTACTTATTTTGCATTGTTAAGTTCACTCTTATCAGGTAATCTCTCAACAGTATCAGTACAGATACTGCACATTGGCCCTTCAGATCATTGGCTTTCTTAGAACCCTTTCACACCCAAAAGCATAAAGTACATGTACATTTCTCATAAATTCTATAAGACAGTGAAAAGAAAAATACAGCCAAAAACAAGGCATGATCGCAAAACACAATTAGGGAACAAGCCTATCGTTATGCAAGAGGTGGTTTGTGATGTTCTGTTACGTAGATAGGATTACGGTTGTGCAGTTTGGTTCAAGAACCTGATGTTTGTAGGAAAATAGCTGTTTACTACACCTGGTGCTGTGGGACTTCAGGCTTCTGTACCTCTTGTTCAGCAGTAGCAGAAGAGGACATGGCCTGGATGGTGGGTGTGCTTGATAGATGCTGCAGGCTTGGGGAAGTGCCTCATATTGGTGTTGTCGATGTTGGGGAGGGCTGTGCCCATGATGGACTGGGCAGAGTCCGCCACTCTCTGTGTGGTTAAAAGTTCCCGTGTGTATAAATATTTCCCGTAAAAGACAGGAATTGAAGTGATAATAGAAGATTATTCTTTTCAGTGAATAATATCACTTTTAAGATTCACCATTGGCAATGAAGAATTTGTTTCCAAACTCAGTTACAACCAAAGAGGAAGCTTATTTCTTGCAATAAAAATGAAAGCACATCTAGCAATTGTTTGCAATTAAAATCAGGAAAAGGAAATTGCCACAATAGGCCCGATGTGCTTTTTAAATCATGATATAGGGGAGAATAATGAGAAATGTATTTGTTCATCACAAAAAACATTGATGAAGATAAATTGAGGACTATTCATATTAATGTGGTGGGAGTCCCTTGATAATTCGGCTCTTGTAACTTATGAACTCATAAATGTAGTTAACACTGTGGGGGGGGGGGAATATATGCCTCCAGAATGCCAGTTCAGACAGAAGTGCCACAGGTGTGATTTAAAAGGCCACATTACCAGAGCCAGTTGGCATCAACGTGGAAGTACACTGAGCAAACAAAATTAAAGTAAGAAATTAAAGGAAGACACTCAAAAATTTCTGAAGTTTTCACCTCTCTCACCAAGTGAAGGAAGCATGTAAAAATAGTGTTAGAGAGGTAGAGTTTACAATGAAATCAGTGCATTAAATGGTTTTCCTTTGACTTCATAAAGGTCTCAGTGGCAGAGATGTACACTTGAGCTTGAGTTTCTTTCCTGAAACTGTATCCCATTGCCACTGATAATATATTTGCTGTTTTGGCTGGAGGGCAGCAGTCCACTAAGTTGGACGACAACAGAAACCGTTGGAGGGGCAGTCTACAAGGGATTGTTCATGTTTCACCAACTAGCCTTCACAGCTTTGCTTGCACTTGTGGCCTTTCAGAAAACTATGGAGCTCTAGGGTGTTTAGGCAAATACCTGCAGAGTTTGGAAGTGTTGGCCTACCTTTTCCGTTCAGCTTAGCTTTTTAGAAGTGTACGTCCTTGGCACAGAACATGAAGTTGAACGAATGTGATAAATTCTTGACAATTATAGCAATACTCTTACATCCATTGCATCAATTGCTACAAAAGGAAGTGAGGTGGGTCGAAGCTCGTGAAAATCCTTTTGTGCATTCCAATCATTTTAACTGATTGCTGGTCCATTGAACGGAGAGGTAATACAGTATGATCTTGTGATGCATCACCTTATGGTATCATTGCTATAGTGTCCCATTAATCAGAAGACCGGTCTGAAATGACAGGAGGGTTATGTCCAGAACATTGACAACAACAAAGAGTTCACTTTGCATTTCTGGATGTTACTTCAGCATTTACACTGATCACAAACTCCTAACAATCCCGCTCAATTAATTGAAATCAGTTAGGGCGGCATAATGGGGCAACGGTACAGTTGCTGTCTCACAGCACCAGAGACCCAGGTTCAATCCTGATTATGGTGAATGTCGGTATGTTCTCCCTGTCGGTTTTCTCCAGGTGCTCCAGTTTCCTTCCACATTCCAACGACGTAGAGGTTTGTAGGTTAATTGGTTTTGGTAAGTTTTAAAATGGTCCCTAATGTGTAGGTTAGTGTACGGTGTGATCACTCGTCAGTAGATCGTAGAGCCTGTTTCTGCACAGTATCTCAAAAGTCTAAAGTTTCATTAAATGGTTTCCCTTTGAATTCAATGATGTGCTTCAAACTTGTGAACATTCAAGCATACTATTGCTTGCAAATCTGAGGGACTGTGTGCATTGTCTTATGCCATGCTTGTGTGTACTCCACAAATTTGACAACTCACAGCAAAAGAGAGCATCACATGGAAGTCAGATGCTCTACCAGAGAGGGAAGAACTGCAGCAGATCTCAAAGGGTTTCTTAAATAATGTTGAACTAAGTAGGAGATTGAAGATTAGTAATGTTTGTAATTCATGCAGCAGTATACAGTGCCCTCCATAATGTTTGGGACAAGGACCCATCATTTATTTATTTGCCTCTGTATTCCACAGTTTGAGATTTGTAATAGAGAAAAAAAAATCACATGTGGTTAAAGTGCATATTGTCAGATTTTAGTAAAGGCCATTTTTAAACATTTTGGTTTCACCATGTAGAAATTACAAGTGTTTAAACATGGCCCCTGCATTTCAGGGCACCCTAATGTTTGGGACACCGCAATGTCATGTAAATGAAAGTAGTCATGTTTAGTTTTATTTGCATATCCTTTGCATGCAATGATTTCTTGAAGTCTGCGATTCATGGACATCACCAGTTGCTGGGCGTCTTCTCTGGTGATGCTCTGCCAGGCCTGTATTGCAGCCATATGCTTGTTTTGGGGGCTAATCTGCTTCAGTTTTATCTTCAGCATATAATAGGCATGCTCAATTGGGTTCAAATCAGGTTATTGACTTGGCCACTCAAGAATTTACCATTTTTTAGCTTTGAAAAACTCCTTTGTTGCTTTAGCAGTATGTACATTTCAGAATTCATTATGCTACTACCATCAGCAGTTGTTTCATCAATGAAGATAAGTGAGCCAGTACCTTCAGCAGCCATACATGCCCAGGCCATAACACCCCCACCACCGTGTTTCACAGATGAGGTAGTATGCTTTTGATCTTGGGCGGTTCCTTCTCTCCTCCATACTTTGCTCTTGCCATCACACTAATATAAGTCAATCTTCATCTCATCTGTCCACAAGACCTTTTCCCAGAACTGTGGTTGCTCTTTTAAGTACTTCTTGGCAAACTGTAACCTGGCCATCCTATTTTTGCGGCTAACCAGTGGTTTGCATCTTGCAGCGTAGCCTCTGTATTTCTGTTCATGAAGTCTTCTGCAGCCAGTGGTCATTGACAAATCCCCACCTGACTCCAGAAGAGTGTTTCTGATCTGTCGCACAGGTATTTGGGGATTTTTCTTTATTATAGAGAGAATTCTTCTGTCTTCAGCTGTGGAGGTCTTCCTTGGCCTGCCAGTCCCTCTGCGATTAGTAAGCTCACATGTGCTCTTTCTTCTTCATGATGTTCCAAACAGTTGATTTTGATAAGCCTAAAGTTTGGCTGATGTCTCTAACAGTTTTATTCTTGTTTCTCAGCCTCATAATTGCTTCTTTGACTTTCACTGGCACCACATTGGCCCGCATGTTGATAAACAGCAATAAAAGTTTCCAAAGATGATGGAAAGACTGGGGGGGGGGGGGGGAAGGCTAGGTGCTGAGAGCTGCATTAAGGATTCATGCCAGTAAAGTAAAACAATGACCAACTTGATATTAAAATTCAAGCCTAGTAAAATTTAGACCAGCCATCTTACCATACCAGCTTTTGTTTAAAATATTCCTACAGGTATCGTTTCTCACCATTACCTTCTTGCCCGCCCCTCAAAATACACACGATTCACTGTCATTGCAGATGGGCGGCACAGTGGCACAGCGGTAGTTGCTGCCTTATAGAGACCTGGTCCAGTGCTGTCTGTACATTCTCCATGTGATCGCATTGGTTTGCTCCTGGTGCTCCAGTTTCCTTCCACACTCCAAACGTATAGGTTTGTAGGTTGATTGGCTCCGGTAAAAAAATTATAAATTGTCCCTAGTGTATTGGATAGTGCTAATGTACAGGGTGATTGCTGGTCAGTGCACTCACTGGACTATTTTCATGCTGTATCTCCAAAGTCTAAAGCCTAAAGATGGGAAAACCACCCCCAAACTCATTGTCCTACTGAAGACCCTTGAGCACGTTGACAGAGAATATAGTACAAAGTAGATTGCCAGAACATTTTTGGACCTAATAACATTCTGGAGACGTAACAGACATCTTAGCTTCCAGTCATGTGCAATAGTGATGAAGTGCTGTGCTGTCTCCAGTGCCATCTCTCAAGCGAGACATCAAACCAAGGTCTATGCTCGCAGTTTGCTTTCAAGGAGGCTATAGAAAATTCCCATGCTCTATCTTGAGAACAATCGAGGATAGTATCCTTGTTCTGATCAATATTTATTCCTTAAAATCACTAAACACTTTATTATGCTGCAGTTAGAGGGGGCAATCTATTCATAAGAAGATACATACAAAATACTGGAGTAACTCAGCAGGTCAGGCAGCTTCTCTGGAGAAAAAGAATCGGTGATGTTTTGGGTCGAGACCCTTCTTGAACAACTTGGCTGTCACATTGCTTACATTACATCAACGATTACATTTCAAAATGGTTTCATTGGATGGAAACCTCTTTCAGATATCAACTTTAAATTATTTTTCTCTTGGCTAATTGGTAGAACTGCGTAGTAAGCCTGCTTCCAATCATTATGGTGCATTAGCCAATGCAGGTAACTACCCACCAGATGGAGTTGCAGAATGTTCTGGTTGCAATTAAATTTGAAATGTACCACTGGGCAATGTCAACAGAGTACGCAATGGAGATTTACGAATCAGAATATCAAAATAGCCTCTTGTTGATCTGCAATTATATTCATCTTACAAAAAAAGGATTGAATTTTTGCAATACTTTTTTGAGCATTCATGGAACAGAAGGAAATTTGTTGGCAAACACAAGGCTTTTTTTGGATCTCTCTTATACCGTGGAGCTCTGTCTAAGGTAGGGATGTGGAGCAACATTGTTACCTTGCCAATCTTGTTTTCTTTCATTTTCCTGGACTTGTGCCTTGGTGGTTAGTCAGCATTTATTGACCTTCCCTAATTGTCTTTGGAAAGGTAGCAGTGAGCCACCATCTTGAACAATTACAACCCTACAATTCATTTCCAGGAGGGAGTTCCTGGATTTAAATTAAGCAACAACCACATTGCAGTGATATATTTCCAAACCAGGATGGTGTACATCTTGGAGCTGAAACTGCAGGTGATGGAGCTCCCATATACTCCTCCTTGGTGGTACAATGGTTTATGGAGATCCAGCAAAAATCATTCCTTGCACAAATTATTTGGTGCTGAGAAAACCATCCACAGTCCAAGCATCAAAAGACTGTGAGCAAAGAGCAGAAGAGAGTTAAATAAAGAATGGAGAGGCATGCAGGGCATACTGGAAGGAACAATTCAAATCCCTTTCATCTAGGAGGAGGAGACATGCCAGGGGACCACAGAAAGTTAATATTTCAAGAAAGGATACCAAGCCAACTGCGATAACTGCAGAAAGGTTTCCCTACATTAGAACATCTGTAGAGTCCTCCTCAACACTCGCAGTGACTGAAAAAATGCTAATTGAATCGCATTGTGGATTCTGTCAATCCAGGAAGCATGAGCAACTCTTCATGACCGTACAGAGGCTTTGACTGTCAAATGAGAGGGTTTCTCGAAATTGGCTGTCCTCAGAATTTCATCCCCATTTGCTGCACGATGTCATTATATTAACCCAGTCCACGAAAGAACCAGTCTCACTGCAGAGTAATGTCAAATAAGTCAGTGTCCCAATGTCTCAATGCTTTTCTCAGTCTGTTTGGCACAATGCTGCAACTCACCTCCAACAAGCTTCTTTCTACAATGGAACTAACCTACATGACATATGCGAGACTATTCAATCTGCATCACCTCTCTTCCAATTACTATGTTACTCCCATCTCGGTCAAGCTGAAGCATATGGATAATTGCTGTATTTACAGAGGCGAAGCTCCAAGATGGCAGAAAATAGGCCTTACCCTTAATACCTGCAAAATTAAGGTTTTCTATCAACCAGTGTCCAAACCATTACAACACCCTACCCTTAATAATAAAGATCCACAATAACACCTTGGGAAACATAGACCATTTTAAATATCTCAGCAGCCACCATCATCATGACGAAAGCCACCATCATCTTCAGCACACCAGCACTGCCGTTAGCCATCTAATGAGAATGATATAAGATCAAGACTTCAAACCCAGCACAGTCCATGGTGTACCAGGCAGCTGTGGCCCTTGCCACAATGAATGCTTCCATAATTTGGACTAGTCACAGCAGTCAGGTCAAAGTGTTGAATTGGTACCACCAATGTTGGCTTTGCAAAACCATCCCAATCCATTGGCAAAGCAAACCAATATGAGTATCCTCTCCCATGCCTGCCTCTGGCACTCAATTAGTTGTTAGGCCAGCAACATCTCTTACATGCTTGACACCTGATCCCTGAAACAGGCACTCTAATGTGAGCTCTGCCATGGCAACAGATTACTCAGTTGGCAGGGAAAATAGATGGCTTCAAAGCTTCCTCGATAGAGAATAAGAAAACAGTGACACATGGGAATAATTGACCCACAGCTGCTCAACATGGAGGTGGAGAATTTGTAATGACGCAGTTGAATAAACTGGCAAAATGAATGGATAGAAAGGTGATAGATTCTATGGATCTGATGATCTGCATCCTTGGGCTTTGTTGGAGATGGTTATGTATGCTTGGCATCTTCCAAAATTCCATAAAATCTTGTATTGCTTCCATAAATTGGAAGGAAGCAAATATATTATTTCATGATTTAAGAGAAAATAAGGTGGACCATTATTTCCCTATCAGCAATAAGGAAAATGCTGGAATTTATTAAGGAACTGGTATCAAAACATAGAAATAATAGGATTGGGCAAAATCAATTGGATTTATCATAGGGAAACAACTAATCTGGCAGAGTTTTTGAGGTTGGATCAATACATAACAAAATAGATAAGTGGGATGCCATTGATGTAGTATATATGGACTCTCAGAAAACGTTTTAAAGTGCCATACAAGAATATTAACAAATATACAGCGCATTATATTATCATCCCCTTTTCACTGCACCTCAATATTTCCACCAAAACTCAATCCACATCACAGATAGGTCAGGGAAGTGGGATGGAGTACTAAAGTGGCAGACAAGTGGTCACCCAATCTACATTTGTTTTTGCCAGTGGTGAGAGGATCACACAACTGCCCTTATTTCATGCCCGTTGTAGTTGTTCATTTTTCCTCTCACTCGCATTAACCAGACGACCACAATTTATCGCCCTCGCAATCATGGGAATAACTCTCTCCATCCATCCATCCTCCCTCTCGTTAAAACGACTTAATTTTCTCCTTTCCCCCAAATGTGACGAAGGATTTTCAACCTGAAATATCAATTCTGTGTCTCCTTCCACAGATGCTGCCTGATTTACAGGACCTATCATTCTTCTTAATCTCCGTTCCTCACGATGCCGATAGGCCGACCTTCTCTCTCCCGGCGTGCCGCGCGGCGTCCCCTCGCTCAACATTACGTAAATGGACCTTCTTTCTCCCAGCGTGCACCGCAGAATCACCTCACACAATAATGCGTTGAATGCAGTGGGTGGGAGAAGAAAACCTTCTTTCTCCCGACGTGCCGCGCTGCGTCGACCCTACTCAATACTGAGTTGAGAACAGCAGGAGTGGGAATGAATTTATTTCTCGAGGCGTCCCTTCACTCAATATCAAATATCCTATAGCGGATCTTTGCTCAAAACTGAGTTGAAGCCAGTGGGGATGACCTTCTTTCACCCGGCATGCCGCGCGGCGACCCCTCATTCATGAACAGCTCTTTTTTCAGACTGAAGGAGGGCCTCGGCCCGAAAGGTCACCTATTCCTTTTCTCCAGAGATACTTCCTGACCCTTTTAGTCACTCCAATATTTTTGTCTCAATCTTCTGTGTCAACCAGCCTCTGCAGGTCATTCCTGCCACATCGGGTTGAATTTAATGGGGATGACCTTTCTCCCGGCGTGCAACGCGGTCCTGTGACTCAGATCAGGGGTGGGAGAGGGGGGTAGAGACCAAAGATCCCCTGCTCCGCTATAAGATCTTTGGTAGAGACCTTCACTTTCCCGGCGCGGGTTTCATGCCAGATGTGAAGTATTGAAGACCAGTTGTGTAGGTTAGTATGCACAACACATCCAAGTTGGCGATATGCAGAGTACTGCCCTGCTGCCGACTACAAGTTCAGAAGGATGCTGCATTGAAGGGAAAGGCGGAGCTATCCGGTGCTCGGCTTGCCACGTGACAGCCGCCTGTCGCTGGGTGCTGCGTTGAAGCAAGTGGGCGGGGCTAAGCCGCGCTCGGCTTGCCACGTGACAGCCGCCTGTCGCTGGGTGCTGCGTTGAAGCAAGTGGGCGGGGCTAAGCCGCGCTCGGCTTGCCACGTGACAGCCGCCTGTCGCTGGGTGCTGCGTTGAAGCAAGTGGGCGGAGCTAAACCGCGCTCGGCTTGCCACGTGACAGCCGCCTGTCGCTGGGTGCTGCGTTGAAGCAAGTGGGCGGGGCTTCTCTCTCCCAGCGTGCTGTGCGCGCCCGCTTCGGTTCCCATCTGACGGCGAAAGAGAACCGGCGCCATTTTGTCGGCGGTGGCTGCGAGGCGGGGAAAAAGTGGAGCAGAAGCCAGAGGTGCTTGTCCGCTCTGTTGGATAAAACCACGGCCGTTGCGACGCGGCGTCGACGACATTGAACAGCAGAGTGTATTTCCTGGCGTCTGTCGGGTATATTCTGGTGGGGGATAAAGTAAGTGTTCGGCGAGGTGGGAGTGTGAGGTTGGCGGCTGTGGCCAGTTGGAGGCCGCCGAGGCAGAGAGCAACAGCCTGGGCCACAGCGTCAAGCCCAGGGCAGCGATTCCCAGAACCCAGGCCCACACGCCAAGTGCTTTAAATCAGTATGTGTGGGTGGTGAGAAGATTTTAATACTACACTTGTACAAAATTGTATGTTTTTAACGTTCAAATTTTACTTTCCTGTCCAAAAACGCCTGATATATATTCTGGAAAAATGTTAAAATACGTTGTAGAATAGTTTTTTTGTAAAAAATAAAGCATCTGACCATGTTTTATCAACCGAAAGTTGTGAATTATATTAAGACTGCAGCACAACAGCTGTGCGATTTGGCACAACTGGTCTTCAATACTTCACGACCCTCCCAGCTCAAAATGCAATTAACCTTTTGAATTTGGGCGTCTCTTACCACTTACATCGGTCAGTAGTATTTGTACATTTTTCCCCATTACCCTCAAATGTCCTAAATTATTTATGTTAGTACATATTTACTCAGCCTGGTTTTGAGCTTTCAAATGTATATGACTTCCAAATCCACCATATTGAACTTCTTCATGCTTTCATATGTGATAGGAACAGAATTAGGCCACTCAGCCCAGCAAGCCTACTCCACCTTTCAACCATGGCTGATTTACCTTTTCCTCTCAACCCTTCTTCTGCCTCCTCCCCATAACCTCTTACACCCGTACTAATCAAGAATCTATCAATCTCCGCCTTCAAATATCCATTGACCTGGCCTGCAGCCTTCTGTGTTTTAAAAGTCTTTTTTTGTGTTTCTTAATCTGAGAACTACTGACTTTATTTCATTGGTTACATCCTACGAAATCAAATTAAAATATTGTCTTTTGGATTTTATTCAGTATTTTCTGCATGGTCTGTGCCAGGAGCAGCTTAACTAAGGCTGTACATACATTGAAACAAGGAACTGCAGATGCGGGGTTACCAAAGAAAGACACAAAATGCTGGCATAATTTAGGAGGTCAGACAGCATCACTGGAGAATATGGATAGGTGACATTTCGGGTCAGGACCTTCCATCAGTCTGAAGATGAGTGCCGACCTGAAACGTCACGTATCCATGTTCTCCAGGGATGCTGTCTGACCAATTATTCCAACATTGTGTACATATATTGAACATTGCTTCTTAGCCTTTGTGTTCTTTGCCTATGGAAATGCATTTGATTTGTATTTAATTTGTTTTCCTATATTTTTAACCATTTATGTATTTGTATTCCTAGATCTCTACCTTCGCTTACTACTTTCTTGGAACGTGTCTTTCTTCTTCCTTCTCTCAAAATGAGGAACCTCTTATATTGCAATATTCAGCTTTTTTGAAAGATTATATATCTTTTGCTATATTAGTTAAGACCCATTGTAACTACTTGAGTATGAAAGTTAAGATTTCCAGGCAATGAAGGAGTATTGCTCTTAAAGTGCCATCCTTCAAATGGATGTCAAAGACACTATTTTGAAGCACTGCAGAAAGAAATGCTATTGCCAAGGAATAAACATTCCTTCAGCAAAAAAAGCTGTTGGAGAAACTTTGGGTCAGGTCAAGTTGCGTTTATCGCAACGTCCACAAGTACAGTGAGGTAAAGGTACAATGAAAATCTTACAGCTCATCACAGGCACATTGAGACAAATACACCAAATATAAATTACATACAAAATCAACATGACAGTAAAAAAGGCAAAACCACATGTGCAAAATACAATTAGGATAAAAATCTAGTCTGTGTTAGTGCAAGAGGTGGTCTTTGCTTTCTGTTGTCAATGTAGGATTAGGGTTGTGCGGATTGGTTCAAGATCCTGGTAGTTGGAAGAAACTGAACCTAGAGATGTGCAATTTCTGGCATCCATACCTCCTACCTGATGGTAGCAGCAAAAAGAGAGCATGGACAGCTGAAATAACTGAGTGGGTCAGACAGCACCATGGACAGATGACATTTTCACATGGGGCTGCTTTGAAATGTCATCTGTCCATTTCCCTCCACAGATGCTGCCTGACCCGCTGGGTTCCTCGAGCAGTCGTCGCCCCCCCCCCCCCATGATTCCAGTATGCGTGGTCTCTTATGTCTCCATGAGTTCTTTAAAGGATTGTTGGTGAGAGATTTTATCAGAAAATTTCACACTGTTGGAGCTAGTTGCGCCCACATTGTTGGCTGAGTTCCCCTTGTTGCAACATGGTTAGTGCTTTGGTAAAGCCATAAGTGATAGGAGTAGAAGTAGGCCATTCGGCCCTTCGAGTCTACTCCGCCATTCAATCATGGCTGATCTATCTTTCTCTCTTAACCCCATTCTCCTGCCTTCTCCCCAAAACCTCTGATACCTGTACTAATCAAGAATCTATCTCTGCCTTAAAAATATCCACTGACTTGGCCTCCACAGGCTTCTGTGGCAAAGAATTCCACATATTCACTTCCCTTTGTGAATAAGTGCTTCATTGGCAGTGAAGTATTTGGGTTCATCATGAAATGTACTGAAAAAGCATACTCGAAACCCAAATATCTTTCTGGTTAGGCATCAACTGAATATTGAAATACCGGGGATCGTTTATAAATTTAATAAACCAGTGATCTACTTTTCATTTTGCATCTTTCTAACAAGCTTGGTCCTTGGTTTCCAAATGATCTGATTTTGCCTTGAGATTTCTTCCCTCTTCTGAGTTATAGATCTTTGAAATAGGACCTTTACCCACTCAGTGTGCACTGAAAATCAACCACATATTTACATTAATCCCACATCAAGCCCATTTTTATTCTCTACAATATTCTCATTCCCAGAGATTCTATTACTCACCTACACATGAGGGACAATTTACAGTGGGCATTTAGCCAGCTAATTTGCAAGTCTTTGGGATGGGAGTACGTAGAGGAAATGCAGACTGTTATAGAAGGAACATGCAGATTCTATGCAGCACCAGAGGTCAGAATTGAAGCTGGGTTTCTTGCAATGTGAGGCACTGGCTCTGCTAGTTACGCCACTGTGTCAGTTTCAAATAAACCTCTAACAAGGTGTCTTCTGTAACACCTTGGTAAAGGTTTTATTTGAAAGTACATATCCGCATGTGCTTGTTCTTCAAATATTTAAAGGTTGCCTAAATGTAATTGAAATAAGGTACCACCGATACTGATTTACAAAAAAAACACTGCAGGACTAGTACATCAGGAAGATTGCTTGTCCTCCTTAGTGAAGACGGATCCAAAGTACCTGTTCAACTCATCTACCATTTCCTTGTTGCACATAATAAATTCATCTTTTTCAGCCTTCAAGGGTCCAACTTTGGTCTTAACTAATTTTTTTCTCTTTACATATCTAAAGAAGCTTTTACTATCCTCCTCTATATTCTTGGCTAGCTTACCTTCGTATCCCATCTTTTCTCCCCGTAATGCTTCACCGAACAGAGCATTTTCATAATGGTTTAAAGCATTTTTGGGCATTTCATCAGGCAGTATAGGAAGCAAATCCTGTTAGATATGTATGATATCTTTTCAAAGAGAAGCACATCTGCTTGGGTATAAAATTGTCAAAACATCTTGAATGGTCATTGCTTTATGCTTCCTTCCATAGGAGAATGCCTGCTTCATGCATTCTCATTGCTTTTTACTCACTACTTTCAAATGTTTTTACACTTACGAGGGTTCCTTCAAAAATGTCAATAAGAAGCATGAGTGGCACAATCGGTAGAGGTGAGCGCCAGAGACTTGGGTTCAATGCTGACCTTGGCTGTTATCTGTGCAGTGTTTTCACACTCCCTGTGATTACGTGAGTTTCCCCTGTGTCCTATGGTTTCCACCCACATTCCAAAGATGTGCGGGTTAGTAGATTAATTGTTCTCTAATATTGCCCCTTGTGCGTAGAGAGCTGGTGGGATAATAAATAAATAATGTAAATGGGTGAGCAGTGGTTGGTGTGGGACTCATGGACCCAAGTGCCTGTTTCATGCCATATATAAACTAAATCAGAATTTTGCTTGCAATTTAGATTTGAAATCAAGCAAACAATTTGGAGAAAGTTTCTGTAACAAATTCTAGAACAACTCGTGCATTTGGTTTGGTTCCGCATTTGCCCTCACCCCAGCCATAGTGTTCCTTTGGAATTTAGAATTATTAAGATCATCAACATATAGTCCAATACCTGCTCGTATTTCCGAAGTTTCTACCCACCCATTTGTACGTAGAACGCTGTGAAAATTTAAAGAATTATGATATTTCTCATTAGGAATGGAATGCCATTAACATGGAAGGGTGTAGTTACATTGCAATAGATTTTATCATGAATGAATGTATATAGAGGGATTTCTAACGTCTCAAGTATAGAATCATAACCATGCAGTGGTCCGATTATCTCTACATACTTTCCTTTTGCTTTCTCAGTATAAAACTGAATGACGAATGATAAACATTGAAATGACCTTCTGCCCAACTCGTCCATACCAACCAAGATGTTCATCTAAGCTGGTCACATTTGCCTTTATATGAACCAGATCCCACCGTACCTTTCTTATCCATGTGACTCAAACTATGTCTTGAGGGTTTATAATGAACCGGCCTAAACTATTTCCCCAACAGCTCGTTCCATGTACCCACCACTCCCTGTGGTGGGGGGGTGGGGGGGGGGGGGAGGGGGAAGGGAAAGGGTGCCGCTCAGCTTCCTGTTAAATCTTTCCCCTCACTGTAAACCAATACTCTAGTTCTTTTTATTTTTGGCCAACCCTGGGGAAAAAGATTCTATTCACTCTATCTATGGCTGTTGTGATTGTATACACTGCTATAAGATCGCCCTTAGCCTCCTACATTCCAAAGAATAAAGTCCAAGTCTGCTCAACCTCTCCCCATAGCTCAGGCACATGAGTTCTGGCCATATCCTCGTAAATCTTTTCTGCACTCTTTCCAACTTAATATGAAGAGTGCAAGTTGTACCCAGTAGCTTAGAATTGTTAAGTCGATTCAAAAGGAATATTATCATCAATGTCCTCACTACTGATAGCGCTGCGTTTCCTTGGATCAATTCTTGTAACTTTTGGTCTTTCAACTAAGAGCTCAAGTTGACAGCTTCGAAACCCAAAGAGGATGTTAGGAGGAGAATGACGTTGTGCCTTTGTTGTGTCATTTAATAACTGCCTGAATTGTGGCATGTTCTTGAATGTTTCACATTTACATTTTAGAGTGACGGGCAGTAACTTTTTTTCTCCGTCTCAGTCATGTACAACAGTATTTCAGAGTTGTATGAATTCAACTTTTCTTGGAAACACGCGCACAGCAACTTTGTATAGTAACTGCATTACTATAGGTGCATTACCAAGGTGTTGCATATTGACTGCTGGTCATGATTAGAAAGTACCACCATTTTCTGCAGAACATGCAATACTAATGCAGAATAATCCTTTTTTCCATTTAACAACTTTTGGGGGGCGGTATTGTAATTATGTGAATACACTGGCAACTTCACAATTTAGCTGGGTTAAGCTACAGATGTGGAATTTAGATTGGAATTCAACATATTCATGCTCTTCCCTTCGAGGCATGTCTTGTCTGCCATATTGGAGACATTGAAATTTTGTCTGGAATTTTGCAGTTTTTTTTAAAGGTCTTGAGGTGTTTAAAAGACATTGCTCTTGGGAGACTGACTGGATTGGGAGGAAATGGATTGCTGTAAGTTTACAAAAATTATTGTTTACTTTAATTTCAATGCTTGCATTCAGAATATTTCCTTTTTTTAATTGAAGATTGTTACTCAAAACGGTTTGGGGAAAAACTGACTTCAGGATAATCCGTAACAATGGGCTACGATAAATATGACAAACGGTAAGAATTTTTTAGATAACTAAAATACTGCTGTAAATCTGATATAAAAACAACATTCTGAAAGTACTCAAATGGCCAGGCTGCTTTCAGAGTGTGAAGCAGTGATTACACAGCGACCTTATTCAGAATTGGCAGAATGCTCTGTGTTATAGTCATTACACAGATACATTGACTTTCATTCACCATAGATGCTGCCCAGGTATTTTCAGTTGTTTATGTTTTTAAGAATTTAATTTGGGATATTTGTTTAATGTTATTGCACACCTGAAGGAGGCTGTTTTGAGATTTTGATATATTGACTTCCAAAGAGGATAAATTTGCCAAAGAACTTTCTTGACTTTGCACCAGTTCTGTTAAAACATAATTTGAAATCTTTAAAACATCTTTTGGAAATAGTTCTTCTGATGGCATTAATAGAAAAGTAATTTTGACTTTTCTTATCCCATCATGTTTACTGAGCAGTCTTTGTTCATTTAAAACATTTGGATCCCTCAGCTTGTCTTTAGTCTTTTCCAGTTAAATTAAAATGTAGTATTTTCTTGCCAATGATTGTATTCTTCAAATTGAAAATAATTTGCTTGTCAGTTATATAATTTTGCTGTCTCTTTTTAGAGATTACATCCTATAACATTGAAAGTGCACATTAAGACACCTGCATTGTCAAAATGAACACAAAATCATCGAGCCCAATGTTGTGCACAATCTTACCTGGTATTAGTTTAGTTTAGAAATATAGCGTGCGAACAGCCACTTAGGCCCATCTTATCCCTCACCGACCACTGCTCGCCCATCTACATTAGTTCTTTATAATACCAACTTCTCATTGATTCCCTACACACAAGGGGCAATTTTAAAGAGATCAATTAATTTACGAACCTGCACATCATAGGGATGTGGGTAGAAAGGGGAGGATCTTTGAGCTATATAAAATAGATTTTAGTACCACCTTGGAGAAATGAGATTCAAAGTTAAATTTAACTTTATGGCGTGTGTTTGCATTTTAAAAATAATTACAAAAAGGGTTGTAAAAAGTATCTTATTCTCATGGAAATTGGTGAAGTTGCTAATATTCATAGTTGAATTGAAATCATTTTTTAATTATGGACTGTGACCAGATCATTTGTGCATAGATATTTTTCAGCAGGCTTAATACTGCATGAGGGAACTTGAAACCTGTTGAATCTGTGGTCACAAACCCTTAAGGAGATAATAGCTAAGTGGTCTATTCCACGTCTAGTGCCAGACTTGGCTAACGTGACCCTGGGGCTTTCATTGCTGGTTTAGGTCAGTCATTCATTGATTATGATGGTCGAGCCTTTGATATCTGACAATGGGGAACAGCAATTTCCCCCCACAATTTGTATACTTTTATGGTGCTGGGAGACATATTGGAAAGTTCATTTCCTTCATGGGGACGATTATTAGGATAACGCAGAATCCACAATTTTATCAATTTCATTTTTTTTCCCTCTTTTCAGTGAAACTAGTCGAAGTGAACGAAGTGGACGTTATGGTTCTGAATGGAACAGAGATGAGCACAGAGAGTCACGAGGTAGACGAGACTACGACTATAAAGATGTTGACTATCGTGCTCCACCAAATCACGGCAGGGACTATGATCGTGATAGACGTCGCGGTGATTATCGGAATAATGACCGCCATCAAGACTATAGGGATTATGACAATTCTGAGGTATGTGCCCTTCCTTAGCCGCAATATTTGATATCACTTCCATTAGCTTTTTGTTGTGGCTGTTTGTTTTTTTGGAGTCCAAAAGAATGTAATATGGCTGCACCAAATCTCTTGTCAATAGAAGACTAGGTGGATGGAATAGTCAAAGCTGAGAGGAAAGTGCTGAGCCTTATTCAGGATGGTAGTTTTCCGACATTTTTGTTTCAAAAATTTACCATGTTCGTTGGGTCTTAGATGACAATTATCAATTTCTCTTGGGTTAATTATAAAGATTATTAATGGAGCTAAACACAGGTCATTAATTTAATGCTTGTATCTGGGAAGGCTGATTGGTACAAAGGTTCAAACGTATTTCTTGGAGGCATTTCTAGAGCAATATATTTTGTGTGCCGCAGTTTGTTGCATTGTACTGTAAAATCTCCATTTAGAGATGCAGCATGGAGACAGGCCCTTCGGCTCACCAAGTCCACACCAATCATTGATCGCGTACACCTAGTTCTATGTTCTTCCACTTGCATAGAAGCACACAAGGGGCAATTTACAAAAGCCAATTAACCTACAAACATGCACATCTTTGAAATATGGGAAGAAATGGAGCACCCGGGGAAAACCCACACGGTCACAGGGAAAATGTACAAAACTCCGCACAGACAGCACCCATAGTCAGGATCGGTCTCTGGTGATGTCAGGCAGCAGCTGTACCACTGTTGCGATGCTGCCCCCAACCTAGTGATCACTTGCAACCTCTTGTTCCAGCCCTTCGCCATACCTTTGCCCTCCATAATGTTTAGGACAAAGACCCATCATTTGTTTATTTGCCTCTGTACTCCACAATTTGAGATTTGTAATAGAAAAAAAATCACATGTGGTTAAAGTGCACATTGACAGATTTTATTAAAGGGTATTTTTTTACATTTTGGCGTCACCATGTAGAAATTACAGCAGTGTTTATACATTGTCTTCTTCCCAACCCCCCCCCCCCCCCCCCCCCAATTTCAGGGCACCATAATGTTTGGGACACAGCATGGCAGTCATGTTTAGTGTTTTGTTGCATATCCTTTGCATGCAATGACTGCTTGAAGTCAGCTATTCATGGACATCACCAGTTGCTGGGTGTCTTCTCTGGTGATGCTCTGCCAGGCCTGTATTGCAGCCATCTTTAGCTTCTGCTTGTTTTGGGGGATAGTCCCCTTCAATTTTCTCTTCAGCATATAAAATACATGCTCATTTGGGTTCAGATCGGGTGATTGACTAGGCCACTCAAGAATTTACCATTTTTTAGCTTTGAAAAACTCCTTCGTTGCTTTCGCAGTATGTTTGGGATTATTGTCTTGCTGTAGAATGAACTGCCGGCCAATGAGTTTTGAGGCATTTGTTAGAACTTGAGTAGATTGGATGTGCCTATACACTTCAGAATTCATTATGCTACCACCATCAGCAGTTGTATCATCAATGAAGATAAGTGAGCCAGTAGCTTCAGCAGCCATACATGCCAAGGCCATAACACCCCACCACTGTTTCTTGAGCAGTTCCTTCTCTCCATACTTTGCTCACCATCACTCTGATATAAGTTAATCTTCGTCTCATCTGTCCACAAGACCTTTTCCCAGAACTGTGGTTGCTCTTTTAAGTACTTCTTGGCAAACTGTAACCTGGCCATCCTATTTTTGCAGCCAACCGGTGGTTTGCATCTTGCAGTGTAGCCTCGGTATTTCTGTTCATTAAGTCTTTTGCAGACGGTGGTCATTGACAAATCCACACCTGACTCCTGAAGAGTGTTTCTGATCTGTCGGACATGTGTTTTTCTTTATTATAGAGAGAATTCTGTTATCAGCTGTGGAGGTCTTCCTTGGCCTGCCAGTCCCTTTATGATTAGTAAGCTCACCAGTGCTCTCTTTCTTCTTAATGATGTTGCAAACAGTTGATTTTGGTAAGCCTAAGGTTTGTCTGAAGTCTCTAACAGTTTTATCCTTGTTTCTCAGTCTCATAATGGCTTATTTGACTTTCATTGGCACAACTTTGGTCCTCATGTTGATAAACAGCAAAAAAAGTTTCCAAATGTGATGGAAAGACTGGAGGGAAGACTAGGTGCTGAGAGCGCTCTTATACTGCCATTAAGGAGGCAATTAAACACACCTGGACAATTACAAACACCTGTGAAGCCATGTGTCCCATACGTGGTGCCCTGAAATGGAGGACGATGTATAAACACAGCTGTAATTTAGACATGGTGGAACCAAAATGTATAAAAATGGCCTTTATTAAGACCTAACAATGTGCACTTTAACCACACGTGATTTTTTTCTACTACAAATCTCAAATTGTGGAGTACAGAGGCAAATAAATAAATTATGAGTCTTTGTCCCAAATGTTATGGAGGGCACTGTATCTCCCCACCAGTCTTGAAGAAGAGTCCTAACCTGACCGTTTCCCTCCACAAATGCTCCCTGACCCCGGAGATGTCTTACCAAGTGTTTTCCCCCACTTGAAATTATGCTGATTGTGTTCAAATTGTTTAAAAATATGTATCATATGAATGGCAGGTCATAATTAATCCTTCATTGCCCTGCTTACTCCCTATAACTATTCGCCCCCTGATTCTCCTCCCATCCACTTACGCTGGGAATGAGTTAATCTGCTGAATAGGATATCTTGGGTTGCTGAGGTTATGAGGCAACAACATCAGTTCTATGCCACCCATAGTCATTCTAAAGGTGTATATTATGAATTGAAGCTATTGCGAGGAAGCAACTGCAACTTCTGTTCATGCCTTCCATTGTAAGAAAATTGTTTTGCCCACCATTAGGCATTACTAGAAATTCAACATCTAAACAGAGTGGAATTGAATTGAGAATCGATGCTGAGAACATTAACAATGTCTTTGCTTCCAGAATTATGATGATGATGGCAGATATGAAAGACCTGAGGGAAACCAGTACTGTGATGGTGACTACAAGGACCATGATTACAGAAATGATGGCTCTGAAGAGAGAGAGAACAAAACAATTATGTTAAGAGGTCTTTTACCATCAACAACGAGGGAAGATGTACGTATATTGCTAAAATTTGGGTTTATCGGCACTTGATAAGGTACGAAAGAACCATTGGATCATTTGGGGAGGGATTGGAAACAAAATATATGAAATGGCTGTATATCTAACTAGCTGAAACCTTGTGTAACAATGGATGACCTGCTGTGAAATGGTATCAAGTAACTTCATTTGATTTGTGAGGATGGGAATGTCAAGATAATCTGGAAGAGCTATTGTATTGGTCTTTGCCCTTCCAGGATATGATTACCAAGAAACAAGAAAGTAAGCAGTAAACCTATGGGTAATTGGCATATCAAAATAACTTACAAAATGCAAGAAGTTGGGAGTGGCAAACATGCGATAATACAAGACTTTAGTCGGAATGGTGAAGTTTGTGTTTGATTGTAAATGAATAACCAAAGGGTAATTTCATTGTGTAAACTTGCACAAACCTATGCTTGACTAACAATAGTATTTTCATTTTCGAACTGCCAAGAGACACATTGACCAACCATGTAAGTATTGTGGTCTTAGAACAACAGTGTTGCCATTCTCCAGTAGGTGACGAACGTTCTGATCCTTTCCATGATCTACAAGACAACTATCGGAAGCATGAAAGTTTGTTCATCATCTCTGTTAATGAGCACAATTCCAACAATATTAATGCTCAGTGCCAACAAGGGCGAAGCAGTTGTTTGGTATTTTAATTAAAGCTCCAAACATTGATTCTTTCCATTACTAATACCTAGTGGTTAGATTATGAACTATGCACAAAATGTACTGTAGTTATTTTCTTTGGGTGCCAAAAAGATGCAACTTCAATTGCTAAGAAGGAAGGCAGCTTTGGGCACTTGGGAATGCGGGTTCCTCTCTGTTATCTGAAGGATTTTGTTCTTCCTGCATTGTCATTGGATCTGAATCCTAAGTGAAGTGGGTCAAATATGATGAGATGGATGGGCTGCTCTTTTTCCACTTTTTAATTACCATCCATGATTAAATGAGATATTTCAGATATACACCTTTTTTGTGCTGTCAGTTTGAATTTTTAGTAAGGTTAGATTTAGATCACCTTGCAAAGTTACATGTAATGCAAGATCTAAAATCTCTTGTCCACAATTGTTTTCCTGCCTTTCTAATGGTGTTCATTTGAGTGCCAGGATCTGTGTTCCAGTGTACAACCAACCAAGGAATGGAACCCAGAGCTGGTTTAAGATATTATGATATAATCATCTGCCATCCTAACAGTGGAACAGTTGAAACTGAGACTTCCTTGTATCTGTTAAAAAAAAAAAAAAATTATCAACTAAGAATAAATATAAAATAGAATATTTTCAGAAGTTGCTTTTAAAAATTCAAGAAATTAAAACAAATTTTAAAATATTCCTTTCAGATTCTTGAAATATTTCAGGATAGTGATGAATTTCAGCCCAAGGATGTGCGAGTGATGAAATGTAAAGTTTCAGGTGAGATTTTCGCTGGTTTTGCAGGTGTACGTGAAAATATAAATATTGTACTTTCTGTTTTTAATGGGGAAATCACAGATTTTGACTAGGGACACATGCTATAAAATTGAGTTCAAGCAAATGTTTTTAGTGCATGGGGCAGATAAGGGTATCTTGAATTAAATTTGTTGAAACTGTTTGCAATTGTCATATATAGAACAAAAGCAGTCCCCTAACTATTTCCCAAGCAACGACTGAGCAAACTGATAAATGTTTTAACTACGTCAGCACTGAGGTGTTTCTGCCTATGGCTCACTCTTCAAACATTAGTACGTTCCACACAAACTTTACTCATGTTTACTGGATTACCTTTTTCGATTTCTCAAGCCATTTCAATTTAATTTCATAACCTTTTAAACTGCAAAAAGTTGGATCATATTTCCCTGATTTCTGATTGAATTCCAAGGCAATTTAATGTTGCTCTTAGAAGAGAAGATAAATTATTCTGAAGCGTCAAGTGTATAAATTATTTTTGATAATACATCATCTATAAATAGGTTTTGTTCATTTCCTTTCAATGCCTTAAGGAGTTTTATTACCGGTTCGCTGAACTGGGTTTAAGACAATTTCCTGTAGAGGCCAACAGAAGAACTGCGTGGATAATGCAATATTATTGATAAATGGTGAGGTGTTTTAAGTACGTCAAATGGCAGGAAGCTGGGGGGGAGTTGACTTGGCAACCCTTTAATTGCCACATAATACCAGTCCAGAATCTTTGTATATTTTGCATTCTGGCCGAAATTAGTCAAGACTAAGTTTATTCAAGGAAGATGGAAAGAAAGTAGTGCGGACAGTGAGGAATTTAATTATCAGAACTTCACTAAGTGCAGCAAATTCTTTTTGAATAATACTTTTACTTTATTTTACAAAAATCAGTGCTCTGTTTGCTATCTGCACACATTTTATTAAAAGCTTCTTGCATTTAAATATTTTTGTTTCCGCTACCAGTGAGTCTTGACAGACTTGGTATTAAGGAATATCTGGGAAAAATTACGCTAATTATGCTTTTGGGAGAAGCCAATCTAAACAGACTAGTTTTTCTTGTAATGCATGTTTGCCAACCTTTTGACTAAACGTTTTATTTGTAAAAATGGAGAGGAGGGGTCTGGTAGCATTGCTTTTGTTTTGAAAAATGAGCTGAAGCAACTTTTATCAGAGCTCCGATTGGAACAGAACTGTGAGCTTTGCTGTGAAAGTGTGCCAGTTGTTTATATGTTATATTGTGACAACAGGGAAATTAGATGTGCCTATAGTACATTTGAGGTATGTGTGCCATTTTAACTACTCTTAAACAATCATGGAAAAAGCAGGTTCAGAATTTCACATTCTTAATGGTTGATCACACAAGCAGAATTCTAAAATAAAAACCCACTCCAAATTTCTCATCTATATCTGCTGTATTAAATATTCAAAAATTATCCCTGCAGAGGCTTTGGAAGTATTGAAGTGTACAGTTAAGGTCAGAATATAATAATTAAGAAATGACACTTAATTAGCTGTACCTTTTCATTTGGCTTTTAAACATTTGATTACAGGTAAAATCAATTATGGACTTTGCACATGTCACAAATTTGTTAATGTTAACATAATCTGAATTTTCTCCATAAAGATTCCATTGAACAAGTAGAGAAATAATTGAATGATATTATAATGACACCCAGGCAATGAGATTTTTAAATTTCCTTAATCTCGAGTAATTCCTATTTAGTGCTGAGAGCTACAATCCATTACAAATTTTTCCAGGTTTATGTCAAATTGTGCAATTCCCATGAGATGTTCTTAAGCAATATTGTTGTTAGGAAGGCAGCCTATTGTACTTCACCTTGAAAGGGCATTGCTCAGAGAGTTTGTGCAATTTAGACCATGGGAATGTTATTGACCCTTCAAGCACTGCATTTACATGACCGCTTGCACATGGCAAGAGTTTTCTGATACATTTCTTTGGGAGTGGTGAGAATTGTATTTAGCAATACTACCACTGAGACCTAAACATTTAGAACTAGCCTTTTGCCTACTGGCTGCAGTGTTGTCTATTTGATGTGTTTGTTCTACTTTAGCGAAGCACATAGCTGTTGTTGATTATATCCTTGTGGAGATTGGTCCAACCATGAAATGGTGCATTACTGGATGCCCAAGTTTTAATCTAGTGGGAGGAACATTGCAAAATACTGAGATATAGGAAGCTAGCTAATTTGTTTGAATGGTGAAGTATTTTAATGCAGGTAGGTTATAACTAAGAGTGTTTAATTTTAAATTATAACTGTCTAAATCTAAAGTTGGAAGAGGATAGGCTGTTAATGGGAGATAAAAATGCTACAGAATGTGTAAAATTTCAAGTACATTCTTGAAAATGTCTTTAAATGTATTTGTTTACTTATATGACAAAACAAAAGCCAATAAGCCTACTTATGAAGCCACACAAATATAGACATTTTTACAAAACACGTGGCGACATGATGAATGGATGCTTTAAACACACTGACTAACACAATCCCGTCTATATCTGAATGCTGTCTCTAGGTCAAAGCCGTGGTTTCGCCTTCGTGGAGTTTAATCACTTGCAGGACGCAACAAGATGGATGGAAGCCAACCAGGTTGCTTCATCACGTCTAGCTTTATTGGAGGGGGAAAGATCAAGTATTCATGCTGCAGAAAAGACCTAGAGGCACCAAATATTACCCTTTCCCTCAAATACCATTGCCCTTCTATTACATTTATGGAACAGACACAAGTTATTTTATGGGTGGTTACATTTTTATCAGCTTTTGTGGTCATGAGCTTAACTGCTTGCAGTAAAAAGGATAAACGAGTTGTGATTAGTTGCTCATTTTAATGCCCTGTATCATACGACACATTCCCAAGTACATTTTAAGGATGCCTCTATTATGCAATACTGCACCATTTATTTTGTTGTCCTCGTACCTGTGCAAACGTCGTACATCATAAGTGCTTGCTTTTTGGGTCTTTCCCTCTTCCACATGCAAACGAACTCCAGTGATGCAGAGTCTTCAGTGCTTTGTTCTGTTTTAAATTCCAGTAAAATGCAGTTCATGTTTGCTTTGTTGGTCTGATTTTCATGAATGTGACTTCTAGTTTCTGTTTTTGTATCGGGAGAGAGAAGGAAATCGGAGCCATGATAATTTCCAGTCCATTCAAACCACCTTGTATTTAAGGGGAGGCACTGATTTGTTAGTGCTCTGTGTTTGTAGCATGTGGTATACATAGTCAAGGTTAGAAATGTATATACACGTTCTGGAGCTAAGGGGGAACAAATGTTCAATACGCTTTGTTTTTCATTCACTTAGCTGTTTTGGAGAACCTCAGTTACCTTAAAATTAGTGAGGGCATTTGAGCAGTTGAGTAAGCATTTCTTGGCTGCTGTTCATTTAAAGCTTGAGACATGTGCTAGTTATGGAATTAGGTACAGTATCTTGATGAATCGAACGTCCAGCTTCTGAACTGTAAACAAGAAGCTGGATGTTTTGTGGAGATGTCCTAATTTTTGCAGATGACAAAATCTATATTTCTAATAACTTAGACAATGCAATACTTGAATTGAGGGAGTGATGTCATATTGTAAATTAAAGCAGTAATCTCAGGGTGAAGTTTAATTTTGCAGAGTAAGTGAGGAAAGTGTAGAAGGCAAACAAAATGCAGCATTTAATGTTTGTTGTATCAGTGAAGAATCAACAATTTACCTTCAAGCCAGCATTAGATTGGTATTTTAGCTGGTAAGGGGGAGGGGGGATGGAAATCATATGTGTCCCTCTTTCAAGAGTTGTGACCCACTTTCAGCTCTGAAGTAGAACATTATCTGGGAGACTAAATCATCTGTTTCCAGGCGAATCAAATTTCTTGAACTCGCAACCCGTGTGATCTGTGTCGTCTAAAGGAAATCTGTTACTTTATGTAGATTTTGACTTGCCCTTTCGTTTGCAGCAGCGGTATCTTACAATTCTTGGAAAGTCAGTCTCGATGCATTACAGCACAAAGCCTTTTGAAGACTGGGGCTGCAACAAGGTAGTAAAAATTAACTGCAGCAAACTCATGCTTGTTATTGAATTTTTGTCTCATGCATGAACAAATTAAATTTGTAAGTTATTTGTTAAAACCCAATAGTTTCAAATTTGACATAATAAAGTTATTTTTCCTGCTGCTCTTTCAAAACTAAGTCTTAAATAACTACATTTATTTTAGTTACTGCAAGCTAAAAATACTAATGGCAGCATATTATACTGTCATTGCATAACTGTCAATTGAAGTGATTGCGTGTCAATTTCAGTGGCCACATATTGAAGTTGCTGCTGTGTTCTTATGAGATGGTGTGTGAATACTGCGGCGAGATTATATGGAAAGTTTTTTTTTCCTGTAACGGCTATTTTACCCAAGACAGCTTTTGGTTTTTTGCTTTTCGATTTCCAAAGGAACATTTAAGTGATGCTCTAGTCTGAAATCGAGTTATAACCTAAATGGTGCATAACATAAATGGTGTTCCTAATTCATCAGTTGCACTTTATCCAATTTGTGTTAAGAAAATCATAGTAGTACTGTTACTCAAAACTAATGCTGTTTTAACAATGTTATTTTGGATGCAAGCATTTAGAACCGTTACTGATTTATTGTTGCACCTGGGTATTGTATAGATTAGTAGAACAGAGTTTGAGAGCCTTTTCGCTCTGTTACCTAGTGATCTGGAATTTTACCCGTTAGCCATTAACAGATGATCTGTGGGCCATTTCTAATAAATCAGTATGCATCAGTGGAGAAGGTTAATTGTTGTTTTGTTTCCATTGGCCATGAGCTTCAGAAAGTGCATGGACTATGTCAAAGTGTTATTTTTGGAGCAGGGGATGTGCATGCGTACTTTTGCCTTCCTTCCCACTTTGTATTTTGTTCCAAGTAGAAAGTTAGGTGTTTGGATTGAGCTATTTAAATTTTTTAATGTTAAACTAACGTCTCTCCGTCTTTTATAACACATTCTTAAAATGAATGCTGAGTCTAGAGAATTTGG
The DNA here is from genome assembly GCF_010909765.2 of Amblyraja radiata. Lineage (NCBI taxonomy): Eukaryota > Metazoa > Chordata > Chondrichthyes > Rajiformes > Rajidae > Amblyraja > Amblyraja radiata. The sequence goes on from NC_045973.1 coordinate 32,613,474, forward strand.
AAAACACGTTAAAAAAGGTGAAAATCTTGTTCTCATTGAACAATGGCTTAAGATGTTGGGGTATTCGGGGATTTTAGAGCCGAGATGCAGATTAATTGACAGAAATGTGACCATGGAATAAATGGATTTGGGATTTGGATCTATCCTACTTTAAATGAATGATAGGACAGTGAAGAATTATGTGGTGTGCTCATTTCATGAATTTGTTTTCTAGGAAAGGCCTAACAATTTATGCACAAAATTTATTCCGTGTTTCTCTTTCACCATATAACTTTGCTAAGATTGCAATGTTACTGTTGTGAACATTCTGTTAATTGTGTAATATTACGTGCTTATACCATCTCATGTTTCCCCTTTGGAAAGCTTAAACCAGCATGTAAATTAGGGATGGTAGCACGGGACTCTGTTATGCTACGATTAAGGGAAAACACTTCCTTTTTAGAACTTATCAGCTGGCGACGACTAGCTGTAATGTTTTTTATACAATTTCATACTTCTTGGGATGAGGTATATTGATGTAGGAAATGTATTGTTTCCATGCCATGCTCGCCCATCCACTCAAACTTCTCAGTAGCAGCCAGAAAATAGACAAGAGATGTAAAACTTGATTTAAATCAGATTCTCAAAATTAAGCAGCTATGTTATAAATTAGCACAGGTGATACCACAGGTTTTATTGAAGGCACAGGAAACTACAAATGCTGGATTCTTGAAAACAATCTAAAAACTGGTAGGAGGAACTCAGCGGGTCAGGCAGCATCAGTGGAGGGAATGGACAGTTGACTTTTCTGGAGCCCTTCTTCCACCTGATCAGTCTATTAAATTCCCTCTACAGATGCTGCCTGACTTGCTAGTTTCCTCAAGCACTTCGTATTTTACCACAGTTTTTAAGTTTTGTCTCTGTTTTACAAATCTAGCTGCCAATCCCAAAATTTGGATTTTTGTTTGCAATCTGTCCTATATTTCATGTTGAAGAGATAACGGAAACAAGGGTTATTGTATAGATAATGTTGCTACATACATCTTTCTATTTTGTTTGCTAGTGTGGAGTGACTAATTTCAAGCGACGTGAAAGATGCTTTAAATGTGATGCTCAGAAGCCTGGTAAGCAGTGCTGAGAGATTACAACATTTGATTGGTATGGTTTCAAAAATGTTATTTCACACCGCGGTGGGCTTGAAGTTGTTAATGCTTTTTCAGTGCACCTACTAGAGAAATTTGCAGAGGGAATCATAGGGGTGATCACATTGCCCGTCAAAATTAACCTGAAGTGATGTTGAGTGCTAAAGAATAGGTGTTGTTCATAGGTTCTTGATGTTGGTAAAAATGTGAACATTCTTTATCTTTGCAGTATGACCTGTTAGTAACTATATTATTTATTGACAATTTAATCTCAATGAACAAACACAAATTTTAATAGTTCTGTTCTTTTCATGTTGAGGATATTGCATTGAAAATAATTAGCAAGTGCCTTGGTTCTCACCATCTTACCTCTTCTCATTCACCCTTCCGGAGCTTGCTCTATGATTGGATGATTGATATTTCTTAATTTCTTCCAGAAACTGAAGAAGAGCAAGTTCGTGTGCAAGGAGAGCCATTTATGTCTGACTATGCAAATGACAGTAAGTTTTTAAATAAAGCAAATTTATCGCTTGGTATAATATTTTGAGGTTGGCTTTATTTGGCCCCCACAAGGTGTATAAATATGTATTGATCTGATCAACATTTGATAAGATTCAATATGGTAAAGTGGTTTTGTCTTTGGTTCCACTCACTAGCCAATATATATGACAAACTGATGTCACTGTGTTAAATTGTATATGGTTTCAAACATCTTTAATTTATTTACAGGAATTCTTTGGGGAAATTTGGAATTAACTTGCAGAGTCCCTCTTTCTTTAGTTCTAAATTTAAAGCTATGGTTGTTAAATACATTGAAGGCACTTGGAACTTTGAAGCCAGTGTTGTTTCATTGAAATGACTTAGGACTGCCTTTCTATGTGAAAGAAAATCGATCAATGCAGTTGACAGTTAAAACCAAAATTTCAGTATCCTGCGAGGTGTCGTGCTTCCTAACGTTGTGAGCAGCACTTTGAGTTAAACATATGTTCATCTAACAATACTGGAAGAATGAGGAGAGTAAAGGAAATAAAATCCTTGTACATTTGAGTATTTGAAACCAAGGGAGGAAAGGTGTTGTACAGTCATCTTCTGTTTTTAAATGGAAGGTGCATGTTCATTTTAATTTTGTTAGAGGTGGGATATATTGATAACAGAATATGATGCTTTTCACATTCGTCATCTGTTGCTTGGTAGAACTGCTTCTACATTCCAATCATAACAATATTTTTACATTTTTGGATTGGGATTTTGTTGTGAACTGGCTGCTGTCTGATTTTTTTTATTTATTTTTTTAAAAAATCTGATTGGCTCCAAACTAATTTGGTCATCAATATTCCAATGACCAGGTTACAACTTAAATTATGTATGGAGCAAGATTGAAACCGTAGTCATTTGACCTTACATATAAAAGTTGCCATTGTATTCTAATATCATTTTAATTGTCAACAGCCATTATTTTAAGAAACATAGGCCCACACACGCCAATGGAATCTATCCTGAGTGCATTGGCTCCATATGCTGTGCTTTCCACTGCAAATGTAAGGTTGATCAAGGACAAACAGACCCAATTAAACAGGGGGTTCGCCTTTGTTCAGCTGGATTCGTCTTTTGTAAGTTTTATATTCCCTCTTACATAATGACATATCATAAAGTGATCATATTGCCACAGGGTTATTGTGACTAAGATATTGAATCAATTCATGCTCTGTGAAAGCATTGTAGCCAACTCTTTGCTTGAATGTTTTATGTAAATTGAGATAGCAAGACGTTCAAGTAATTATTGCTCTGCAAGAAGTAATTTGGGATATGATGAGCATTGGCATGTTTATTAAGAAGCCAGTTTATTACTAGTGGGGTGGAGTCATTTTGGAGATCACGTCTTCTGAAGGAATTTAAAGTCAGTTTTATGGACAACGTGCTCAATAGAGACGCAATTTAAAAAAAAAAACGATTTCATAGAGAACTTGATCTTTTATGTAATTGTTCCCTGATCTACATGCACATTGACGCCTATTCATTGATGTCATGGCTCAGCTTTCACAAGACAATGGAATTTGCAATATTATGTATAATATTTGGTGGGCTACCAAGTTCCATTATGTCCTAAGGCTTATTTTACTAGCTTTGTCAACTTATTAGATTCTTGTAGGTTGTTTTTCGGAAGCTGTTCATTCTGCACTACTGAGCCAGGCGATATTTAAAAAAATAAAAATGGAATGTATTCTTTAAAATTGTGATTTTTTTCCCTCCTTTTACAGGAAGCTTCTCATCTTATTCAGATACTGCTTGCACTACAACCTCCATTAAATATTGATGGGCGAACTATTAATGTTGATTTTGCCAAATCTCTAAAAAAGTAGGTTGTCTCCGAATGTTAAAACCTTTTAAGTACAGCTGCAATATTTTGATATAGATTCCTTTTTCTGAAAGGTTTTTTAAAGCTTGCAAACCTAAAATGTGTTATCTGAAACCTAATTGCATATGTGATGAAGTATTCCACTCCATTCCATAATGCTCAGTTTGAGCTGATGGGAAATGGGTTAAAGCTACACTTCTCATTTTGTTTTTCCTTTCCCATGTTTTATATCTTAAAATTATCTGAAAAAATGTAGTTTGCTATCTATAAATTTGCATGCCACCAGCTAGAACCGTGTGGCTAAAGTGGTGAACTCTGGCTGGAAGAGACTTTGGTATCACATAACACTCCAATGTTGCTTCCTATCCATGGTGCCAATTCTTTTTTGGCACCTCGCTGAATGGATACTTTACCGGTTCTGATCATAGCACGTTTCCAGAGTAATAGGAAGGTTTGGTTTATTAAACGGGAAAGCACACCTGTTGTGCCCTGAAAATTAGGTCTGGACTCTGGCATAGATTTCCCTTTCTAAGTGAAAACTGGTTGCTCCTGTACTCATTTTGATATCCTCATAAATCCATAATGAACTGTTTATCTTAGGGACCATATCCTTTCTGATGGTAATAAGATCAGTTCGTCAGCTGTTGCAATCACAGCTATAGCTGCTGCCCAGTGGTCGTCGAGCCAGGTAATGGTCTCTTTTATGTGGTTTTCCTACATATGTTAGTTGTACTGCCTATTTAGTTATTTAGTATGACAGCAGTATCTTATTTACATTTAAGGTGATGACCACCACCTCGTTTAAAAGTACTCATCTACTTATAATCCATATTAATCCTGCACAATGTGGATGCAGTTTGCCTGAGTTGGTCATAAATGTGGACCCGTCAAAAGCTGTAGGCTGTCAAGGTTGCTGCATTTTACGATGTGTTCTTTATTTTTCTCGAGTACTAATCCTCATTTAGGTTACAGTTCCAAACACGCATTGCTCTTCTCTCTTGACCATAGGGGTTCTTCAGTGTGAGCCTTGAGTGCCAACTGGTTACTCCGCTGCAACAAACTATTTCTGTGAACTTGAACCAGCTCCTGTACTGTGCAATTGTTAACGTTTGAAAATGGGATTACCGTTGCTTCAGTCGCATGCATTTTTACCTGCTGTAGGTGCAACAAGGATCAGAAGATGGAAATATTGACTATAACTACTTCCAGCCAGGACAAGATGGCTACAATCAATATGATCAAGTATGTTTAGAAAAATTATTGCAGTGCATAATTGTAGGCATTTTTTGTGATTATTGTGGAGTTGAGAAAAGGCAAAAGTTAAGACCACTTATTTTGTGCTGCTTAGCAGTGCAATGAGTTTAAGGACTCCCTTGAGCATCACCACTGATGGCTGTTAATCCTTGAAATTAATTCTGTGGAAGGATATTTATTCTGAGTGTATATTCTCCTGATTGCTACATTTTCCGTGTTTTTGGTAATGTAATCCAATTGTCTTTTTTTAACACGATCCAAATGATTTTAAAAGCTCTGTGGATGTAACTTCACACGAACTGCAGCAGTTCAAGAAGGCAGCTTGTCATCATATTCTCCAGGGCAGTTGAGTGGCCTTGTTCCATTTGTTTTTTAAAAAAAATAGTAAATACCTTTTGACAATCCTCAATTTGATCCTGTATGACAGATGAGGTTTCAGTAAATCCTAGCCTACACCTGCCTACACTTATTTGTATGTGAAGTTGCAATACAATGCTGCATTGTGAGAGGAGAGTAATGCCCAGCCAAGAAAATTGTTAGTGATTTTACTGTTATATGTCTGCTTTAGGCGCCGTATTCACAAGATTATGGTCACCAAAGTGGTTCTTCGGATTCCACACAGCAAGGTGTGGCAACTTACCAGGCACCTGCTGTAATCACAGGTGGGATGTCTAGTTTTTAACATAATATTTTATTAATACTGTTTACTACTTAACTGTTGGTCTTTGTAACTGCACAGAGTATTTGTTAAAGAATTACATCTGTACCTGAGAATATACTCTATAATAACTGAGAAATCTTGATGTTGCCTTAATAGGAAATTTGCTGCTCAAAATTTAATGAAAAAAATGGGCATCTCTAATGAGATATGAGTGGGGACTTGAATCTTACCACGTGGCTCATTATTAGTATTCCATATGGAATTTGTCATCAGGGAGTTATTAGTTGGCTTTTCTGCCTGCCATTGAGGCTTTGGATGCCGTTGGAGGTGTTTTAAGAGTCATACAATGTCCCAACTATGTGGCTTCTAATGTATTAGTATCTGAGACCTTGAATCTTAATAGAGTGCACTAACGTCCTAATTTATCACTGCTGCTTGATTAGAATGTAACATTTCTATACTGTTCTTCGAATCATTCTGATCTAAATTCACTTTAACCATATAACAATTACAGCACGGAAACAGGCCATCTCGGCCCTTCTAGTCCGTGCCGAACACTTACTCTCACCAAGTCCCATCTACCTGCACTCAGACCATAACCCTCCATTCCTTTCCCGTCCATATACCTATCCAATTTATTTTTAAATGATAAAATCGAACCTGCCTCCACCACTTCCACTGGAAGCTCATTCCACACAGCTACCACTCTTTGAGTAAAGAAGTTCCCCCTCATGTTACCCCTAAACTTCTGTCCCTTAATTCTCAAATCATGTCCTCTTGTTTGAATCTTCCCTACTCTCAATGGGAAAAGCTTATCCACGTCAACTCTGTCTATCCGTCTCATCATTTTAAAGACCTCTATCAAGTCCCTACTTAACCTTCTGCGCTCCAAAGAATAAAGACCTAACTTGTTCAAACCTTTCTCTGTAACTTAGGTGCTGAAACCCTGGTAACATGCTAGTAAATCTCCCCTGTACTCTCTACGTATTGACATCTTTCCTATAATTTGGCGACCAAAATTGTACACCATACTCCAGAATTGGCCTCACCAATGCCTTGTACAATTTTAACATTACATCCCAACTTCTATACTCAATGCTGATTTATAAAGGCCAGCACACCAAAAGCTTTCTTTACCACCCTATTTACATGAGATTACATCTTCAGGGAACTATGCACAATTATTCCTAGATCCCTCTGTTCAGCTGCATTCCTCAATTCGCTACCATTTACCATGTACGTCCTATTTTGGTTTACTTTAATTATGTTAATTTCCTGGTTTAGTTCCAACAGAGTTGTGAATCTGGAATTCTCTGCCACAGAAGGCAGCGGAGGCCAATTCACTGGATGTTTTCAAGAGTTAGATTTAGCTCTTAAAGGGATATGGGGGGAAAAGTAGAAACGAGGTACTGATTTTAGATGATCAGCCAAGTTCATATTGAATGACGGTGTTGGCTCGAAGGGCCGAATGGCCTACTCCTGCACTTATTTTTTTATGTTTCTATGGAGGACATCTCAACACAATTCCTGATTTATATTTCTATAAAATTAATACTGGAAATTTATTCCATCAATTTTAAATTTTCTTACATTTCTTTAATGTTCTTACATTTTTACATGTTTCTTACATTTCTTTAACATATGTTCTTGGAGAACTGTAAGCTCCAAATACATCAAACTGGAAGCACTGTCTCTGTTCTGGGATGGCTGTTTCTAATGCTGTATCACAGCACTTTTTTTAGCATTGTCATGAGAGATTACCAAGTGGACAGAGGAAAATTATCAAAGACATGCTCAAAGGTTCTATGAAGACTTGCTACATCCCTAATTACTCCTGGGAATCAGTCCTCTGTACCATGCATTGGGAGCGCATCATGGCCTTACAGAAACTACAGACCATCTTGCACAAACTACCATTCAGCGGGCACTGTCATCCATCTGCGGCAGCCATTGTTGGCGCTTTTGCCAATTTGGGACCCATAAAACCCAAAGTCAGTACAAGTTGGACTAGATTCTGAGGAGTTGCCCAAGAAAATGACTATTTGTAAACTATATCTCTATTACAGGGGTTCCCAACCTGGGATAAGTTTGCCCCCAGGGGGTAAATTTGTTGATTCTGGATTTGTACATTTTTTCTCATTGATTGACTATGTTTGGTTCTGGTATACCGGTATCTGTTCATCATTAGTTCATAAATAAGTGAAATAACATTCTTATGTGCTATTAAAGTTCCAAGGGGTAAACGGGACAAAGAAGGTTGGGAGCCCCTGCTCTATTAGAATAAAACTGGTCGTCCTCCTGCAATAGTTGCGGGTGAAACTTTGGTAGTAAACTTGTGTAACTTTAATACCAGTCATTTGTAATGTTGGTGTTTAAGAAGGAACTGCAGATGCTGGAAAATCGAAGGTAGACAAAAGTGCTGGAGAAACTCAGCGGGTGCAGCAGCATCTATGGAGCGAAGGAAATGGGCAACGTTTCGGGCCGAAACCCTTCTTCAGACTAGAAACGTTGCCTATTTCCTTCACTCCACAGATGCTGCTGCACCCGCTGAGTTTCTCCAGCACTTTTGTCTACATTTGTAATGTTGACTTGACTAATGCATGGTTCATTAACCTATGTAATTGTGGATCCTCCTGGACTATACTTGTTTATTGCTCCCTCCCTTGATATTTTTTTGTTACGTTTATATTTTCCCTTTGACAGCTCCTCCTACGGTTTCTAAATCTGCAACAGTTTCCCATGATGGTCAACCCTACCTGTCACTGAATCAATCTGAGGTATGTGGGTACATTTCAGTGTTCTCGCGTTTGAGAATTTTGAGGGTACTGAATTGTTCAGCCCAAAGAGACACAAAATGCTGGAGTAACTCAATGGGAGAATCAGCATCTCTGGAGAGAGGGATTGGGTGATGTTTTGGGTCGAACCCCTTCTTCAGAATTGTTCAGCCCCTTAAGTTAGATTACAGAAATATATTCTCTCAAGGGTTATTCCAGAAATCCAAAATTACGCTCTTGTGCACGCTTTGAATTATTCGCTGTATAATTTAAAAAAATTAAATATTACAGCAACCTTTCTGCTAAATGTTGAAGCTGAACCTGCCAGTAAAACGCATAAACAAGAAAATATAATTAGACACCTGCTTGCCGCATTTTGTAGCTTTGAACTACATCTACATATTGGCATTAAGCTGAAAGCACTGTCTTTTTTTGCAGATTCCATTCATGTTAGTTGACTTTGGCAGCAGATTACAAAATATATGAATGTGGGTTGTTGCAGGTGGTAGTGGAATAGTTTCCATCAGGAAACTGAAGAGCTTGTTGATAGTGCTGAGGAGGAAAAAAATCAATTTCCAAATATTATTCTTGGGATTTTTCGGGGGGGGGGGGGTAAAAAAATTTAATTTGACATCTTGGGCAATCGGATGGTGGCAGAGGACCTTGTGGAGCCTTTTTGTTCCTGCATACAGAAAAACTAAGTTTATTGAGCTTTACCATTTTGCATTAATCCAGCTGGCATGGACAATCTTGATGAAAGGTGTAGATCAAACAGTATTGCTGATTTGATCCGTGTCTGGTTTTGCTGCTGTTGACCTGGATCTATAATCCATGTCGGGATTCCCGCACCAACGCACGTCGTGCATGCGGGCAGCCATGTTGTGTTTTGGTTTTAACTTGCGATTCGGAGCCTACAGTACTCATCTCGATTGTATGTGTACAAATTAAAGTACTTGTTATGATATATAATGTCTCTGTATCATGTACTTTGCACAAAAGGTTCACCTGTTCATTCCCTACAGTTTTATTTTTGAGATAGTGATGTATTTTGATGCCAAATTATCCCTTTGATCAGTTTTCAAACAAGTTCTTAAATTCTTTCTTAGCTGTTAAATTCACCCTAACTGTTGAGATAAGGTGAACTCCTCTTTAAAGGGGTGCCACAAGGCTCAGTGCTGGAACCCCAGTTATTTACAATATATATATTAACGATTTAGACAAAGGAATTAAATGTAACATCTCCAAGTTTTGGGATGACACAAAGTTTGGTGGCAGTGTGTCTGCGAGGAGGATGCTATGAGGCTGCAGGGTGTCTTGGATAGGTTGGGTATGTGGGTAGATGCTTGGCAAATGCAGTATAATGTGGATACATGTGAGGTTATCCACTTTGGTGGCAAGAACAAGAAGGCAGATTATTATCTGAATTAGGTCAGATTAGGAAAAGGGGAGGTGCAACGAGACCTAGGTGTCTTGGATATGGATCTTGACCTGGTGAAAGTAAGCATGCAGTGAAGAAAGCAAATGGCATGTTGGCCTTCACAGCAAGAGGATTTGAGTATAGGAGCAAGGAGGTCCTACTGCAGTTGTACAGGGCCCTGGTGTGACCGCACCTGGAGTATTCTGTGCAGTTTTGACAAAAGACATTCTTGCTATTGAGGGAGTGCAGCGTAATTCCTGGGATGGCGGGACTGACATATGATGAAAGAATGGATCGACTGGGCATATATTCACTGGAATTTAGGCTGAGAGAGGATATTATAAAAACATATAAAATTCTTAAGGGATTGGACAGGTTAGATGCAGGAAAAATGTTCCCGATGTTGAGGGAGTCCAGAACCAGGGATCACAGTTTAAATAAGGGGTAGGCCATTTAGGACCGAGATGAAGAAAAACATCTTCAACCAGAGAGTTTTGAATGTGAAATTCTCTGCCACAGAAGACAGTGGAGGCCAATTAATTGGATGTATTCAAGAGAGTTAGATATAACTCTTAGAGCTAACGGAATCAAGGGATATAGGGAGAAAACAGGAACATGGTACAGATGCACAACCTTTTATCCGAAGATCCAAATAACGAAAACCTCCGAATAGCGGCCATTTTTTCGGTCCTTGAAGAAAGGTCCTTGAAAACGTTCGCCGAGGGCGGCCCGCAGAGGTGACAGCGGAACCTCCGGTCGGTCCTCGAAGAAAGGGGAACTAAATCCCCATTCATAAAAGAGAAGGTGAGGGTATATTGCGCGGGAGGGTTAATAATTGACAATATGCTGCTGCCTGCCCGCTGAGTTAAAAAGTTCCCACGGTAGACTCACGATACACAGTGCAGATTGTCGCTCCCTTCAGTTTCACCTCACCTACGCCCCTCTGCTTCCCGGCCATGTGTGTGACCCCTTCCCTCCCCTCTCCATCTCCCCGCCCATTGCACCGGCGCGGGGGCTTTGCACTGTCTTCACGTCGGCGATTGCAGTAGGACTGTGCCAGTCACCGGAGACGTCAGGACCAATTGGACACCGACCACCAGGCCCACCGCAAGCACGGAAAACCCAGAGACCCACAGCCAACAGCAGCCCAGCCCAGCCCCACTCCAACTACAGAGGAACCTGGGTTGCGGATGACGGGGCGCAGCTCGGGGCGTCGTAGGGGCCCATCGGGGAGCGGGTTCCTGTTGGTCCTGACGTCTCCGGCCACCTGCCATCCTCCGGGAACTGTACCGCCCTTGCAGGAGAGTGGGGTTGTTTGCAGTTGCAGAGGGAGGGGGCAAGGGCGGTACAGTTCCCAGTCTCAGCTCCAGTCCAGGGGGGTGGCAGGAGACGTCAGGACCAACGGGACACCAATACAATACAATAATAACAATACCTTTTATTTGTCATTTGAACCTCACATGAGGTTCAAACGAAATTTGGTTTCTGCAGCCAAACAAAAAAAGAACCAAGACACACACCAACACAATTCAATTCACATAAACATCCATCACAGTGAGTCTCCTCCTCACTGTGATGGAAGGCAAAGACTTGTCTCTCCCCTGCTCTCCATTCCTCTCCCGAAGTCGAGGTCAAAGCCCCCGGCGGGCGCTAGCAAGTCCGCGGCCACTCAAAGCCACGCCGGGCGATGTAAGGCCCTGCCCCGGGTCTTGATGTTGGAGCCCCCGGCGGGCGCTAGCAAGTCCGCGGCAATTTACAGCCGCGCCGGGCGTTGTAAGGCCCCCCTCCAGGTCACTCAACCCCTTAATTCGGGCGGGAGAAGTCGCCGCTGCCGGTGCCCCACAAAGCAGTCTCCCACCGTGGACTCGCGAGCTTCCGGTGTCACCATCCACTGGAGTCGGGTCGCAGCAGCTCGCCCCCGCAGCTCTCCACGCTCCGAAGCTGGCTAGCTCCACGGAGGTAGGTCCGTAGGTCCACAGCTCCCACCGCCGCCCACCGACCCCCAGGCCCACTGCAAGCACGGAGATCCCAGAGACCCACAGCCAGCAGCAACTCCAGCCCAGCCCCGCTCCAACTCCAGAGGAACACGTAGGGGCAGAAGCTGATGGTGTGCAAGGTACGTCTTGTTCTTGGGGCGGCGGATGAGGGGGCGCAGCTCGGGCTGTGGGCAAACTGCCACTTGTCGCTGTAGCGGCCCATCGGGGAGCGGATTCCTCTGGAGTTGGAGGGGGAGGGGGTATTGTGCTGTTTGATCGCCCCCTGCTATCCCAGGGACAGGGAGACACAGCGGCTTTTTAGACAGTTGGGCAATCACTTCCAAAGTTCTGCCCACACAGTCAGTACACCTCTCCTACACTGCATTTCATACAAACATTTATTCTGCAAGAAATAACGACATTGAAGACTCAAACTCGCGATCGAGTAACTGCCAGGATCAAGGCGCAAACTCGCGACCTTGCGGATATGAGCCGAGCACTCTACCACTGAGCCAGCCATTAAAATCTACGCTAAAAAATTTCCTTTCCGAAGACCGACAAATTCTGAATTACGAAAAGTGTCTGGTCCCAAGGCTTTCGGATAAAAGGTTGTGCACCTGTACTGATTCTGGATGATCAGCCATGATTGACGTTTCTGGCTACAACGGCTGAATGGCCTACTGCACCAATTTTCTATGTTTCTAAAATAATTTCAACGTGTTTGACTTTTTATTATGCACTAAATTCACTCTAGCTGCTAGTTAGTTTGTAATGGCTCTCAAAATGTGTCTTGGATATGGATCTTGACTAGATCTTCAGCTGCAGACTTACTCCAGCATTCAGTTAGATCTTGGTTGAAATAAAAATATAATGCAGAAAAATCTTGTACGGCACGAGTAGGCATTTGTCTAGGCAGAAGTCTGGATAATGCAGATGAGAAAAAATATACTGCTCAGCACATGTTATGGCAAGTTACAGTCTTTGTCTTAATCAAGGTATAAAAAGAAATGTAGATGCTTGAGACATCTGTAAAGCAAATTAAATCAAACACTCAGCAGATCAGGCAGGATCTGTGCAGATAGAAAGTTAACAGTCAGATGAAAAGACATACAGGTAAAAATGATTAATTTCTCTCTGAAGAGATAGAGTTAAGTCAGATGAAAGAACATACATCTGATCATCTTTCTGTCTGACCTGCTGAGTTTGATTTTATTTGCCTTTCAGATGTCTCGAGAATGTGCATTCTTTTTTTGTTACACCTTGATTAAGACAAAGGACTCGGACTATATACTCTCTATAAAATAAAGTGCTGAACAGGATTGTTTACATCTGCATTGTGCAGTTATTGGTTATATGTGGCATCAATCAGTTTTGAGAAATTATCTGCATATTAATAGCTGGCATGGTGATATTTAATTATATACTTTGGAGTATTTTAACTAAAGGTAACTTTTTTTCCAGGCATCACAATCAGGTCAATCTCAGCACACAGATTCTTCCCCACCTAATGGTTCTTCAGATTCAAAGGATTCAAGCTATCGTGAGTGCTTTACCCAGGTGTTACTCTGTGCTTTACCCAGATGCGCTCTCTTTAGATGTTGCTGAGAAGTCATTTTGTTTTTCTGTTCCAGCTGTACCAGATGTGTCCACTTACCAATATGATGAATCATCAGGATATTACTATGATGCGCAGACTGGATTCTACTATGACCCAAATTCGCAGGTACTCACTTATCAACAGTGTACATTTTAAAAGCCGACTATGTGCTGATTTGCTTCAGATCGATATCTTGACATGGTCATACAGCACGAAAGCAGGCACATTGGCACAGCTGATCAAGATGCCCCATCTAAGCTAGTTCTCTTCATTTGGCCATTAATCCTGCACCCCTATCTATCCATGTATCTGACCAAATGTCTTTTAAAAATTATTATTGTACCTACCTCAACTACTTCTTCCAAAAGGGATATCTTTTGTTTTAAAACAAATTTACATTATCAGAATCTTGGGTAGCTTGATCAAATGTCTCACTACTGTAGTGACTTATATGAAACTAACAATGATGGTTTCTCAATCCAGGGAGATTTCTAATATGTTGCAGTTATAATTGCCTGCTCCATTAAGATGTAGCCAAACTTGCCCTGAAAATGTCAGCATTCTTAAACAGACAAGTTTGTTTTCAGGTAAAACTGGATTTTCAGGACTATTTGGCGTTCCTCTTATTAATGCCACAGCCCACTTTTAATTGGGTTGCCAGCAATACATGAAGTTAAAATTATTTTCCCTGAAGTCTAATGCTCCATGGATAAATATGCCTATTTCAAACGATGCTATTCAGAAGGGACTTCTGTGTTTTCCATCCAAAAGAGGAAATTCTGAATTGTTGCTATGCTCTGATCTTGTTTACTTTAATGCTGGCCTAATTGATTAAAAGATATAGCAAAGAAACTGGCTGTTTGGCCCACTGAGTCCATGCCAACCCTGGCCTGTTCAACATCCTCCATGTTATCTCACTATTGCATCCACTCCGTGGCAATTTGCAGTGGCCATTTAACCTGCAAACCTACACACTTTGAGATGTGGAAGGAAATCGGACAGAGCACTCGGAAAAAAGCCATGTGGTCACAGGGAGGACATGCAAACTGTCCTGTGATGTAAATGAACATTTCGTTCAGATTGATAGTATATTTTACGTTAATTGACATGTTAACTTTACAAGAATCACTTTTCAAACCACGTTTCCACTTGCCCTGCCAGTCAGCTGCGATCGACGTCACAATGGGATCCTGAATCTCATTTACATAAAAAATCGCGATGTTCTAAAAAAAGTTTTAATCAAATTCTTCCATTTTCATTAACAGCTAACATTGTGTTTAGGTTATTAAAGAAAAAATGCGATTTTCATTGAGAATTCAAATTTTTTTTTTAAACATCGCGCTTTTCATTGGGGGGGGGAGGTGGGGGAGCAAGAGGGGGAGGGAGAGTGGGGGAGGTGGGGATAGAGGGAGAGGTGGAGGAGGTAGGGGGAGTGGTGGATAGGGGGAGATGAGGGAGTGTGGGGTAGTGGAATAGGGGGAAACGGAGATAGAGGGAGAGGAGGTGGGGTAGGGAGGGGTTAGGGAGGGAGTGACTGCGGGTAGGGGAGGTGGAGAGGGGAAAGAAGAAGGAGGGTGAAGAGGAGGGGGTGGGAGTGCTGGGGGATGAGGGGGAATGGAGGAGGGTAGGAAGAGGGATGGGGAGGCGCAGTTGGGGGAGATTTGCCGTGACTCGCGTCACAACTGGGATTTCTGGCGTCACAATGGGAACCCCTCAGCCACGCCTGTGCATTTGGAGGCTATGCGTCAGTTGTGGAATATTGCTTTGGGGGATGGGCCCAACGGGTCCGCACCTGGTCTAGTGCATTTTAAAAGGGGTATCTTTTGATTTTAAACAGATTTACAATTTCACAACCTTGGTCTGTGATGAAATGTACCATGCACCACTCTGATAAACGTTTGATGGATAAAATGGAATAAATCTGAGACTGAAGGTTAAGATGTGATAAACAGGTCAAGAATGTACTGATAAGTAGTTAATCTGATATTTTTGTTTTCCTTGTATAAGATACTTGTCAAGTTAGATATAGGGAAACTTAAGGAGGCAATTGAGTGAATGCACATCAAGTGATGCTGCCCTTCTTGATCCATACTTGAGTTAAAGATATTGATTATACTTTATTCTTACCTGTCATCAAATAATTTAAGAGGTTCTTTGATAAATGTTTGCTCTTGACTTATTGTGTTATCAAACAATAATGCATTTTAAAAAATTTGTTTCAGTACTATTTCAATGCACAGACTCAGCAGTATATGTATTGGGATGGAGAAAAACAAACTTACTTACCTGCTCCAGATCAATCTATGCAGCAAAATATGAAATCAGCCACTGGATCAAAAAACAAAGATGGGAAGGAGAAAAAGGAGAAACCAAAGAGCAGGACAGCACAACAAGTGAGAAATGTGGCATGATTTACTAAACACAAGTAGTTTAGCTTCCACTGTCCCAATTGGTGAGACCAAGCCTAGGCTTGGCGATCGCTTCGCCCAACACCTCCGCTCGGTTCGCAATAACCAACCTGATCTCCTGGTGGCTCAGCACTTCAACTTCCCCTCCCATTCCAAATCTGACCTTTCTGTCCTGGGCCACCTCCATAGCAAGAGTGGGGCCCACTGTAAATTCGAGGAGCAGCACCTCATATTTCGCTTGGGTAGTTTACACCCCAGCGGTATGAACATCGACTTCTCTAATTTTAGATAGTCCCTGCTTTCTCCTTCTTTCCCCTCCCCTTCCCAGCTCTCCCACAGCCCACTGTCTCCACCTCTTCCTTTCTTCTTTCCGCCCCCACCACCCCCACATCAGTCTGAAGAAGGGTCTTGACCCGAAACATCGTGTATTTCCTTCGCTCCATAAATGCTGCCTCACCCGCTGAGTTTCTCTCGCATTTTTGCCTACCTTCGATTTTCCAGCATCTGCAGTTCCTTCTTAAACAATCTATTATCAGTGATCATGTTCCATTCTATATTGGGTAGATGAGAACTTAATGTGAATTATTTTTTTCCCCGTAGATTGCTAAGGACATGGAGCGGTGGGCTAAAAGTCTAAATAAACAGAAAGATAACGTCAAAACTACCATGCAGATGATAGCTGCTAAAGAAGAGGAGAGGAGAGAATCTGCTGCCGCAGATGCAGGATTTGCTCTATTTGAGAAAAAGGTATGTTGATGCAGTCAAAAGATGTTATTGGGTGTAGTGGAGCATTTGAATTATTTGGATCTTCAAAAGGACACTCATTTTATATTGTAATTGAGCAGATATTAGCTATATGAGGAAAGGATTCAAGAGTTAAAGGAATGATTGTGAGCAGAAGCTCATGTTCAAAAGTATTAAGGTTTTCTACAATTTTAGGTGCACAGGGATAATTAGGTGAAATGTGAACTTTAAGGGACAAATGAATTGAGGATTATTTTGCAAACAATCTAGAGGTTTTTTAATCCAGAATTAAAATAACAAAATAAATATTGGAAATAAAACGAATCAAAATTGGGCAATTATAGACGGTGGGAACTTGAGAATATACCTTAGGTGTTAAGCTGGATCCATTCAGTTTTAAAATCTGTGTGACGAGATAAAAATAAGCTTTTCTGTAGTAGAAGCATCTAGAATGAGGACGATATAACACATCTGTTCCTTCCTCTTATTTATGTAATACTTAGGCCAAGCAATATTTGTAGAAACAGTAAACAGGTTCATGTTTTGTGTAGATGAAATTTAATCGGATCTAAGGGAAATCAGAACACATTTTAAATTGCACACAGAGGGCTAGGAGAGAACAGAGGGAATGTCTTTGTTGTGGTTGAGACAGATTGACTGACAAATAGTGGGGAGCGGTTGATAATTGCAGATAATCTGTCAGGAAGATAACAAAAATAAATTATATGAAGGTGGATTGGATGAAGACAGAATAAATTTGGTTGAGAATTTGTCATTCCAATGCTAGAAATTATCTGAAATAACAATGCTGGGTGTATTTGTCCTGTCGCCCTTGCAGATTGATTACATATTTTGTAAAGAGATCACCCTTTCTGCATTTGGGGTTACAAACTTAGACTATGTTATGGACATTGCAGTACGCTAAATTGAAAGAGGACACCAGAAAATAAGAGCATAAGGAGGCCATCGGACTCCTCATTCCTGCCCAACCATGGCTATCCATGCTGGCCTCTACTCTTCTGTGCCATTTCCCCTTAATCAAAATAAAACCAATGCAACAAGATTTAATTACATTCAACTTTCCCAAATGATTAGCTATTTCTTTGGTTGATTCTTGCATTTGTCAATAATAGCTGATAACCTGACTGACCTGTAGTCCCCTGCCTTTCTCCTTATTTGAACAGCATTGGCTGTTTTCCGAACTTCTGAAATTTCCTGGTAAGCTCCAGGAATTTAGTGAGTTGTCAAAAATGGTTCCACTATATCTCTGCACCCATTTCCTATAAAATCCCAACGAGGGCACTGGCGACTTCTCTGCCTCTAGACCCCCCCCCCCCCCCCCCACCCCCGAGTTTCTCCAATACTTTATCCCGTCTGATATTAGGAATATTAGTAACATCTTCCATGACGAAGACTGATGTAAAAAAATGTATTCAATACATCTGCCATTTTTTTTGTTTGCTCCAATTAATTTACACCAGCCTCGATCTCTGGAATCCCCATATTTATCTTAGTTGCTGCATTTATCTTTGCATTTCCTAGCAACTGTTGCCTCTCATATGGTTTGTCTTGTTTAAATGTGCATTACATTAATGGATATTGAACACACCTGTTATAGGGGATGGTTGAGCGCCAGCCAATGGTATTGGAACCATTTAGTGGTCTGCCGGAACACCTACGAGATGACGATGAAAGTCCACTGAAGGTTTGAATGTCTTTCTTTCAAGCTTGCTTTTTTTTTGTGTATTTCCATTTACCTCAAATATCATGGGTTGAGAAATTTGCAGTGTTGCCACGTTTAGATCAGGTGAATGCCCACTAATTTTCGACAATGGAAATGGGAAAGTGTTTTCATGAAGTTGTACAGAACTGCAGGCTTCAAGCATGCGGGCAGTGAAAAAAGCTAATGGCATGTTGGCCTTCATTGCGAGAGGATTTGAGTTTAGGAGCAATGAGCAAGGAGGCCCTGTACTGCAGTTGTACAGGACCCTGGTGAGACCGCACCTGGAGTATTGTGTGCAATTTTGGTGTCGTAGTTTGAGGAAGGGCATTATTGCTATTGACGGAGTGCAGCATAGGTTCACCAGGTTAATTCCAGGGGTGGCGGGTCTGACATATGATGAAAGAATGGGTCGACTGGGCTTGTATTCACTGAAGTTTAAAAGGATGAGAGGGAGTCTTATGGAAACATATAACATTTTTACGGGATTGGACAGGCTAGATGCAGGAAAATGTTCCCCATGTTGGTGGAGACCAGAACTAGAGGCCACTTAGGACTGATATGAGAAAAAACTTTTTCACCCAGAGAGTTGTAAATTTGTGGAATTTTCTGCTACATAAGGCAGTGGAGGCCAATTCACGTTTTCAAGAGACTTAGATATAACTCTTAGGGTTAACGGAATCATGGCCCATTTATTTGATACATTTTAAGTGAGGTATAAACTTCATCATTATCTTATATTTGATCTGCTTCACAGTAGTGAAAATTATACTTTTGTGCCTTGTTTTCATTTCTATGACTTAAGCACCTCTGTGCTATATTTGTAAAATGATAATTTGTTAACAATTGTTTATTTTGACTATTCGTACATCTCCAAGGTAAATAATAGTTTAAATGAAAAGATTGAGCTGCTTACCTCAAAATACATTGATTAAACTGAAGTTTAATGTCTTCCTTGCAGAGAAAGTCAAGTCCGCTCCAGGGTCTTGTGGCATCCTATAGTGGAGAGAGTGATGACGAAGAACAAGAAACATCTCAAGACCTGGAAGAAAAATTGACAGATTGGAGCAAAATGGCCTGTCTGCTGTGCAGAAGACAGTTTCCTAATAAAGAGGCCCTTACTCGCCATCAGCAACTGTCTGACCTGCACAGGGTAACTGCAGTAAAATTAATATGTGTAGTAGGAACTGCAGATAATGGTTTATACCAAAGATAAGGCACAAAAAGCTGGAGTAACTCAGCGGGTTAGACAGCATCTCTGGAGAAAAGGAATAGGTGACATTTTGCTTTCGGGACCCTGCTTCAGCCTGTTAGTCTGAAGAAGGGTCTCGACCCAAAACGTCACCTATTCCATTTCTCCAGAGATGCTGTCTGGCCTGCTGAGTTATTCCAGTTTTGGTGTCCATCTGCAGTAAAATTAATATTCATAAGCACGTGAATGCTTGCCACACAAAATGCAGTGAAGATGCAGTGATGCTTTTGGCTAAACATTTCTTGTAACTGAGGTTGATTCGTTAATTTTGTGACAAATTATTCAGTACGTGCTCCAGTTAAAATAATTAGATGTGTACCTTCTGCACGGTGAGGATGGCTTTATGGCGAGCATAGTAATTATATTTATGTATCATTGCAGCAAAATTTAGAGATCAGGAGACGATCAAGAATGTCTGACCGTGAACTTGAAGCATTGGAAAAAACAGAAATAGAGGTAAGCTAATTTAAATGGTAAAGTTAGTTATAAGGGCTCTTCTGTTTCTCAGCAATCTTTTGGCCTTCAGCTTGGCTTCAATATATACACTGAGAGGGTATATACTGGAGTACAAGTTACTCCACTAACTTCTCGAGGACCCTTCACTGTCTCGGATTTGAAAAATTATAATTTTGCTTTAAACTTTGGATCACTTGGATCAAAGTTTTATTTGCCTATAATCGTGTCTCTATGGTTCTCTCAAATGTGGTTTTAAAATGATAGAACCGGTCCTAAGTGGCTGTACATTAATGGATAAGAAATCTAGTTTTAGACCAAATTATTTTATTAGCATTTAATGGTTTGCATGGTTTTGTACTTGAAATATGCCTTCCTTGCCTCACAGATGAAGTACAGAGACAGGGCAGCAGAAAGAAGAGAAAAGTATGGAATCCCAGAACCTCCAGAACCCAAAAGGAAGAGATTTAATAATGCTGCAGTAATGTAAGTGCAACCAACAAACAAGGGAACTTGATTAGGCCATTTACCCCTCAAATACGTTCTTATCATTAAGTGAAATTATGATTCATAATTGATATGATCTAATTGCATACAGTTTCCCACATTCCTGTGGTATCTTCAGTTAATGATCTCTCAAAAATATTTTTTGAGAGATTAACTACAGATATTGATTCAGTTGAAGCTTTTAAGTCTATGAAACATTAATTAATTTTCCCCTGTGTAAAGTGTGATAATTGGACCATTTTGTTGATATGTAAAATGGATGGTGAATCACTCTGGCTGTTGAACCCAGAACTGTGAGGCTGGCCGTTAGATCTGAGAAATGTATTCACTTAACAAATCTTTGAAAATCTCAGCCCCAAAAAGTCATTTATGTTCTGTTGTTAAGTTATGTTCTGTAGTCTAAATCAATAGAATATTTGATATTAATGAAATATAAAGGAAGTTTAAATAATGGTGACTCAATGATTAGTTATGATCTATTTTGTACCCAGCTGGGATGTGTGATCAACTTGGTTTTTGTTCCTCGTATATTTAAGCTTCAAAGAAAGAATAATTGCAGCAGCTTTTTCTAAATCAATTTAAACTAGATCACTCTTGGTAAATGTAATGCTAATCGGGAGGAGCAATGTGGAGGAATGCAAGAGTAATTAGATTCTGTCCATTTAATAACATAGATTACGTGGTGAAAAGAATGACTCTGACCCATTGAGCTTTTTATTCCATTGCTGAATTTCTGTGCTCATTTCTTCTTGGTGCACAAAATTGGGATCAATATTGATTGTAACAGTGTCAGCAAACAGATTGCCCTTGTTCCTCCATCACAGACTAGATCACAGTATGGTGAAGTTACATTATTGTTATGGATCTGATAAGCATCATCAGTGGTTGAAAGTATCAACTTAAACTTACCCAAACAAGCTTGTGAATCCCCATGTTTTCTCTAGGACAAATTGAATTGATCTCTAATATCCTTGCCATTGCAGTAGTGTTTGGCATTTCTAAAAATTTTAATTAGAAAATAAGATAAGATATTTTCTTTGCAACAGTGATTTTGAGCAACCAACAAAGAACGGTATTAACAGTGACAATATTGGGAGTCGAATGCTTCAGGCGATGGGCTGGAAGGAAGGCTCAGGATTGGGTAGAAATCGGCAAGGCATTACAGCACCCATACAGGTAAGGTATTCAATGTATTTTCCCAATTTGGCTGCCACTATCGAATTCATAATTAATAACGGGTAATTTGATTTGGCTATTGATAACCTGATGTCAATACAATAGTTTCTCGATTGATCCCTTGTGAAACAGTGATTTTCTTAGTCTTAAATTTGCTTTTATTTTGGCATTTCTACAATTACACAGAGGAATTCAGACGTGCTACTTTTGCTTATTGCTCCAAGTGCCACATTTGTTTTGTGTGCTAATAAGAATAAGCCAGCATTTAACACATCCCCATCATAAAGATGCCTGCCAATGAAATTCATGCTTTGGGGAAGGAGTAAGAAATCTAAAACTGGTTCCTTGAAAATATCATAATTCAGGGACTGAATCAAAGTGCTGTCATTAATCACAACAAATATTGCATTATTATAATAATAATAATAAACTTTATTACGGACTTGCGGCCCAGACAAGGGGCAACATTACATAAATGCATTGCGTATATTAAAAAAATATCAAAGTACATATAAAATCTTAGTATATCACTTATAACAGCATCATAAATTATATTTAAAAAAACCACAATACACGAGTTAAAAATCCACATTAAAAGAATGATCAATGTCCGACAACGAGACAACGATACCAGTGTCTCCACAGCTGGGATTCGTAGCGTGTAGTGCTAACCCTTATGTTTGACAAGGCCAAATCCAACTGGAGTTTCATTTCAATTTTTCTTTTAGGACATGTAATATCTGCACCCATTTATTGCTTTGTATAACATGGCATTTGCTCACTGCTTTCTGCTGCATCTTCAAGCGGTACTGAATATGGTATATTTTGGCGACTGATTGTGGAAGCTAGCTACTTTATTCTGGACACTTCCCTGGTACGCTTCATGATTGCCAGCTAACGAATGGCACATAGAGGCCAGGGAGCCAATAGTCCCCGTCTCAGCCTTATCAAGATGATCATAGAACATAGCTTTCAGTTGTAATAATTACTTTGTTATAAGGTGAAAGGATGGAAACAAATAGGATTAACTAACCCTTGGCATCAAGTAAAAGACTAAGCTGTTTTTGGAATCATGTAATTCTAGGTAATTTCTGGCCTTATCAAATACAGTGAAATAATTATTTAGAGATAATTGTGCAATTTCACAAAGGTGAATTGTCTATCAGTGATTCAGCTTCCATAGCCCTCAAGTAGATATGGGCTACAGTTCAATTATTTTTGGTCTGCTTAAATCAGTGATCCTTTATTCTGAATCTGGGAGTTACATTGATGATTAATTCCATTAGCATTAGAATGCTAGGTACATGTACTTTTTGATTTTTAATGTGGGTAATGAAAAAAGGCATTTATGTTTCGTACCAATGTAAATGCTGCATGATTCAGTGTTCTTACAAATTTTTAATTTCAGGCTCAAACAAGGATGAAAGGTGCTGGTTTAGGCGCACGAGGAAGTTCATATGGTGTCACTACTTCTGATTCCTACAAAGATGCGGTTAAAAAGGCAATGTTTACAAGGTTTAATGAATTGGAGTAACTTAAGAACGGTTGTAAATATGTAAATAATTTTTCCTAATTTTTGCTACCGGGTATATACTTGAGTAAACGGTGTAATTTGTCTTTAGGAAATGTAATTTTTTGACACTTTGGTTAAATCTTATTTATGTTAAATGTACAATCAAGTGTACAATAATGTATCTACTGTTTTTTCAGAATAAATTTTGAAAAGAATGAGTTTTTCTTTAAATCTGTTATGTTCTGAAACATACAATACCAAATCTTATGCAGATTATATGTTTTGTTTTTTGCTGCTTATAAATTGTAATGTAAGGGATGTTACAGAGAAGACTCATCTGGGGGAATCCTGCAAAAAATTTGTGTAGACCTTAAGTACAGGAGTCAGTCCATTGAAGCTGTTCTGCCATTCAATATGATCACGGTTAATCAAGCCTTCAAATTGGCTTTCTTACCCTTTTCCCCTAATCACGTTATCGATTAGAAAACAATCTCAGACTTAAACATACTGGAGGATTCTGTGGCAAGGAATTCCAAAGACTCAAGCTTCAGAAGAAATTCTTCATCCAGATTTATGTGGGCACCCCCATATTCTGAGATCACACCCATTCTCATCCTCACATTTTTCCTTTTTAAATCCCTGAAGACATCACTAAGAAACATATAAAATTCACTGAATACAGTCTGAATTTAAAGTGCGGAAGGAACTTGGGAGGCCAGCTAAGTTTGGCTAGCACTTGTATTTGTGCTCAGCATATATGTTCTCTTCTGTCCCAAGTTATTTAACCTTTCTTTGTAGGACCACACATCCATATTCTCTTGCTGGTGAATATCTGAATTTGTTCATGACGATCAAGATGCCCCATGTAAGCTGGTCCCATTTCACCCATGTCACTCTAAACATTTCCTATCCATGTACCTGTCCAAATATTTTTTATATGTTGTTATTTTACCTGCCTTAACTACCTTCCACAAACAGTGGAAAAAGTTGCCCCTTGGCTTACTATGAAATCTTCCCCCCTCACCATAAGCCTACACCTTCTAGTTGTTGATTCTCCTACCTTGGGGTAAAAGACTGCACATTCACTTTATCTATTCCCCTCGTAATTTTATACATCTCTAAGGTCACGCTTCAGCCTCCTGCACTCCAAGGAATATAGTCCTAGCCTGCCCAACATCTAAATTAAGCTTTCTTCTGTCCGACATAACCGGTTCCAATGATTTGGAATCACTACAGATCAAAGATGCATCAAAAATAGAGAGTTTAAGCGATTGTAGACCCTCTTTGAGGTTCTGTGCTAGTCCTTTATATACACACCAGTCATTGGCACTACAATTTTTCAGATAAATGTTTGCAAACTGCAGGACGCCTCATATTTAGGCAAATTTTCAAAATCTATCCAATGTGCAAGATGATATAAAAGGACAGTGCTGGAGTAACTCAGCAGGTCAGGCAGCATCTCTGAAGAACATGGATAGGTGACATTTTCGGTTGAGTCTGAACAAGCATCTTGAGTCAGTCTGAAGGGCCTCAACGCAAAATTTCACCTATCCGTGTTCTCCAGAGATGTTACTTGACCTGCTGAGATACCCCAGCATTTGTGTCCTTTTGTGTATGTAGCATCTGCAGTTCTTTGTTTCTATAAGCAAGATATCATTTTCAAATGTGCTTTACTGGGCTCCTTGAGCTGCATATCCAACCTTGGTTTTCACTATATCAGCAAAGTCAGTTACAAATTCTTTATGATGTCATTTTACATTGTGATCTCTTCATTGTTGAAACTCCTGGCTCTTGATAGTGCAACATCACTGTTATCTGATAGAAACCTGGGGTGAGATCTTCTTAAATGTGTTTTTAAATTCCATGGAATAAGTCTGGGCCTCTGCTATTTGCTATTTATAACCTGATTTTGATGAGTAACCAGTAGGTGACAACGAGAGTACTGCATTATTTTGTCACTACAAACAGGAAAAGTATGATGAGATTACTGAAAAGTTACAAGGAGGCCAAGGGAAAATTTAACTGAGACTGATAAATAGACGTCTAGAACTGGTGAAAATAAAAACTATTTTCCTAAGAAAAGTAGTTAATAAACGTGACTAAGGTAAGAGGGAAATTGAGTCATAAAAGTCTGGAACTCAGTACCTAAAAGGGAACGTAAACATTCTAACTCCTTGCATAGGGAATGGAATATTTGCAGAAGGGTGTATTAATCTTTACGTTTAAATAATACGTGAAAATGCACTTGATGTGCCAGGTAATCTGTAGGGTAGTGTACCTGGAGCTAATGAGAAATTAGGACACAGCTCTTTTTCCTGCCAAGATGTACTAAATGACCCAGATGGCCGCCTCTTGTGCAATAATGATTTTGAAAAGGGACCAACATGTTTGCTAACTACACTGCCAAGTGGGAAAAGTTAGCATTAAGGAAAACAAGGCATTTGAAAAGTAATATGTACAAGTTATGTGAGTGAGGCAGAATATGTGGAAAGATCAAAGGAAGTTCTGCGAAATGTTGGTATTGAGGACCAGTTTTGTTGCATAGAAATTGTAGAGTTAATATCCAAGTTTCTTTTTGCGCAGAATTAAAGTAAATAATATGAAAATTATTTGAAAGTGTTAGATTATTAAATGTGGCAGCACAAAGGAATGATGTATGGCTGCTCATACATTAAACACTGGTCTTATAATCGGGAGCACCATGCTCATTAAAGCCTTGTTTTTCATGTACTTCATTCACTCGTGTGTCAGACAACGTATGGCTCGCTGTTGGCTTCTGTCGTCCAACATGCTGACAGAAATGGTCGCCCGATGCGTCACAGAGTGCATCGTGTCATCGTTTCCGGGGATCGCCAGAAGGAGGCTTCTGTCTTGATCCCCTTTCATGTATTAGGACTATAGGAAGGTTAATGGAATGCTGGCCTCTACTTCAAGGAGTAGGGCATTCAAATAAAGTAGGGACATTTGATGTAACTGCAGGGTGCTGGTGAGGCTTGTTCTAGAGTACTGTATACAGATAGATCGGCCATGATTGAATGGCGTAAACTTGATGGGCTGTATGGCCTAATTCTATTATCACATAAACTTATGATATGGAATCATATGTACCAGCAATGGAGCAATTACATTTCTAAATTGCTGCATGCCCATTAACACAATAACATACAAATCCTTAATCAATAAATTAATAGTCAGTAAGAATAGGTAACCTGGTCACAATAGTATGAAATCAAAGTGTGGTGCAGCCAAATCAAAGTCTATAATAGATGTGGAGATATGGTCCCCATATTTAAGGAATTGCATATTTGCATTGGAAGAAGCCTATTGAATAACCTGATTCCTGGAGTGAAGGTGCTGATTTATGAAGAAATGTTGAGCATTTACTCACTGCAGTTTAAAAGAATGGGAGGTGATCTGAGACACCAGATTCTGAGGAGTATTTATTGATGGGCAAGATGCTGAGAGGACATTGCACCCCGCACAGGTTTCTGGAATTAGCAAGCATAGTTTTAGAATAAGGGGTTGCCAATTCACGGTGGAGATGTGGAGAATTTCATCTCAAGGGGATGTGACTCTTTGGAGTTCTCCATTCGAAAGTGCTGTGGAGACAGTCATTGAATAAATTCCAGGTGCAATTTGCAGTCTTTAAGACTACAAGAGGCAGATTTTGAATAGTGGTGTTGAAGCCACGCAGAAACAAGGAACTGCAGATACCAATTTACAGAAAAAAAATAACACAAAACATGTTCTTCAGCATTTAGCGCCCTTTTTAGATCAGCCATGATCTGATTAGACTCAAGAAGGGTTCTGACTCAACACCACCTATTCCTCTTCTCTGGATACTGCCTGACCCATTGGGTTACTCCAGCATTTTGTGTGTGTCTATCTTGGGTAGAAACCAGCATCTGCAGTTCCTTCTTACACCTGATCTGATTAAATATTGGAATGGATTCAAGGGGTTGCTTGCCCTACTCTTGTTTTATGAGACATTAAAAAAAAAAATAAAGTGAAACAATGTGAGGTTGATTTAAAAATCTCTATGATTGACATGAAGCTTTCCAAATGTGACGATTGATATCCCTCTTGTATCCCTCTTGACTCTTATATCCCTGAAGGAAGCCATTGCATTCATGTCAACCACTGTAGCATTGCAATAATTCCCAATAGCCTTGGATTGCTCTGGCTTGGGGTGTCATTTTTCTGTAATC
The DNA here is from genome assembly GCF_010909765.2 of Amblyraja radiata. Taxonomy (NCBI): domain Eukaryota; kingdom Metazoa; phylum Chordata; class Chondrichthyes; order Rajiformes; family Rajidae; genus Amblyraja; species Amblyraja radiata. The sequence goes on from NC_045973.1 coordinate 32,640,611, forward strand.
TTCAAAAGCAGAGGTTAAATTTTATTAACTCCGTTTACTGTGAAGCTTCCCATAGGAGATTTTACCACAGTAACAGCGCAGGATACATGTATAGAGTGGACGTGGAGCGGATGTTTCCACTAGTGGAAGCGTCTAGGACCGGAGGCCACAGCCTCAGAGTAAAACAATGTACCTTTTGTAAGGAGATGAGGAGAAATTTCTACAGTGAGAGGGTGGTGAATCTGAAATTCATTGCCACAGACTGCTGTGGAGACCATGTCACTGGATACTTTTAAGGCAAAGATTGACTAATTCTTGATTAGTAAGGGTGTCAGTGATTATGGGGAGAAGGGGGGAGAATGGGTTTGAGAGGGAAAGATAGATCAGCCATTATTGAACGGTGGAGTAGACTTGATGGGCCGAACGGCCTAATTCTGCTCCTATCACTTATGATCTTGTTCTGGCTTCAGCGCGGTGGTTGCGTTGAGTGGGCATTGTAACAGCCTACAACTCCCAGAATGCCGATGAGGTGAATTGCACTTTTGACCAATCAGAGACGGTGGATCAGCGCGGAGCTCGCCGGGTAATCGCCGAGCCCGGCGCCATCTTGTGTGTGTGTGTGTCTAATGGCGGTTGGTTCTTGACAGGTGGCGGAGAAGGATTTTAGGGGAAGCGGGTTCTCCCCGAATAGCGCAGTGTCTTTGCTACCGAACGGTAAGTGCGCCGAAGATCATACAACGTGGTCCGAGTGTTAGACTGAGATTGTCCGTTTCGAGAGAGCGAGTCCGACGGTGAGGTGGCAGCGGAGGCCCGCCCGGGGAAGCGGCGCATCTGGAGAGCCTGCGGGCAGGGAGAAGGGAGGGGTGGGGAGAAGACGATAAAGGGGCGAGGAGTGGGCTCGGAGGAGGTTGGGTGGTGGGGGTGAAGGGGACGGGGTTGAAGACGGTGGGGTGAAGGGAGCCGAGAGAGGTGGGAGTAAATGGGGCCGGGAGGGCGGTGTAAGGGGTCCGGCGGGTGAGGTCTGGTGGGGGTGAAGGGGGCACGGATGGGGTAGGGGTGAAGGAGTGCAGATTGGGGGAGGGGAGGAGAGGGAGGGCAGATGGGGGGCCGGGAAGGGAGTGTGAGGGTGAAGGTGGGGAGAGGAAACTGATATTAAACTGCTGCCCAAAAAATCTTCAAATTCTGCTTTCAGATTGTTCCTATGATTTTTTTTGGTGGGATTGGGGAGGTGAGTTTCCATGTTTTAATGGCTTTTCGCATGACGGGTTATCATTTTTTGGAGCAGAATTAATATTAACTTGTATCAGACTTGTATGACCTGGAGCGGGGCCTTGCATCGCCCGGCGCGGCTTTAATGGCCGCGGGGCTTATTTACCATCGCCCGCCGGGGGCTTTGACTTTGACATCAGGAGGAGAACGAGGAGTGCAGGGGCGAGATAAGACTTTGCCTTCCATCACAGTGAGGAGGTGATTCTCTGTGATGGATGTTTGTGTAAATTGTGTTGTGTCTTGGTTCTTCTTGTGTTTGTATGACTGCATAAACCAAATTCCGTTTGAACTTCTGGGTTCAAATGACAACAAATAAAATCTAATCTAATCTAAAAATTATTTATCTTCTGAGAGTCCTATGTGTGGTCCAAATTTATCTTCCAAGTTCTCCTTGGGTGATGTAAAAAAACTGTGGGCTGATTGTTTTCAACTTGCACGAATATGAAGCATCAGTTAGATGTTTTCTGAACCTTGAAGATTGTAAACAACTGTTCTTTTAATTAACAGCTTAATGGTGTGTGAATATTTACATGAGATTCTGTACCTTGATTCAAAACCCAATTTTAATGGGATTGGCAGTTATTTTGATAAAACAAAAAGATCTGCGGGAAGATTAAAAAGAAACAAATTGATATGATACTGATTTATATCTATTATTATAGGTGAGAGCTAATTGCCAAAATAAGCCATGTCAAAGCTAAAAGTAAACAGTAAGTAAGATATTTTAAAAAATTGGATAATTCGACCTGCGAAATCAGAGAATGGAAAGAACCTTCCCATGGGTTATTTTTACTTTTATCAGAGAAACAGGCATGATCATCAACAGTGTGTTCTATGTTGTAAACAATGTTTTTTGTTAGAAATCAGTTTATCATAATTAATATCAGGCCTGCTGTATTTTTCCTAGGCATTATAAATCAAGGTCTTAATTTTGAATAATCCTCACAAGCAAATCCTTTTGAACAATGGGTTCTAATAAACGGTGAGTCAATTTTCCTAATACTTTATGTGGAAAATAGAACATGTAAAAGTGTGTGGATGATTCTAACATTTGAACAATGTTCCAAAGACTTTAAGATCCTGTTTGAGGGTGGGAGCCAGGAACTGCTTTTAGTTTACCTTAGTTTATTGTCACGTGCACAGTGAAAAGCTTTTGTTGCATGCTAACTAGTCAGCAGAATAACAATACATGATTACTATCGAGCCGTCCACGGTGTACGGATACATAATTAAGGGACTAGCGTATAATGCAAGGTAAGGGCCTTCAACGTATACTGCTGTATTCTGCACTGCAGGGCTCTCACTTAACTTATTTTCTCTGTTTCCAGCCGGGCACCCTAGGCAGCTTTATAGGTTGCCAAATGACAGTTTAGGTGGTCATTTAAGACGGCTTGCATGAAGCGTGCGATAATATGCTCGGACAAAGTGCAGTTACCAGTCAGAATTATGCTCAATGAAGCATTCACATGTTATTTCTGCTTCAAATAAAGTCACAAACTAAACATATTCACCAATCAAGATATGATACATACCACAATGACATGCAGCAAAATTACAATACAGTATCTTAACTCTTTTTACACGTTGAAATGAATGCAATTTCTATTATTTCTTTCCACTTCCAAACAAAAATGTGGTTGGATTATTCAGCGTATGATCAACCTCGGTGAGACCAAGCGTAGATCTGGCGATCGCTTCACACAACACCTCAGTTCGCAATAACCAACCTGATCTCCCGGTGGCTCAGCACATTCAACTCCCCCTCCCAATCTGAATCAGTGCGCATATGCGGGGTGGCCGATGGTGTGCTGGCCCTGGTTGTGCGCATGTGCAGGGGGAGGATGTGCAAGCCCTGGCAGAGTGCATGTGCACGTGCCGACCAAAGATCATAGAGAGGCCGCTCTATACTCTATGATCTTTGGTGCCAGCGGATGAGGAGCGGCCGGAGAGCGGAGACCCGGCGGCCCGGACACGGATGGCCGGCGGGGACGGAGAATGACAGAGATAGAGATAGAGAGGGGGGCCCCGCTCAGAGTTGAACGGCAGGTGTCCCGGGTAAGCCAAGCCGGGTAAAATGGCACGGCTTTTAGATTGCCCGGCGGGACTTTAGGTGGCCATTGGCACCCGGGCAACTGTTAATTTCGAGCCCTGCACTGTATCTTTTCCTTTGTAGTTGAATTTGACATCGTATTTATGTATGGTGTATCTGATCTGTTTGGATATCATGTAAAAACAAAGCGTTACACGTGGCAATAATAACCATATAACAATTACAGCACGGAAACAGGCCATCTCGACCCTTCTAGTCCGTGCCGAACACGTATTCTCCCCTAGTTCCATATACCTGCGCTCAGACCATAACACTCCATTCCTTTCCCGTCCATATAACTATCCAATTTATTTTTAAATGATAAAAACGAACCTGCCTCCACCACCTCCACTGGAAGCTCATTCCACACAGCCACCACTCTCTGAGTAAAGAAGTTCCCCCTCATGTTACCCATAAACTTCTGTCCCTTAATTCTCAAGTCATGTCCCCTTGTTTGAATCTTCCCTACTCTCAGTGGGAAAAGCTTATCCACGTCAACTCTGTCTATCCCTCTCATCATTTTAAAGACCTATCAAGTCCCCCCTTAACCTTCTGCGCTCCAAAGAATAAAGCCCTAACTTGTTCAACCTTTCTCTGTAACTTAGTTGCTGAAACCCAGGCAACATTCAAGTAAATCTCCTCTGTACTCTCTCTATTTTGTTGACATCCTTCCTATAATTAGGCGACCAAAATTGTACCCCATACTCCAGAATTGGCCTCACCAATGCCTTGTACAATTTTAACATTACATCCCAACTTCTATACTCAATACTCTGATTTATAAAGGCCAGCACACCAAAAGCTTTCTTTACCACCCTATCTACATGAGATTCCACTTTCAGGGAACTGTGCACAGTTATTCCCAGATCCCTCTGTTCACCTGCATTCTTCAATTCCCTACCATTTACCATGTACGTCCTATTTTGATTTGTCCTGCCAAGATGTAGCACCTCACACTTATCAGCATTAAACTCCATCTGCCATCTTTCAGTCCACTCTTCCAACTGGCATAAATCTCTCTGTAGACTTTGAAAATCTACTTCATTATCCACAACCCCACCTATCTTAGTATCATCTGCATACTTACTAATCCAATTTACCACACCATCATCCAGATCATTGATGTACATGACAAACAACAGTGGACCCAACACAGATCCCTGTGGCACCCCACTAGTCACTGGCGTCCAACCTGACAAACAACCATCCACCATTACTCTCTGGCATCTCCCATTCAGCCACTGTTGAATCCATCTTGCTACTCCACCATTAATACCCAACCATTGAACCTTCTTAACCAACCTTCCATGAGGAACCTTGTCAAAGGCCTTACTGAAGTCCATATATACAACATCCACTGCTTTATCCTCATCAATATCCCGAGTAACCTCTTCAAAAAATTCAAGAAGATTAGTCAAACATGACCTTCCAGGCACAAATCCATGTTGACTGTTCCTAATCAGACCCTGTTTATCCAGATGCTTATATATATTATCTCTAAGTATCCTTTCCATTAATTTGCCCACCACTGATGTCAAACTAACAGGTCTATAATTGCTAGGTTTACTCTTAGACCCCTTTTTAAACAATGGAACAACATGCGCAGCACGCCAATCCTCCGGCACTATTCCCGTTTCTAATGACATTTGAAATATTTCTGTCATAGCCCCTGCTATTTCTACACTAACTTCCCTCAATGTCCTAGGGAATATCCTGTCCGGACCTGGAGACTTATCCACTTTTATATTTCTCAAAAGTGTCAGTACTTCCTCTTCTTTGAATCTCATAGTTTCCATAGCTACTCTACTTGTTTCCCTTACCTCACATAATTCAATATCCTTCTCCTTGGTGAATACCGAAGAAAAGAAATTGTTCAATATCTCCCCCATCTCTTTTGGCTCTGCAGATAGCTGTCCACTCTGACTCTCTAATGGATCAATTTTATCCCTCGTTATCCTTTTGCTATTAATATAGCTGTAGAAACCCTTTGGGTTTACTTTCACCTTACTTGCCAAAGCAACCTCATATCTTCTTTTAGCTTTTCTAATTTCTTTCTTAAGATTCCTTTTACATTCTTTATACTCCTCAAGCACCTCATTTACTCCATGCTGCCTATAATTATTGTAGATCTCCCTCTTTTTCCGAACCAAGTGTCCAATTTCCCTTGAAAACCATGGCTCTTTCCGATTTTTACTATTTCCTTTCAACCGAGCAGGGACATAAAGATTCTGTACTCTTAAAATTTCACCTTTAAATGTACTCCATTTCTCTTCCACATCTTTCCCATAAAACAAAATGTCCCAATTTACTCCTTTTAAATCCTTTCGCATCTCCTCAAAGTTAGCCTTTCTCCAATCAAAAATCTCAACCCTAGGTCCAGTTCTGACCCTCTCCATAATTATATTGAAACTAATGGTATTGTGATCACTGGTCCCGAACTGTTCCCCAACGCATACCTCTGCCACCTGACCCATCTCATTTCCTAACAGGAGGTCCAGCACCGCCCCTTCTCTAGTAGGTACTTCTATGTATTGCTGCAAAAAACTATCCTGCACACATTTTACAAACTCCAACCCATCCAGCCCATTTACAGAATGTGTTTCCCAGTCTATGTGTGGAAAATTGAAATCTCCCACAATCACTACCTTGTGCTTACTACTAATATCTGCAATCTCCTTACATATTTGCTCTTCCAATTCTCGCTCCCCATTTGGCGGTCTATAATACACCCCTACAAGTGTTGCTACCCCTTTCCCATTTCTCAGTTCCACCCAAATAGCCTCCCTAGACGAGCCCTCTAATCTATCCTGCCAAAGCACTGCTGTAATATCTTCCCTGATAAGCAATGCAACACCTCCACCTCTTGCCCCTCCAATTCTATCACACCTGAAGCAACGAAATCCTGGAATATTTAGTTTCCAATCACAGCCCTCCTGCAACCATGTTTCACTGATCGCCACAACATCATACTTCCAGGTGTCAATCCATGCTCTAAGTTCATCCACCTTTCTTACAATGCTCCTAGCATTAAAATATACACATTTAAGAAACCCACCCTCTCTTATTCTCTGTTTATTGTTTTTTTCTTCTCTCTTCCCTACATTTTGGGTCAGAGTGCTACCATTCTCTGCCTCCTGCCTCACACACTGACTGCTAGCTTTCCCAATTTGAGTTCCTCCCCCCAACCATACTAGTTTAAAGTCTCCCCAGTAGCCTTTGCAAATCTCCCCGCCAGGATATTGGTCCCCCTCGAGTTCAAGTGCAACCCGTCCTTTCTGTACAGGTCGCACCTTCCTCAAAAGAGGTCCCAATGATCCAGAAACTTGAATCCATACCCACTGCACCAGTCCCTCATCCACTCATTTATCCTCCACCTCGCTCCATTCCTACTGGTAGGGAATTGAAGAATACAGGTGAACAGAGGGATCTGGGAATAACTGTGCACAGTTCCCTGAAAGTGGAATCTCATGTAGATAGGGTGGTAAAGAAAGCTTTTGGTGTGCTGGCCTTTATAAATCAGAGCATTGAGTATAGAAGTTGGGATGTAATGTTAAAATTGTACAAGGCATTGGTGAGGCCAATTCTGGAGTATGGGGTACAATTTTGGTCGCCTGATTATAGGAAGGATGTCAACAAAATAGAGAGAGTACAGAGGAGATTTACTAGAATGTTGCCTGGGTTTCAGCAACTAAGTTACAGAGAAAGGTTGAACAAGTTAGGGCTTTATTCTTTGGAGCGCAGAAGGTTGAGGGGGGACTTGATAGAGGTCTTTAAAATGATGAGAGGGATAGACAGAGTTGACGTGGATAAGCTTTTCCCACTGAGAGTAGGGAAGATTCAAACAAGGGGACATGACTTGAGAATTAAGGGACAGAAGTTTAGGGGTAACATGAGGGGGAACTTCTTTACTCAGAGAGTGGTAGCTGTGTGGAATGAGCTTCCAGTGAAGGTGGTGGAGGCAGGTTCGATTTTATCATTTAAAAATAAATTGGATGGTTATATGGACGGGAAAGGAATGGAGGGTTATGGTCTGAGCGCAGGTATATGGGACTAGGGGAGAATACGTGTTCGGCACGGACTAGAAGGGTCGAGATGGCCTGTTTCCGTGCTGTAATTGTTATATGTTATATGGTTACTCTCACTGTCGCGTGGCACAGGCAGTAATCCTGAGATTGTTACCTTTGCAGTCCTCCTCCTTAACTCTCTACCTAACTCCCTAAATTCTTCTTTCAGGACCTCTTCTCTTTTTTTACCTATGTCGTTGGTACCTATATGTACCACAACTTCAGGCTCCTCTCCCTCCCATTTCAGGATTTCTTGGACCCGTTCAGACACATCCCTGACCCTGGCACCAGGGAGGCAAACTACCATCCGGGTCTCTTGTCTGCGTCCACCGAATCGCCTATCCGACCCCCTGACTATAGAGTCCCCTATTACAATTGCCCTCCTCTTCTTTTCCTTACCCTTCTGAGCAACAGGACCGGTCTTTATGCCAGAGGCCCGGCCACTGTCGCTGCCCCCAGGTAGGCTGTCTCCCCCACCCTTACTCAAACATGAGTACTTATTTTCAAGGTGTACAGCCACCGGGGTACTCACCAGTCCCTGCCTCTGTCCGTTGCCCTTCCTAACTGTGACCCAATTTTCTGTCTCCCGTGGTCTTGGAGTGACCACCTCCCTGTAACTCCTATCTATGACCTCCTCGCTCTCCCTGAGCAGACAGAGGTCATCGAGTTGCTGTTCCAGGTTCCTAACACGGTCCCTTAGGAGCCCCATCTCGACGCACCTGGCGCAGATGTGGACGTCTGGAGGGCACTCAGACTCCATGACCTCCCACATGTGACATCCAGAACAGTAAACTGCCCTGGCCCTCATTCTCCCCCTTAACCGAATACAATTAAGCCTTACCCGGGATACAAGCCAATCAGCTGCTTCCTCTAGTCCTGTAACGGCTGCTTCCTCTAGTCCGTTCGACCAATCAGAGGCTTCCACCAGCCCCCTTAATTTGAAGTGTGATCTGCGAATGGAACGTTGCAGATTTTGGTCGCTCCTCCCTCTGTAACGGCTCCCGGGCCTCTGTTGAGACGAGCCCCGCGATGGGTTTTTTAACTCACCACACGAAGGTCGCTCCTTCCTCTGTAACGGCTCCCGGGCCTCTGTTGAGACAAGCCCCGCGATGGGTTTTTTAACTCACCACACGAAGGTCGCTCCTCCCTCTGTAACGGCTCCTGGGCCTCTGTTGAGACAAGCCCCGCGATGGTTTTTTTAACTCACCACACGAAGGTCGCTCCTCCCTCTGTAACGGCTCCTGGGCCTCAGAATCTCCCAGAATCCTTAACTCCCAGAATCCTCAACCTGAAAGCAGAAATGTAAACGAGGGGTTGCACTCAATCAGTTGCTTCCTCTGGTCCTCTTCCACCAATCAGAGACTTCCACCTTCTCTGGAAGTGAGATGGAACGTTGCAGATTTGGGTAACTCCTCCTCACACCAACGGCTCCCCGGGCCTCTGTAGAAGCAAGCCCCGCGCTGTTTTTATACTCACAGCTCCAGGTAACTCCTCCTCGCACCAACGGAGCCCCGGGCCTCCAAATTTGGAGGTTGGATGTGAGATGGAGATGAGTTCTATTTCCCAGCACATGGGAAAAGTTGCCTTCAAAATTAACTTTTAATTAATAGTAATCATTAAGGCTTTCAGGTTTTACCTCATTATTGATGTTTGCTACCTTTTGACTAGTTTGACTTGTTTAGAAATGCATGAAGGTTATTTTATTCTGGGGGGTATGTTATATGAAAGTCATGAATATAGTGGGAAGTCAAATTTGGTTCTAAGCAGACTACTGAACCACTGCTATTTTGAGTTCAGTTTTCTAATATTAATGTTTATTGTATTTGTTTTATTTTCTTATCTGATGCCACCTACCTGTTTAAAAATTCCCACGTCATAATTACTAAAGGATATTTTCCATATTGCTTTATGCGGCATTCATGAGCTTAGTTTTGTATCTGTCTTTTTGCATCTGACAGCCCCGAGTCATTTCCCCGACTACAGTAAGTTCAGATTGCATCATTTTTTTGGTGTTAATTGATTTATCTCAATCACACAGGAAGCTGCCAAATGCATCAAGGGGTTTAAGTAGTCAGGTTAAAAACAAATGCTGAAAATGCGCTGCAAAGACAGCATCTGTACAGAGTTAATTATTGTGCACGATATGAAAATTTGCCTGACTGGTTAAGGATCACCAACCTTTTCTAATTTTATTTCAGATTTCCAGTGTTTGCATTTAAATTTAATTATACACTTTATATTCTTTATGAGTTGCATCGTATTGGGCCAGTATGGTAGAGACTGAAGTGTCTTCTGGCAGAACAGCAGGAAATGAGCAGCAAATTTATAGCTATGTGCACCATTAGCTGTGGAGAGGTGGTCCATTGTAGTCACTCACTGTGCATCTTTAAAAATTTGGCATCCAAAACAATTAGGATTCAAGGAGAATTTGTGTAGTTATCTGTAGTTTCATCATGCTGGTGAGAATTGAAGTTCCTTTAAATGAGGCAGGAATTATAATGTTATCACATGGAAGCAATATTAATCTGTGATGATTGGTGGCAGGACATCCCTGTAATATTTGTCATTTGTGAACCCTATGTTTTCATGCAGTTCTCTGGTCCCAGTAGCACCTGATCTCAGATAGCCAAAAGTTTAATTTAAAATTTTGTTTATTTCAGTAGTTTGTTAGATTTTGCTGGGAGGGTTTCCAAGTATGCAACATAGACAAACTTTTATGAGCAACATTTCAAATTGACTGTGCATGTTCTTACAGAGAACTGCACTATTTTGTATATTCAAAATGTTAAATTGATAATGGCACCAAATACAAATTCTAAAGAACACCCGCCACTGGCACTTCACCCGTCATTCATAATCTATCATTCGTGGAATTCATTTTTTTTTCCAAGGACTCGCAACCAGATAATGTGCTAATGGGATATTCTGGCATTGTTTTCTAATTCCACAAAACTCATTTAAATGGCTGTCTAACTGGCGACTGCCAATTTTAACATCCGTGATGTTAGTTTACAAGAATGATCCCAGGAATGAGTAGGTTAACCTTTGATGAGTGTTTGTCGGCACTGGTCTGTACTCGCTGGAGTTTAGAAGAATGAAGGGGGACTTAATTGAAACATACAGAATAGTGAAAGGCTTGGTTAGAGTAGATGTGGAGAGGATGTTTCCACTAGTGGGAGAGTCTAAGACTTTAGGTCCTAGTCTCAGATTTACAGGACGTTCTTTTAGGAAGATGATTAGAAATTTGGTGGTGATTCTATGGAATTACTTGCCACAGAAGGCAGTGGAGGACAAGTCAGTGGATATTTTTAAGGCAGAGATATATAGATTCTTGATTAGTACACGTGTCAGTGGTTATGGGGAGAAGGCAGGCGAATGGGGTTAGGAGGGAGAGATAAATCAGCCATGATTGATGGGCCGAATGGCCCAATTCTACTCCTATTCCTTATGACCATAGTTTTTTATTAATTAGGATAAGATGTAGAAAATAAGCCTTGCACATCTTGGTTTTTGTAACTTGGGTGCATTATACTTTATCATCTGTTAGTTTAGGTGGGATAAACCTATAGTTTTTCCCCAAGAAACAGAATGGCGATGTTGACTAATTGTTCCTATTTCTCCAGTTATCAGTGCAGGATTATTATGTATGGGTATACTTTTATTTCTCTCTGTTTTGCAGAGTAAGTAGAACTGAACGGAATGGCAGATATGGATCTGATCAGATTAAAGACAGGGTTGATCTGAGAGATCGGCGGGAACGAAGTTTAAGATGTGATCGAGACTATGATCACCGAAGTTCTGGTGACGATCGGCGGCGGCGACATCAAGACCACTGGAATTCTGAGAATTCTGAAATTGATGTAAGTGTACATTTAATGGATTTTGATTTTTAATCTTCAGAGAAGATGTGTTATCACGGTGCTTCGGCAATTTGGTGACTTGGTGCTTTTATGAAATTCTTGACTCTTTTGTGGTAAGCGTATCATTAGGTGTGTCTTCACTGAGAACTACCTTATTAATGAATCAAATAATGCACCCATGAATTACTGCTTATACCATAAATCAGAATTGGTGCTGAAAATATTCTGATTTACTTGGTGAGATACCACATAATTTGCTTTACTTTTCCTGACCACCGGGTGGCACCCACAATGGCCGTCTCGCCAACAGTCTGTCTCGTCCCTCCCTTCTTTGTTGTTTTATTGTATGTGTTAAATGTATGTTTTAGTGTTCTTTAGCTTAATTTATGTATGGGCGGGCGGGCGGGCGGTTGGGGGAAACTTTTTCATCTCTCACCTCGACGGAGATGCAAATTTTTTCCCGTATCGTATCTCCGTCCACACTGTGGCCTAACATCGTGGAGTTGGCAACCTCTGCTGGAGACCGATTTCGGGAGCCTGCAGGACTTAACACCGTGGAGCTGGGGGTACCCATCGGGGATCGACCTTGGAGCTCCAACCACGGGAGCCTGCGGACTTTTAACATCGTGGTGCTCATGGTCCCTGGTTAGAGACCGGCTTCGGGAGCTCCAGGCCGCAGGAGCTTCGACCACCCAGATGCGGGAGCTTCGGTTGCCTCGACTGCCCTGACCGGGAGAATAAAGAGGAAGAAGTTTAAACTTTATTGTCTTCCATCACAGTGAGGAATGTGGGGAATCCATTGTGGTGGATGTTTATGTGAACTTTTATGTAGTTGTGTGTCTTGTTTTTTTTTTAGTATGGCTGAATGGTAATTCGGATATCATTGTACCTTAATTGGTACACGTGACAATAAAATACCTTTGATGGTATTTAGGCCCTACCACAGTCACGTGATATCCACTTGATTGAATTAATTCTGCTTGTTCTGGTATTCTCACAGCACCCCGGACAGCCTTGCAGAGTTCATACTTTGTGTACAGAACAGGTTCGTCCTTGAATCCTCGGATCAGCATCTTCCTGTTCATCCAGGGTGTATGGTTAGGATAGACCCTAATTGTCTTTGTCAGAATGCAATCAACAACACATTTCCTCATGAAACTGATGACGAATGTGTTATACTCATTGAGACTGGTTGAAGTGTTCTTGAATGGACTCACAACTGGCCTGAAGTAGACCCTCAGGCCATGATCTTGTTGAATGGCTGAGCCAGCTCTGAAGATTGAATGGTCTCCTTCCTATCCTAGGTCTTTGAATAAACAGACATTTGAACCTTTGAACTTTTCATGTGTTAATATTTAAAGCAGGACCCTCTCTCTGCAGTAAAGGATCTTCCTCCAAAATGATCAGTGCATTAGATGCGCTGCTAATAAGCTTGGTTTTCCACAGAAAATACACTTTAGAGGAATATTGTGAAAGTCAATCGCGATAAAATAGGCCAAAGTCAGCATGGCTTTGTGAAGGGGACGTCTTGCTTGACAAATTTGCTGGAATTCTTTGAAGAAGTAAACAGCAGGACAGACAAAGGAGAGTCAGTAGATGTTGTTTACTTAGATTTTCAGAAAGCCTCTGATGAGGTGCCACACGTTGGGCTGCTTCGGAAGATGAGAACCCATGGTATCAAAGGGTAGATACTTGCATGGATAGCAGGTTGGCTGGATAGCAGAAGACAGTGGCAATAAAGGGAGCTTTTTCTGGTTGGCTGCCAGTGACTAGTGGAGGTCCGCAAGGGTCGGTGCTGGGGCCGCTACACTTCACGTTGTATATTAGTGATTTGGACGAGGGGATTGAAGGCTTTGTGGTAAAGTTTGTGGATGACAGGAACATAGGTGATGGGGCAGATAGTGTAGAGAAAGCAGGGACTCTGCAGAAGGATTTGGACAGATTTGGAGAGTGGGCATTGAAGTGGCAGATGGATTATAGTGTAGCAAAGTGTGGAGTCATGCATAGGCTATTTTCTAAATGGGGTGAGAATCTGGAAATCAGCTGTGTAAAGGGACTTGGGAGTGCTGGTGCAGGATTCCCAAAAAGTTAATCTGCAAGCCAAATCAATAGTAAAGAAAGCAAACTCAATACTAGCATTTATTTCAAGAGGGCTTGTATACAAAAACAGGGATGTAATGTTGAGGCTCTATAAGGCGCTGGTAAGGCCACATTTGAGATATTGTGAGCAATTTTGGGCACCATATCCGAGGAAGGATGTGCTGGCTCTGGATAGGTCCAGAGGAGGTTTACAAGAATGATCCCAGGAACCTATGATGCGCGCTTGTTGGTACTGGACCTGTACTCGCTGGAGTTAGAAGAATGAGAGGGGACCTAATTAAAATATACAGAATAGTGAAAGGCTTGGATAGAGTGGATGTGGAGAGGATGTTTCCACTATTGGGGGAGTCTAGGACTCAGAATTAAAGGACTTTCTTTTGGGATGGAGATGAGCAGAAATTGATTTAATCAGTGGGTGATGAATCTGTGGAATTCTTTGCCACAGGAGGTCGTCAGTGGATATTTTTAAGGCAGTGATAGATAGATTTTTGATCAGTACAGGTGTCACAGGAATGGGGTTAGGAGGGAGAGATCGATCAGCCATGATTGAATGGCGGAGTAGACTTGATGGGCCGAATGGCCTATTTCTACTATTCATTATGATATGAGCCTTTATGTGGTTGGCTAGATCAAAGTAGAGGGCACCCAGTGCTCTGGAGCCAGACACTTTAAGGATGGCAAATTACTCTGGAGGATATTAGGGAGTCAATTGTTGACATTTTGATCACTTCCTATCATCTTTGCAGTAAAAGCTATTGTTTTTGAGAAATCATTTAATTAAATTACCCACCTGTTACCTTTTAACATGTTCACCGTGCTTATCCATGCTTATCCATTATTTCCTAACGTCTCCCTAAATGTGCCCTTAACATCTTGCTTATTTTTGGTATTAATCTCGGCCATCTAAAGCCAGTTTGCATGGTTACATTCGCAAACAAAGTGAGAGGCTGATTGTGATTACTGCAATATATTAAAATGGAATCTTCACTCTGATCATGCACGGGCTCAAGGGGATGAGACATTTTTCACCTAAAAAGTGCCCTTTCCAAGTAAAAGGTGCCAATAATCATTTTTTATTAATTATCTGGAAGTTGCATGGCCTCTGCGAAGCATGGTCAATTAACCAAACCTGAAAACCTGCATTCTCCTTGGTGCAATGTCTTCTCAGTACAATTTAGTCAGTATCTTCCTAGACCATGTTTAAAACCTTAGTTCTGAGAATATTCTTTGGTTTTAGTGCACTCATGTATTTGGTACTTTTTTTTCCTTTAGAGATATCAGGAGAGAAGAAACAGCGACAGATCAGATGGTGGTTACCATTCTGATGGTGACTACAGGGATACAGACCGGA